>NC_089867.1:25392155-25721322 GCF_036373705.1 Amia ocellicauda | reverse complement strand
CGGAGGAGCACCAGAGAAGTGCAGGAATAAGTCAGCCGATTTCACAGTCCCCAGAACGATATGGAGTGGGGGGGGGCGCTGCTCAATTAAAGCATGGACAGGGGGACTGGAGGCTTCGTTGAGCCGACAGAGCGGCATCCCTCTCTCCTGCCCCGGACACTGTCAGCAGAGTAATTGGAAATATCGGCCCTTGTCAGGCCCTGGCAGCGCACCTCATTAGAGCCCCCCGGATCCTCCGCAGTCCCAATTACACAGAGAGCCGGATTAAAGGGGAACCGGCCCACTAATTCACGCACCACTAAGTCTCATTAAGTGCAGGAGGACGTGTCTCGGCCCGCCCGTTTGACAAGGATCACTGCCGTCTACAGGAGCAAGAAACCAGACCTGCGAACTCGCCAACTGAGCTGCAAAAGGGTCTGTAAAGCAGCTAGGGATGGAAGAGGTGAAATGGCCAACAAACAGGCTGATCCACAAGGATGTGATAAAATGAGAACCGCTAATATAAAGGAATATATTTTGACCACGTTTCCCGCACACTAAATTGTACACCACTGAAGAGAGAGACACTACAATGCCTGTAAATTGCATTCCGCACTGCTGCATCATGGGAGAACGGACGGCGCTGTGGGGCGGGCCCCTCAGCTCTCACACTCACGGCCCACTCCGACACGGGCCGAGGCGGGTCTCCTCTGTGGGAGAAACGATGCCGAATACAGAGAGAGGCGCCGGCTGGATACCGCCACTCATTCCATTCCATGTATAATTCAGAAACGCCTGAACAAACTGCTGTGGGAACACATGCCATGAATAATACATCGCATTTGCACGGGAGCATATGCGTGCGTAAGAATGCACACGCTCCCTGCCAGCCAGCGCATATGGAGACTTCCGAACACGATTACCTATTCTTCCCGGGTCCGGGGTGCGATTACGGCCGACAACTGGTACATAGAGCTGCGGCCGAGAGACACTAGTACTGCTCCTGCTTTACTCCCACTACCCGCGAGGAAGGGGCTGCCAGGACCGATCAGAGGAGCCAAATCAAACGTCGCAGCCCCTGGTCCCAACTGGAGGCATCAGCCAGCAGGGACACAATTCTTGCACATAGCCAATGCAAAGCATACACAATACTTCCCCGCATCCCCGACAGGACAACTGTACATCTCTGGAGAGCGCCTGGTTGAGTTAATTTCACAAGTGACAATAATTCATCCTGAAAGCCACACTCTCCCCGATCGAGATTAGGGAGGTTAATAAGCTGTTATCGCCAGTCAGACGCTACTTTTGCGCTGTACTTTTACACGGCCACTGCAGGCGTGCTTACGCTGCAGAGCGAGAGGCGAACACTGGTAATTGGTGTTCTGCTTGATTTAAAGGCAGAAAAAGGCATTCTGTGCCGAGACGGGGGGGAAGCTTGATCAAAAGCAGACCCCCGTCCTGGTACGAACGAACGGTGAAGCCGGCCTTTCACTTTCACCACGGCCTGAGGAACGAAAAGGTTCGCTGTGAGAGATATTACACACACCCTGACAAAGACTAGGAGGCTGGAGACATTTGGGTCTGTGATAACAGGACGGGTTTCATCACCTTTACCTGCATTATTCATAGAGCCGCGATTAAACGCACTTTTCTTTTCTCTTTAACCGACTTCACACATTGATATTCAAACCATCAAAGAGAATTGAACATGAAACACTACAGCAATGAGATAACATTATTACACTCAAGGTGATAAAACTGTGAGCCGACCTTGGTGCGTGTGTGCGTGTGTGTGTATGTGCGTGTGTGGGTATGTGTGTGTGTGTGTGTGTGCTGTGTATTGGGATCCTCATTTGCCCGAGAGATTCATAAGGACCAAACCTCCTGCTGTCTCGTAAGCAATCGCTCATAAGTGCTGTGAAGAGGTGATCCCACCTCACCACGATCACGGCGGCTCATTTTACTCCTCAAACACAGCTTCCACTTGTCTGACACTCGTCTCACTCACAGCCCATCCCAATTAATCCCTCTCCTCCGCGCGAGCCTCTCCTGCGACTCGGGAGCCGCGCGGTTTCCCCACAGGCGCCGCGCTCTCCTCTCCCGTTTAATTAGATTTTAATACCTAAATGTGTCGGATGGGGGAGAGTAAATTCTCCCATCGAGCAGCGCGATGCTATCACGCTTCGATCACACAACACAGTGCGTTGCTGTAATGCGCTGTATGCTGTTGTGTTGCGAGTTGACAGTTTCATATCGAGCTATTAATATCCTCTTAATACACAAAAGGATAATATAGCTCTTTTCAAAGGTGCTGGAGCTGTCGATCACAGTAGCAAATCACCTGGTGTTCGGCACAGCGCCTTGAGAGGAAAACTTTGGAGGCTATTAACCCCAGACACGACCGCGGAGCTTCACACGCTCCGTGCTCTGCATTCAACGCCCACTCAGAGAGAACTGACATGCAGTAATCAGAGAAAAAGCTGCGGTTTTATTATAAAGGGCTCTGATGTAAACGTCCCCATAGAATCGCAGGGGGAAACAATATATATCTGCGGAAGAAAAAGCCGGCAGTTGGCACCTCTGCAGCAACACTCAAGACACCCCTATAAGTCCTCAGTCTATGTCGCTGACAAACAGACTTACAGCATCATCAAAAAATGGGTTTGGATTGCCAATGAAGTTATATCGATAGAAAATAAATACATTTCTACACAAATACACGTTTTTCGAGCAACTGCTCCGGAGCCGTAGTCATGCTCTGTCTTCATCTGCAGCGTTCGCTCCTTCCCCTCCCCGGCAGATCTCAACCGCTGGAGGCAAAACATCTCTCATCTTCATAGCAATTTGTTTCCCTTTCACTGCCATCCTGTATTACAGCAGCTTTATTGCTGCCAGCCACGATGGGCCCAGCGCAGGCCGCAGAATCTGAAGCGATTCAGCCTCATGGATGTAGAGCCATGCCGGCCGGCCGCACACAGAGGTGCTCCCCTGGTATCGCACAGCCGTTTACAACCGCAGTTCGGCGAGAGATGTGCGCTCGGGGGCGATCACAGGACGTTGCTGGAGCCCGGGGGTGAATAAAATAATCCCAGAAAGCCATCAATGCTGCTCGAGCACGAGACAACTGAAAACCATCCAAATACTGCCATTCAAAACAGCTCCAACTCAACACCATCACTTGAAAAGACGACGCAGATACTATCAATATAAACACTTCAGACATAAAGCCACGGTTAAAAGCACAGTAAAGTGTAGTAAGTGCATTAAACACTGAGGCCGTGGTAGAGCATGCTAAACTATGACACAATGGGAAAGCAATGCAACATGGAGTAGACACCTGGGGAAGGAATGAGTGGACTTCACAACTGAATCAGCCACATGTCAATTGTGCTGTATGTCAAAGTGTGTTTTAATCTGTAAAATATCAATTTAAAGGGATGAAGGACACTGAGGAAAAAGTCAAAGGAAGGACTGTTCTATATCCCTTTAAAAACATCTGTTCAACAGATGACACTCAGCTTTTACACATCTCTGTTAATTGCACAGACACTAATGACTCTGGCTTCTTGTATTCAGTGGCATGTCAGGCAATAGGAAAGCACAAGAATTATCCCAAAACATTTCAGTGAGAAAGGAAGGAGGGAAACAGAACAATATTCTCTCATATTCTGTCATATTTTGCATCATAAATGTGCATGGACTTCCCTCGACAGCGCTGAGCATATCTGCAGGTAATAAGGAGATGTATAGACACACAGGGTCAGTCAAACCCAAACTTTGACTTGTCTTTTAATCGCAAAGTCTAATCGCACTTTAATTTACTTTCCGAAGCCACTTCCTTCTCCTCACATATCAAACTGCGCAGCGGTTCAAGTTTGTAATTTGCGATTAGCGGGGAGGTCAGTGTTTTGATTAGGTCTCGGCCGCAGTCACTCGGTAAGTGCTGTTAACATCGGCGCGAATTACAGCTCCGAGGAACTGGAAAGACGGGGCGTGCAGATTGTTCTCCTAAACTATCACACCAACTAGCAAACGGTTTTCAATTTAATTCCCAACATGCCTCCTTGCTTCCAGCCAACTGTTAATTATCCTGCCAACTCCATGACAGCTTTCAACGCGGCGAAATGAGCAAACCCGGGTCGTGTCCAAATCGCCGATTCCTTGAGAACACAAACAACAAACAATGAAATAGATTTGTCTCGGCCATGCCATTTTTTAATTTCTCTCCTTCTGTTACCGTTTGTTTTGCTAGATCATCTCTGCAGACCGTGTACCTTTGCGAGCGACTTGGCCGTGAACTCGCGCAGTTTGGCGGCACCACTAATAGCTGCGAAACCGTTCAATTTTGGGGCAGCTATTGACGATCGAGGGCTCAAAAATGGAGCCCAAGTTAAAATATGAAGGGGTCGTCATAATTCAACACATTTCTGAGCAGAGTAGACTTCTCTGGCTCAAACTAATAACAAGATAGAATGCAAATCCAACTAATAATGGATTAATGACATCGTTTAGCCATTTATTGTCAATTAACTTGAAGAGACTGTCTGTTTACAGGGTTTTTATTATGTTTATGACTTTAAACTTCTGACACTAGAGACTAACTTTCCTTGTGACCCCTGACACACTTACTGAAATGGGGGTAAGTGCATGATCACTGACAAGGCCCTTCTTAGTTAATTAGTACGGTCCCAGTTTTATGAGAAGAGACAGAAGAATTGAAGTTAAAGGGGAAACAACAGCACTTACAATTGCAAATCGTATTTATTTCCCACAAAGTTGACTATAAATAGCCTCCCTCTGTGAAAAGAATGCAGTTTTCTGGTCACGAGTGCCACGATAACGAGGTTAGTGTACCAGGCCAAATCTCGTGTGCCCGTGTCCCCAGAAATAGGGCTCTGGGCATCCTTGCCAGCATGAAAAAACACAACAAACACACACAAACTGGGGATTAGAGAGGCAAAAAAAATGACATTATGCTAACGAAGGCGGCTCTGTGATGTTTTTCTCCGCTCTGCCACTGATAAAATCTTAATGCTCGAGCCCGTCTTGTAATTTCAGCTCTCTCGGTGAGAGTCGTGTTAAGCTCTTTCGTTTTTTGGGGACTAAGTGCGCGCAGATGACACCTACACATTCCCAAGAGACGAAAACAAATCACAGAGACGGCGGGAAGCGCAGATCAGCACGGATAAAGGAGGTCAGGGGCGCAACAGCGATCTGAAAGCCTGAGAAAACTTTTGATTGGGGATTCGGGGATTTCTGTGCGCTGCGCGGCAATAAATAGAGGAATAAGGCTGACGGGGGAACGGCCCGTCGTACTTCTGAACGGGATGTCATCAGCGGCTCAACAAAACATCCAATTCATTAACTGCTTAACTGAGCCAATTGCTGGCCTTCATTAGTACAAACATCCGTGTGTTTATGGTGTGCAGTGATTGGTGTTTTGAAGAGGCCTGCACAACCCGCAGGATGGCGGCTGTCCAGGAGAAAAACGGTCAGCCGGTTGGCATGTGGACCGACAATGTGACTATTTTTATTTTCTTCTGAAGGCAAAGATGTGGGAAGAGTGTTGGAGCATTTGAACAATAACATGGCCACAAAAGTATCTACTCTTTGTGGAGGAATTTGTATATTTCTTGTAAACGAGATGATGGAGATAAAGTGTACAGCCACTGAATGGGGAGACATACACACGACACAAACAGTTACGCAACGAATACAAAGCTTGTCAAATCTGACGTCCCGTTTCACCCACTGGCTTCCAAAGGGAATCGTCTGCAAGTAGGGAAGTCCATACTGTCCCCTGCCAACATACAACACACCAATCAGTATCCCCATCTGTAAAACGTATTAAATATACAAAATAAAGGTCTGACGTGTGAAAACCTGCCCATATGAAGACAGACTTTCGGCATCCACACAACTGGAAATAACTGACAAATGCTTCTCAGCCTTTTCGTGTTAAATTGGGCAATCATTTGTCAAGCATTAATCCAACATTCACGGTAAGCGCTGCACTCGACGTGCTCCGCAGATTTCAGTGTCGGTTTCACAGTTTGCTAGTTTTCAGGCCCTTGACGAAGTGGAACTAAAAGTATGAAACAACACGAGGTCCGCCGCCAGCTGCCAACCAGAGCGAGAGCAGAGCGATTCGCCAACAATGAGCCGATAATACATACAAATACACATCCTAATGGAAGAATCATGCTGCTGACGTGATACATTACAGTCAGTAACGGGGGATTCCTAAGGCGGTCCGAGAGAGTTATGCTTCGGGACGCCCACAGTTCAAACATCTATACATTTCCGTCGCGCTCCAGCAGGTCAGCTCTCTTTGCGGTGCTGGAATCTCAACATCTGCCTACGGTGGCCTGGCGGGAACAAGGAATACGCACCGAGACGGTCCTCGAATTGTGAAATAACCTGATATTTTTTTTAAAAGGTTGGGCTGACTGGGATCTAGCAGCCACCGTCCTTTCACCACGGTGCCCAACGAACCGCAAGGACCGCAAGACTACGCCACATGCTCTTACACCAAAGTACAGTGGAATTAGATCCACACAGAAACTTCACAGCGAAAACCACAACCTTCCCGTAGTTTCTATCGGGAACGCCGCTGGGATTCAGTTTCCCTTTCTTCAGGCAAGTGTTCGGCAGGCCGGTGAAAAAAAAAAACAGCGGGAAAATGTCAAACCGCCGTCCAGATGAGCCTTGATTACAGCGAGCTGCGTGTGTTTGAGATGGGGCGGAGGGATAATTGCCCACAGCGTGGTGCTGTAATATTCCTACCGCAGCCCCCAGGCCGGCGAACGCGGATATGAAGAGAAACTCACTCACATCCCCTCGCTCCCCGGAGTCATCGCGAATGGGAAATAAATAAATAAATACATAGTGTTTCACCTTCACATCTAATCAGCCGCTGCCGGAGACGGGGGCTGGCACAGGTCCGCGCGGCACAATCTAATACCGAGACGGCACTCGACAGACTCGTTGGGCCGCCAGCCAAGGCCACTTCATTTCAATTCCAGCCCCTGCTGTGCTACTGTACGGGAAAATGAGATTCGCCACAGCCGCTGCAAATGACTTTGACAGTTTTTTTCTTCTCTTCCAGGCCCTCCTGACGCTGTCCACTCGTTTATGAGTGCGGCACCGACGGCACGTTTACCGAAGAGCTCGTTAACATGGAGCACGATTGGCGCCGACGGACCGGCCTGCCGACAGCGTTTACAGACTGTGAGGACTTCATGGCCGGCCTGGAGACTCTCCTGACACACAATCCACACCGATGTGCTCCTACCTCAGATAGAAGAGACATGTCACTCAAATGCGCAATGTTTACCCCGAGTTCAATTCACAACTTCCACTAACGCGGTCGCCCGAGGCTCCAAACACGCGTACGGATCCGAACCCGAGCCGCGCTTCCCGTCGGTCCTATCCCAACAGTTCCCCCCACCTCCTCCCGCGATACACTGGAAGGAGATGGATCCCCCGGGAGCAGCCACCGCCGCCACCAACGCAGCACTTTCACAGCCCTGCCGCCTAATGCATCTATTACCATAATGGGAACAAACAGGCACACGGTCTCACTTCCAGACACATTAGAAAGTAATGAGGAGCGCCGGCTCTGCATGAGTTATCGTCTTTTCCTAGGGGGGTGGCGGGGGGGACTCGATGGCCTGGCTGCTCAGACGGAGGACGAATGCAGGACTCTTCTGGCTGTAGGACGGTCGTCAACAACAAACAGGTACAGCACACTGCATTCGAGCTGGATATGTGCCCCCCCCCCGGCGGCAGAAACTCGGCATTACCTCCCCGAGCCTGGCATCACAGTCTGTTAAGTGCTGCACTGGCATTTATTTTATTTGTCTTATTTATTTTACAATTTCCAGAGAATTTATTCTCGTTCCACTGAGCACACAACGCAGCCATATTAATAACCGCACGTCTCCTTGGGTAAGCGCTTTGTCCACATTAATACATTATGATCAGGAATAATGAACCCTAGAGGGACCGCCGGTGAAAGGCAAAAGATGCTGCCCGGGCGCTCGGCTGGCAGAGACGGCGTGGGTGCAGCCGCTATTGTTTCCTTCCTGTCAGTCTCCCAGCCGTCCCTCGAGAGAGTCGCATCGGAGAGATGTTGTGCACAACTGACAGGTTTTGTGTCTCGCCTTTCTTTTGCAACACACCTTGTTGCACCCATTTCTTCATCATCAGTAAGGCAAGGCAGGGGCTGAAGTAGTTTTGTGCCAACCAGACTGACGCGTTCCTGGTCGTTAGAGGCAGAGTAACAGTGCAAAGTCCAGAAGGCGGCCTCGGCTCGGTGCTGTCAGACACAGAGATACCCGACAGCAGCTCGTGTGACGGCTCTGGCGGCAAATCAGAGCTTCCTGTGAAAATATGAATCCTGGCTGTGTGCCTGCTGTAGTAATATGAGCACCGCGATGGTGGGGAAAACTGGACTTCTGTTCAACATCACCACGCTACCGGGCACAGAGGTGTTTGGGTGTGCTCCGTGTTGTGCTCTGTGTTTTGTCTAGTGTCCCTATGACACGGCTCCTGTTTTTAATGCGTCAGAGCTCTGGCTGTAATTATACAGTACATATCCACATGCCTGTAAATCACATTAATTCCAGGACATTTTGTTCCAAGTTCATGCCGATAAACGAGGGGTTTCGTGATGCGTCCTCCTATTTTACGATAGTTAATTACCTTTAAGTAAAGAGATGAGTGCATCTATTGCGTGAGAGATGGCCACACCTCCCCAACACACGCATGACTCTACACGTGCAGAATCCAAACAACCCACGAATCTGTGCCTTTACACAGGGCTGCTGAGGAGAAAATCCAGCCTCTAATGCTATTTTAATAGACTCTTTTGCCCACCGCCCCCCAAAACAAGTCATGTGATGACATCGTGTGGAATTGAAAGTATTATAAGTGAATATGATATTGCTTCAGTTACAATTATAGGATTTTTCCAGAATTCAAGCACGTCTCCACAGAGTTTTCTGCTTTCGAAAAGCAAAAACATTTCTGCACAATATTATGTCACGAAAACCAAAGATCCTTCCAGTTCAGTGTGGCAGTCGATTTGAAATCCCCCCGGGGGATGAAACACTGGCCCCAGTTTAACTGTCCACGGCCTGCAAAGAACTCTGAAAGGCTGATTACATCATTCGTGCAGGAGTCACTCTCCAGCGAGATACTGTAAAGGGCGGCTCTTTAGCCCAGGTATAAACAGGCAGCTCCTTCTAAAGCCCAATAACTCTCAGCATATCTTTCCTTCAGTATTTATGCACTCAGCTGACATCACACATCTTTAAGCTGAGCACGTGTGTGCGCTGTGGGGAGGGGAGCTACACACACACACACAGGGATGACGGAGCGACTACGCAGCCCTCCTGTCAATTAGGGCACCAGCGGCCGTGCGGTTTGCCGAGCCGACTATCCCCCCCAGAGATCTTTACTCTTTCGACTGTCGGAAGTCCCAGAGGGCCGCGGGGCGGGAGCGTGCTGGAGGGCATGCTAAACACATTCCTTTAATTTAATTAAAGGCGTGGCAGGCAGCTCTTGTTGTTGTTACAATTACAGATCTAACTGGAAGGTAGTTAAAGACAGAAATGTGTTTACTGGCCGTGTTTCGTAAAGGAAATCATATATTTCCACTCTAGTAGCTAATCAGAATCTGAACCTCTTGTGGAAAGCGCAGTGGTACAATACAACAACACCACACACGTGCACAGTGTCCTCCGACAGGTACCGGCTTCACAGAGATCACAGAAAAAACCTGAGCAAGCAAATGTGTTCCTCGGAGATCTAAACCGGGAAAGAGATGAAGAGGCAGTTCCAGAAACGAGGCCTCAGGTGAGATTTCTGTCACCGTTTTCAAGTGCAGTCCTAGTAAAGGTAAAGCTCTCCTCGACAGATTTAAGCTTCAAGGGGCAGTCAAGTCCTTAGTCACTTCGCCAAAAAACATGGGATCTTGCGACTGCTTTCAAACCCGCCTGACAGAAGGTCTGACACACCGCATGCCAGCTAATGAAGTTTATGTAAGCAGAGCCGCGCTGCCGTTGTGTTTATTTTCACCGTTTTAATGGAGCTGTATTGAACATTCGAGCGACACTTGATTTGTGCCTGAAGTGGGTGAGACGCTGAACTGGAATCAGGGAGACGCTACACAAATCAACAGACCTGATTATAATTACGTTAAAAGGCTGTTGTCAAATTTTCAGCCACTTGTTTATCAGATGTAATTACCCCCATTCTTCTCCTCGGTGTTACCAGCAGCTTTAAAACTGGGCTTTTGACAAGTCCACCTACGAGGCCGGAATAATTAAGTACCTGTACCAACAACACAATCTAGGTATGAGACAACTTTAAAAAGCTGTTTGTTTGTAGAGTGTCATATTTTATAGTTTTCAGTGAGATAAATTCAAACACACTTTATGAACAATCCTAATTGGATCTGTCTAGCCCACACAAGACTATAGCACAGTGTGAAATTGGGAATATGCAGTCAATCACAACACAGTGTCACAATTCTCCTGTAAGAAACAAAACAGATGACAAATATGACGATTTCAGGGGCCAAGTGTGAAGGCCGTCTTAAACTGGGCGTCCTACGCTTTACCACACCCAGTTAACCGGAGCCGCTGCTGTGTAGAAACCAGAGTGGCATGACCTCCGCTAGTAAAGCGCTATAATTGTCTGCATTATCAGCCTGCATTATGGGCTTTAGCAGCCGTGCCCCGCAGCTCAGGGCGTAGCACAGGAAAATGACCCGTGCAGCAGAAATCGCATTAAAATTGCGTCTTTACCCGGCTAAATGAACGAGGGAGCGCTCAGCTTATCTGTGGTCGGGAGAAAAGAGCAAATTTCTCCTCCCTGCGTGGGCTGCCGGTCATTTCACAGCTCCGGGACGGCACGTCATTGCGGTTGGTGAGTGAGGTTTCTAATTAGCGTACGGGAGGCTCTCTCAGTGAGGGTAATTGAACTCGGCAGAGCCCGAGAACGCGGCGCCGGCAGGCCCGGCCAGCTGAGGGGCCCGCGCATCATTCATCACAATTAGCTCATGCTTGTTAGGGCCGTAGAGGCTTCACACCAGCTGTAATGTCATTCGCGACAATCCTTCAGTATGTGAGGCACGGAATACAAATTCAGAATGGTTATTAAGTTTTGTACTCACATCTGGGAAGAATATATGTGTGCGTGTGAGAGTGGCAGAGCGTGTGAGTGAGTGGGACAGCGAGGGACAGCGTGCTTGAGCGTCACACGCCAACGATCCCACCTGTCCACCAGGTCAATCAGACACACAGTTATTCTCTCTCCTCGTTGACCGCACACCCACCCAATGAGTGCTAATGTGCCTCAATAAGCCCTCTCGGACACACCTGTTCACACACTTGACAGCTGATGGAGTCCAGCCAAGTCCCGGGCAGGGCGGAGAGCGAGGGTCCGGGCAGAGTGTCGGCACAGCGGGAGCAACAGGACCAGCACAGTCACCGACACACAAACACACACACCCCGGCACATGCAGGAGTCACCTTCTTACCTGCATCTATTACAGCTAGTAATGCGCTGGGCAATGCGTAATTACATAAATATGACACTGGAAATCGGTCTCCATCACCTTGTTGGAGCTGACAGACACGGTTTTAATAGCAATCAGCAAAACCAATCTCAAGCCTATAGAGCTGACACCATCTACGCCACAGTGGAACTAATTAAAAACGATTCTGCAACATGACAAAGAGACTCAGTATGAGACCAGCAGCCACACACATCCAACTCTGAGAGAGAGAGCAGGGGCAGTGAAGAGGACGGGCAGATCTGGGGACAACCTGCGGCCAGAGTCAGAGGCCCTAGGGGTGATATCCCGACGCCCGGAGGCCCGGGGGGCGATCAATGGAGTTAATCCACTGCCTTTGAACGGGCGGGAGGATTTTCTCTCTCCTTCAGCCGTTTATGAGTGTTTAAGCGCAACCGGCGATAAGCTGTTTTTTCTCAAGCCCTGGCCGATGAAAGGCAGCGCAGAAACATCCCATCAGGTATATCGGACCTAATTAGACCCATCATCGAGCTGTGCGGATCTGCCTGTTAAACGCCACTGTCCTCTTAAGCCGTGTCTCAGAGACAGGGTCTGTGCCATCTTCCCTCGCCCCTCTGTGTTAACGAAGCCCGCGTCGTTAACACAGAGGGGCGAGGGAAGAACGCACAGATAGCATGTGGTTAAAATAAAGACTCAAGAGGTTTCCAGTTTAACAGCAGTTTTGTCAAGGCTGTTCTATGCACTTCGGCCGAGGACGGATAATAAACTGCTATTCTCCTTCCAATTAAAAATCTAGTTTGTTTGGGATTGCCCCCCACTCCTTTCCAAACACACATCCCAAATGTTTGCCTCCCCCGGTGCTGCTAATTAATTTGAAGGGCTCCGCCGATTCATTTGCATTTTAAAACACTTCTGAGCACCCAGTGTGTTCCTGCGCCTCTGTGCCGCTGCACGGGGGTTCGCTTTAATAATAAAATATAATAACGGTGGTGGGGGGGGAGTGTTTAGCGCTCGAGTCAGCTTGTGTTGCCGTCCACAGAGAGGAGACTCAGGGGAACACGGCTCTTCACAAAGCGGACGCGTACAAAAGAGGCTCTCAGCAGAATCACTCGGGATCTTTTACGGAGCATCAAATTGGCTCCACGGGGGCGACGGAGGGAAACGCTCGGCCGCTATCTCAATTGCCTGCTTAGGCTGCAGCGGCCAATTACAGAGCGGGAGAATAGAGGAGAGAGGCGGAGATCGCCCGAGCGGAACCCTGTTGTCTCCGCTTCGCCAGCTCGGCACAACCCAGCGCTCCAGGGGGTGGTGTCTCCGATCCCGTGGTGAAGATCAGTTTCCAAACCGGCAAGGGAAGAAGCAAACTATCAGAGACGGACAAGTCCAGGCAGACGCAGGGTCCCGATTTTGCCCCATTCCGGATTTTCCTGAGTGAGGCGATCGATGGCGGTTGTGTAGTGGATTTCAGAGGCTAATAGATCTGCGCTCACATGGTGGGGAGAAACACCCCTGGCTGTGCGAAGAGAGACGGCTGTACTTACTTCGGGACAACAGAGAGCTGCGGCGACTATTTATAGACAGCGACTGTGTGGCGAAAATCAATAGCCTGCTCCGGTCACGTGGCCGTGGACGGTGATCGCGTGGAGTCGTGTAACTCATTCCCGGCACCTGCTCGCCTTTACAAGCGAAACAAGGCGTAGATCAGGCTGGGGCGCCAGGAGTTAAAGACAGATAAAACAAATGACGGAGGGAAAACTAAAATATTCAATACTAAGATGGAAAAATCAGCAGAAGTGTGCGTGTCTGAGCATGTGTGTGCGTTTGTTTGTGTGTGCCTGTTTCATATGTCAACTTAGGGCCTGGGTCCTAAATTAAGGGTTTGGATGGAAAAAAGTCTTATGCAAGGAATTTATGTGTGTGTGTGAGTTTGCATCTCAGCGGGGTGACTCTGTGACCGCGTGTCAACGCCGTGGGCCTCGGTGTCGGTGTGACTTAGTAGTGGCTGTGCATGCCTCAATGTGTACCGATTGTGCTTTTCAGATTCCCACAACCGCCTCTCCTGGTGAACAGCAGACCCCCGTGGGCAACAGCGCTGTCAAACAAGAGCTTAACGAGCAACATGCTGACGATCCCTTCAGCCGCGCACGACTCGAACAGCACACATTTCAAATTAAGGGCTGATTCTGCGACATTCACACAGCAGAGAGCGAGTCCACCTGGCTGGAAGAGCACAGCTACACCACATGTGTGAAACCCCGGCACGGCCAGGAATGCCAGCTGGCGAAATTATTATACTGGAACCGGCTTCAGTGACGCATCACTTCGTATCACTATAAGTGTAGAAGGGTTGCTCTCTCTGTCTGCTATCGATCAGGGTGAGAGGCGCTAAAAATAGCTCCTGCACACGGGCCCGGGGAAACCTCGGATCGGGCTACTCTGTGCAGGTGAGACCCATTGACGACTGCACTGCAGCGGAGAGCTCACACAGCTTCCCCTATTACTACGCATTTATTAATGGAGGGCAGGATTGCGGTGGAGCTCGGGTCTGTGGGGAAACTGAACCGGTCAGGCTGTGGTTGGCAGCAGCAGGTCCTTCGCTAAGGGGGCTCTAGTCAACACCAATCAAATGTTCCTACCTTGGCAAGTCAGTAAAGCCAATCGTAGAGGCCGATTTCACACCGAGTGTCGGCCCACTTCAGCCCGAAATCACTGCCCTGCACAACCATAGAGCTTAATTTGTATTCTGACCTGTGCGACTGCACTTCTGTATTGCTCAAATAAACCATTACTGTGTCGGACAAGAAATGATAAATAATACAAAAAAAGAGAGAGAGAGAGAAGAAAAATAATTAGAAGACAGTGCAAAGATGGGACTCCACTCAGAGCATCAGCCTGTAAAGGTAACTCCCCTTGAACTTCAGTCCGCACTGAATCACCCCGTCTCATCAGCCCTGCCCCCCGGGATGCACATGGGCATCAGCGCGGTAATAAAACGCACCCCGTGAGACGGAGTGACACATCCGTGGCCCTCCTGCAAAAATCACACCGTTTCAGAACGCATCAAATCAAGACAGACCGCGCTCTCCTCCCCGTGGCCCTCCTCTCAGTGTGTGTCGGCACCGCAGTGCGATCTCACAGCCCCGTGAGAGGGTGGGGGGCCGCGGCATAACGAGCTCCAGAGAGACACGGAGGGCAGTTTGAAAGAGATATGAATCTGGGATGCAATTTAACCGTTTTTTTCCTCGGTCAGCACGTCAGTCTCCACTTCTTAAGAGACACAGCAGGGCGAGCCAAGAGCTGTGAATCGAAGAGTCGCACTTTTATAACAAGCAAGCCCGACCTAATGAGGCGGCCAAGAATGCCGATACATTCAACATCGGATACGGGAGCCTTCGCAGGGCCCTGCTGGTGCCGGGACTGAGGCCGAGCGGTTATTGAACGAGGCACCGGTCCACCGCACCCCCACTGGCTGCAGAACTCAGCTTTTCTGAAATTAAATCGGCTTGGCAAAGAGAGGGTATGCAGGCTGCACCACACCGAGCACACAATGGAGCACACACGGACACGGCAGGGACTTACGTGATCCCGCCCAGTGCGAATTCTGCCCAGGTTTGTGTGCGAGCGATCCATCAATCTTGAGCAAAACAGGATTTAAAAAGCTGCGTCCCAGAGCAGCGAGGGGAACTGTAATTGAGTGCGCTGCGCAGAGCCGAGCATAACGAACACGGAATCTGATGCCTGGAAGCTACATCCCTTCATCCTGAGAGCGTCGCAGGTTTGTTATGCTTGTGTTGTGTTTGTTTTCTTTTTAACCTCGTCTTGACTGCAGCAGACGGCACACTTAGTGGGTTGAAACGGAGGCGGCGCTCAAGCAGCCGAGAGCCGGGGGCTGAGTAGAGAGAGCGAGAGAGATCCTTCACGGCACCAGCCTGGGTTCGCGGTCTCCACTGTCCCCCGGTTTGTGGGTTGGGGGTCTCAGCCTCGCCTGGGGCGGGACTCGGGAGACGAGCGATCCTCACGACACGAGCCTCGCGGGTCACAGCGGCGCTCCCGGTCATTTGTATTCCCGACAACGCGTGAACAAGGAAATCCAATATGTCACGAACAGATACTGTTTGACAGCCGAGAATAAAATCTTGCTTCAAAATCGCTCAGTATCGCTGGGGGTGAATTGAACTCGCTGCAGTTTATTGTACACTTGATTTAATATGTACGGTATATATTTTAATGAATTTCATTCCACGCACAGGAGGGAGACGACGGCGAGGAGGAGGAAAAAATTGCCACAAACTGATGGCAAATTCCTGACTTTCTGACAAATTAACACATTTGTAGCCAGTGGGGCTGATAAAACCGGTCTGTACGGCACTGATAAAGCCTTTTTAATTGATTTACTTGCAAATGCCAGAGCAGTCCTATGATCTCTGTACTGATCTACTATTTCTACTTCATATATGATATTTTGGGTGTTGTATTTGACTCCCCGGCTCAGAGGAGAGCCAGCTCTGTTCCCATCTCACTCACCTCACCCTTCTCCTCCCCCACGCCCTCCTGGCTGAGCACAGACCGGTACCACCCCCCCACAGGGCCCGGCGCTCTCTCTCCGCCCCGTCAATCTCCAGCGTCCCGGTACCAGGCTGTCCCCACAGATGGCCGCTGCATCGTTAATACCTCCACCGAACGCCGGGGAATGCGGTGGCAGTCACCGACGATGACGGATTGAACGTGGCGGTCTAAACAGCGCGCTTCACGTTTCATTTACGGCACGGCGCAGGTGTTGCCAGTAAACCCAGAGAGCTGTAACGCACCACTGCCGGCTCTGAAAACAAGAAACGTCTTTTTTATTTGTTTGGAAGAGGGGGAGGAAGCTGTGCCCAGAGCCCCCGGGCTGCAGGGAGCAACGCAGCGTTCTTCGATTGCCCAAACAATCGCACAGGTGCCCGGTTTCAGCTGCTCGTTAGCCAAGGTCACTAAGGCCTAAAATAAGCTCAACGAAGAGCAGCCTGTACCACAGAGCACTGCAACACCCCCCCCTCTGCAGGCAACGCAACGCACTCGTCCGCTTCATTCCGGGCACAGGGAGGGACCGGGGATGGCTTTGGGGTTTTGTTTCGTACATGCTGCCGTTTCAGAGGCAGAGGGGGCTCGCGGCCAGGGAGATTGCCGGAGGATCGTGATGTAAGCTGTCATTTCGATGCGGGGAGCCGAAGTCCCACGAAAAGGTCTCCTGAGTTTGACATTTCAAGCGCGCCAGCGGGCTGCTCTGCTGTGTAAACACCGGCGCTGGGTGGAGAGAGCTGGAGACACGGGCTGCGCTTTACAGAGAGGGGGTTCATCTCTGTCCGCTCTGCCCTCACTCACTCCTTTGTGTTTAGTTTCTTCTCTTTTATAATCGCGGTTTGGATTACAAATCTGCTAAGGTCAACAGAAGGAAACAGAAGGGGTTCTGTTCACTTTCCTCGTGTTGGGAACTGGATCGGTGGAAGGTGCAAAATGTCTAACTGGTCCCTATATAGCGCCCTTCTCTTTGCTTTCCAACGCATACACTGTTAGCAGCAGCACTGCACAACACTGCGCAATATGCAAGAGCTGATCACAAGCACTTCCTGATTAATCCTTCCCTCTCCTAAGTGCTCAGCAGTCAAGCATATTGTAATCCTTTGCTTCTTAAATACAAAAGTAAACTCTTTAGAAGAGGGGTATTATACAGATCGCTGTCTCTGTCCTGACACAGAGATACACCTGCTCTCCCCTGACTGTGCACAAGGGTAAATCTGCTGAGACTGCAGTTCTCTCACAGATATACGATGTATTTGCTTACCATGCTTTACAAAGTCTATGCTTTTCTGCTGCGCAATGCCTTTACCAGAACATCGCACTGTCAGCCTGTGAAAGTGCTGCTTTCCTCAGTGTGAGATGTTACCAGTTTAATAATAATAAAAAAAGGCAACAGCGTCTCTTATGGGAGTTTGTAGTTTGTCCGTAAAAAAGAAATACAAGTTTCCATTAAGCGGCGCTGAACTTCAAAGTCAGTGCGAGACGCAGAGGTTCAATGCAACCCAGATAGGCAGTAAAAACTATGTCTTCTTTAATTGATACAGCTGGGCCAATTAACACACTGGAGGGAAACCAGTCTGCCAAATGACCCACATACACCAGGCCGGCCGCGATCCCCACAGGCTTTGATCTGTCCCACATTTAAATGAGCACCCAAGCATCAGCGCACTGCCAATACACACATACACACGGGCAGCAGCGTGGCGGAGCTAAAAATAACACCGTGAATTTTATATCTGGATAGAAAAAGAAAAGAAAAATCTGCACTGCGCATCACGGATCTGGCTTTCCAGTGAGTGGGAGAGAAGCAGGTCAATGACACAGCGGAGCCGGTGAGGAGGGCCGGGCGTGCCCTGTCCCTCCGGTTTAAAGAGGCTGTACAGAGAGAGAGAATGAATAATCCAGTCCATGTTCACACACAGCGTACGAACAATAACTGCTCAAAAGACGGGAATTAAGAGCAATCCGGCTTTATCCTGCGTCATGTGGTGCGTTTATGACTCAAACCTCCCTGACAGCGTTTGGGAATTCGGGCCCTTGTGAGCGGCAGTTGGTTGAAGCCTCACAGATCCTGTGTGTTTGTTTCCCTTGGCTGTTGGTTATCATGGTGCCGAGGGTGACAGTAGCTCTAGTCAAGCCCGTCAATCCCACAGCGAGGTGGGATCGAGACGGAGGACAAACGCGACCAGCAATTGCAAAGCCCGACGCGACGGGCATGGTTCACACGATCGGCACTGAGTTTCACGAACGGCAGCATCCGCTCAGCTCTGTTGACGGCAGGCGGGACACAGCAAAACTGTCAGCGCTGGTTTTATTGTTCTGCTGTTTTTCTGTCACGGAGGACTCCTACGCTCTGACAGCGTTCGACAAAGTTCCCAAACAGCGGCTTCCCTCTCCACTTCACAGACGGAGAGAGACACCGGATCGGTGGGAGATCCGTTTGTCAGGTGATCAGGGGGACTGAGTGGGGGTCAGGAAGATGGTGCCCTGGGTATAATATAAACAGCGGGCAGCAGGGTTTCTCCAGAGATCAGGGGATGACATGGATGTCGCCTGTATGCAGAGGCTCAGAGCACAAATCAGCTTCTGACGGAGGTGGGGGGGGATCAGGCAGACTGCTGATCAGTGTGTTTCAATCGGCCACGATTACAAAGACAGGAAATAAATAAATAACTGCAGCCCCTACACTCGTCAAACACACTGAACTCTCATCGAACACACAGCCTTCCTACAGCGCGCCCTTCAGTGTAGCCACATCAGCAGCTGTGCTCTAGTGTGGCTACATCTGTGCAGGCGGGACCGCAGTTAGCCGGCAGCCTACGTCTCCACTCTCTCATTTAACGCATCCTAAATAACATGGCCCGGCTGCCCGTCTATCCACGGATGGCGCTTCACAGATTCCACTCTGGGTAGATGTGTTTTCACAACACTAGCAGGCCATAAAGCACCCTCTCCTCCGGGCCGTGCTAATAATAACAATAATCTATACGCAATGTTGCAGCTCCCATAAAGCACCGAGAGCACTGCGCTGGGACCCGACACATCAGGGCCGAGAGGAGCGCTGGCGGCCGCAGAGGGCCTTCTCCCACAGCCCATCACTCTCACAGCTTCAATCAGGGAGAAATAAAAACACACCGAGCGTGCCGGCCTTCCCCCGGCGCGGCCTCTCTCTCGGAGCCCTCAGCACCACGCCGGCGGGAGAGATTGCGACCGCGGACGAGAGCACAGCAGGAGACGGGCCCAGCTAGCAGAGCGCGCCCCCACGCCGAGATTCAATCCCGAAAACGTGGTGTCTCTCTGATCTGAGGCTGGGGAGACGCTAATTGAGCTGCCGGAGAGGCATTCTCACATACTTATATTTTATTATTTTAGGTTTTATTTCCACAAGCATTCATCAAAGCCTCTTATGTCTTGTGGAGAGGCAATGCAGCAAAACCACACACTCCCTCACACACACGCTCACACACACAGAAAAAAAGCCATTTCAAATGCAATCCCCCTTGAGATATGGATGCCAGGAGTGTTAAACGTTTTCGATTTGTCTCAGCCATCAGTGCGATTTCAATAAAAGTCCCTCCACAGCTTTCCCCAACACTAAGCATTGTGTACGTGGCGAGACAGACGGTTAAGGGACCATCAATCAGAGCCCTGAGGAGCCGGCTGTTCGCGCCCTGCGTACCCACAGCCCCGCAGCACAGATACCGCACTCCCAGGCGGACCACAGAGACAGGGTTTCTACAGTGGGGGGCAACATGTGGTTCAGCTGGCCAATCAGGAGCAGATGAGTAACAGTAACAATCTCAATATTGTTGATATTCCTGACACAGAGAGATGCCTGAAAATCCGGGAGTTAAGCCGCCCCTCGAGACCCTGACTGGGATCTTTATAATCGCCTTGTTTCCTCAAAACATCATCTCCTCTCTCTCTCCCGTGGCAGCTGCTGTGTGCCGAGTGCCAGAGATCGGCCCGGCCTGGCACCGTGTGGTGCGCGGGGGGGTGGCAGTGGCACATAGCGGCTCATTGGCCGGGGGGGCTTGTGAGACGAAGAGCGAGCAGTCGCCGACACATTTGCATTTTCTATTGAGTGAATACATTTCGGCAACATGAAAAACCCAATAAAGTGTCTCTATAATTATGGCTGTCGGCAGATGAATCCTCAATGCCAGGAATATGCCTTTTGAACGATCTATCAATCAAAACATTTGAACAGATGTTTGGAAACTGAGAGACCGATAAACATTCTTAACATGCCAAATCATTAGATATGAGGAAAAATGCATCAATTTCAAGCTTGACCTGAAAAGCCGGGCGACCCGAGCTCACACAGAGCGCCAGGCACCTTCATCAGAGGCCGGTGGGGACAGAGACCTGACTGCAGAGACCCCCGCCACGCAGATCCCCTCACCCCCTCTGAGCCCCCAATGCTGCACAGCTGTGACATCGCCAGCCTGCTGGTTCACAAATCGTGCCGTTAGATCTGCCCTCCGATCAGACAGAGTAAATCTGTCCGCAGGTCTGCACAGTCAGACTGATATTTGCAGTCCTGCAGAGTTTGGGGCCCAGGCAACAGTTGTGGCGGTTGCAGCAGGAGCCGGGGACCTCGGGACCCCCTCATCTGTGCGCCGGACACCCTCACCTGTGCATGGGAACATTCCTGTCGTGCCAGAGCCGGCACAGCGTCCGCAGCCACACCAGGAGCCAAGCGCGTCAGTTAAACTCTCTAAACCACAGACCACAGGCCTCCACTCCAGAGTTCACAGCCCAGGAGGATCCAGCATTAATCATTAACACCCCCACACAGACAGACACACACCCCCTATCAGGCAGCATCATCCCACTGAGGAGAGACGTCAGCGTCCTCCACACCCCCGCCCCCAGCTCTCTCTCTCTCTCTCCGCAGGAAGCTGGTGGCTCCTCTGGGACATGTTCCTCTGCCGGCCTCATTATCCTGTGAAAACAGATGTGCAATCTGTGCAAACAAGCGCCAGGCCTGACCTTTGGAAATCATTAATCCCAGCAGCAGCAGCGGCAGCTCAGCCCGGCCACGGCCTACAGGCTACAGGCATTGGACGCCCGGGCCCGTCTCTCTCAGCAGAGCGGGCAGCTGGGGCTGGGAGAGACCCCTCGGAGGATACAGACCGCCCCCCGCGGCGGCTCGGCCTGCACACAGACACGGACTCTATTCTCTGACTGAAGGGGAAAGTTTCCTGAAAGACCCTGACAGTTTGGTACTGAAGGCAGTGTCCGCTCAGTCTGATGCAATGTGATGCCAGACTGGGCTGCCAAGGGGCCACAGTGCGTCTCCTGTTGAAAGCAGCCCACCTCTCGTTCTTGACATGTTAACACAACACTGTGACACCGTGTTACAGGGCTTTGTGGAGCTCAGATGCACCGGCGGTGGCTCCAAATGGTTCCAGCGAGCCGTGATGGTTTTTATTTGATCGTTTTGAAGACGCACACAAGATCCCACAGCCGTGTATGGCTACAGTTACAAACTCATGCTCCTCTGGGTGACCTGGGAAACCCCTGCATTGTTACAGAGACGCGTGTGAATGGCAAACATGCACACTTGTGGATCGCCCACACATGGGACTAAACTGCTCAGTGTGTGTCTCAGCCAAGTCCCGTCAGCGCCTGCGCTTGACCACCCTAGGTCTCTCTCACACAGCACAGCTCATCTCGTCCAGCCGAGAATCCTCTTTAACATCCAGAGTCACGGCAGGGCGGCCTGCATTGCGATCAGTGGTGAGGGACTGCACACTGGCCTCTGCTTCTCTGCCTCTCTCTGGGGGTGAGCCCACAGGGCAGTCTGTTTAGCGGACAGCCAAGCAAGTGGTAGATTAAAGACAAAGCTTATGCATAAATAACAACGATACTATTTCCGACACGGGACCATTTTGCCCAGGGCTAGGGGATTCATTTTGTGACCCCTGACTGTAATAATTGTGCCTCAAATGCTCTGAAAGTGCCCTTTCTTGAACGGTATCTTCGCAGCACCTGGCAGAAGCGCTCTTTTCCAAACAGGATCAACTCCGCCTCCCCCGGCAGACATCAGGCATTCAGTTCGTGCCAGGCTGAAGCACAGCATCAAGAGCACGCTGTGAAGACTGGGGCTGGGTCTCGCGAGAGGCAGGCTGCGAAAAAACAGAGCAGCAGGGGCGGCTCGTCCCACAGAAACCCGGACAGATCTCTCTCTTCTCGCCCTCAACAGAGAGACACAGGCTGTTTTAACTGCAGCTGGAGTGGCCATAAAGAAGGCCTTGAAAGTGAACGAGAGAAGAGAAGCAGCCAGACTCAAGCCCTGGCAGGACGATAAAGGAATCTGCTGCGTCCAGCTCCTCTCTGTGCAACAAGCAGACTGCTGCGGCGCCGCATCCTAAAACGCAGCGGTCAGCGAGTGAGTCACCAGTGCGCCACACACCTGGACGCCGCTACTGAAGACCTCTGCCCAGGTTGGATGCCAGAACTCAGACTGTTAGTGGGTCAGTGCCCAGAGCAGCAACACCAGGCGGATTCAATCTGTATTATTATTAAAGGCTGAGTGCCTTACAGAGAGAGAGAGAGAGAGAGAGAGAGAGAGCGCCATGGTGCAATTACACCTGAGAGCTACAGCGTCACAGACAGACATTCCTGCACGGCCCCTGGACCCCGCTCACTCCCTCGCTCCAGAGAGATGAGGCCATCCTTCTTCCTGCGCCGCACGGCACAGTGACAACCAACCAGCCTGCCCCCCCACTGGCTGCAGGTATGGCGGCACTGGAAACACAGAGGGTCTTGAGCTCGTGGCCCAGAACAGTCTCGAAAATCTGGAGCCAATAAGAGACTTATTTCAGTCAGACCGTATAAAACCGATTCATTTACTGCCATTGTTCGATTCGAGAACAACACTGTGACCGAGACCCCAGCATCACACATTTAGATCAGTCAGGTCCTGACAACGTTTTACGGATTCAATGGCTGACTTTAGTTTAGGATCAGAGCAAGAGACTTGGATTTCAAACCATTTCTGGCCTTCAAAATGCTTGAAACATGCAGACAGGCGTGCAAAACAGCGGTAGAGATCAAACAGCCAGAAAACACCTCAATGAAGTAAAACAAAGGCAAAATGGCGTCTCATCATTGTTTGGGGGGGATGATTGGGGAAGCAGTGCATCAAACCCAACGAGGGAGAGAAAGCATCTGTACTGATGTCACTCTTTTAACAACTTAAAAATGAAGAACTGGATAAATAAATAAACCCGACTGCTCGTATTTAAAACCCATTTAGTTTCATAATCCATCGTGCCGTCATGCCTGTCAGAGCAGGATTTTAATGCACTGTGAAGGCAGCTCTACGTTGATCTTGATCAGAAGCAGCGGCATCTCTAGTCCGTCTCACGGAGTCTCAGATCTCAGGCCTGCTGGGAGCGGACGTTTACTCCCGCTCTGTGTTCGGCCCACAATGCACCTGCGAGCGGCCAGCTGGGAGAGGGGGGGGAGGAAGCAGCGCTACAGTAGCATGCGGTCTCGACACAACGCGGTTTCTGTCAGGATGATTTGTTGTGCCTGTGAAATCAAACCGCTGTGAAACATCTGGATTCGAAATTGTCAAAATGGTCACGTGATTGATGCCTGATCTTGCAGATGACTTTAATAAACCACACATGCATGTTGTATTTAAACGGTAAGTGCGAAAGAACACACACACACACACACACACACACGCACACGCACATCAAGCTGTGTTCTGAATCAGTTTCGTGTGCAATGAATTAGCAGTAGTCAGTTTCTGTGGTAAAGGTTTTAGTTCTGTGCGTATCTCCATTTGAGAAGACACTACAGCTGCTGCTCGAACCTTCACCCCAATCCGAAGAGTAAACACTCGTGCCGAACGGTGCCGGTGCAGAGAGACGCATCGCCCGCACCGGCAACAACAACAATCTGAGCAATAGTTGGAGTCATCTGAAGCGAGAGAAAAATACAGGTGCCAGCAGGGCTGCACTCAACCACGATTACAATCACTCACACTGACTCGTCATTAACTTCAGCTGCAGTCACTGCCAGCGGAGAGCAAGCCGGGTAATTGGGAGTGAAATGAAATACTTTCGAGCACAGCTACCTGCAATCCGGCAGAAGCCCGTCTGTCGGTCGTGCGGGGGCGTCGGGTCAGAGTCGGACGCTGGGACCGAGAGCTGAGCTCAAAATAGTCCGCTCTTAATGAAGTGCCACGATAAGTCGATGATTTTCCCTGACGTGTTGCGCGCCGGGGTTAAGCAATGTAACACATTACCGAAATCAATACGCAGCCGGGCCGAGCGTAAACAACACATCAGCTCTCTGTGCCGACTGAGTTCAGACATCAGCCCCCAGATCTCTGAAGTGCACCGCGGTATACAACCGGCTCTGATCAATGGCCGTTTCACCTAATAAATAACGCACGGCCGAGGAGCGTTCAGGATATGCAAACAGACCCCACTAAGGGCTGCAACGTACCCTGGAAGGGAAAATAGGTCTTGGGGGGAGTCAGGCTTAGTATGAGACTGCAGGCAAACAATGGTTGGACAGGCAAGGGTTAAAGCAGAGGACTTTGGCTTTACTGGTTGTCAATTAGAATTTAGAAAAGTGTAGAATTGAGAACAAGGGCAGTGATGTTCAGACTGTACAATGCACTAGTTAGAGCTCATCTGGATACCGTGGACAGTTCTGGGCTCCACACTTCAAGAAAGATATCGCTGCTCTAGAGGCAGTTCAGAGGAGAGCAACCAGACTTATTCCAGGTCTGAAGGGAATGTCCTACTGAGAGACTGAGGACCTGAACCTTTTCACCCTGGAACAGAGGAGACTACGTGGGGACTTGATCCAAGTCTTCAAAATCATGAAAGGCATCGACCACATCAAACCAGAGGAGCTTTTCCAGATCAGCAGGGACACACGCACCCGGGGACACAAATGGAAATTGGGCTTCAAGGCATTCAAGACAGAAAACAGGAGACACTTCTTCACACAGAGAGGCGTCACAATCTGATAAAACTCCCCAGCGATGTGGCTGAAGAGACAATTTGGGAACATTCAGAAACAGACTGGATAGGATCCTTGATCACTTAGTTATTAATGGACACCAAACGAGCACGATGGGGCAAATGACCTCCTCTCGATTGGACACTGTCTTGTCTTCTTATGTTCTAATTAGTGGTTTCTCTGTCACTTATCCACCTTGCCATTGACAACTGTGACACAACACTAAGCACCAAAAGAAGCAGACACAAAACACATCCACATCTGGCAAGTGTGGAGAACACTCCAGGAAGGAACGCGTATCGATTGCAGCCTTTTCTTCTCCCTGCATTATTCACATCTTTCCTGTAACCTGAATGCATGGCCGCATGGCGCAATCAACACATGGAAGATAAATTAGGGCGTCTAATAACTATCGCTTCAACGGGATGGCAGTAGATTAGCTGCGTAGCATTAAATCAGCCTGATCAGTTCCGACTTCGCCTTAAGTGAATTTTAAAAAGCCCATCTGTCAACCTGCCAATAAAGGGGGCTGGTTTTCCCTGCCCATGCGGGGAACTCGTAGGGATTCGTAGGGATTGCGAATGTATGCTTAATGTCCCCTAACCTGGAGGATCAGCAGGCCTGGGCCAGTGGGGAGGATCAGGAGCCGGTGCAGGGACGTCCGTTTGAGGGACAGGGGAGGCTGCCGAGAGAGAAGGTTCAAAGAGCAGGAAGTGAGACACAGCGGCCCACCTCGTCAATTTCGCAAATCGAAAACTGTCACAACACTGTCTCTCACAGCCCTCCCCCCGCAACACCCACAGGTCACCAGACAGCAGGATATTTTGAGCCATGAATCATCTTGGCCATTTACAAGTTTCCATGTGGCTCATTTCCAGCAGGTTTGGTTGTTTTCCCTCTG
Organism: Amia ocellicauda; assembly: GCF_036373705.1. NCBI lineage: Eukaryota > Metazoa > Chordata > Actinopteri > Amiiformes > Amiidae > Amia > Amia ocellicauda. The sequence continues at coordinate 25,695,343 of NC_089867.1, read as the reverse complement.
ATACAATAAGGTAATTTCCTCACACAGCGTTATTACAGTCCAGCAGCTTTTAACTAGAGAAAACAACAATTGTGACCAAACACCAAGCACCAAATGGATCAGACATAAACCCCTAAGCATCAGGTAGCGCGGCCTTGTGCTTCCTGCAGGGTCTATTGCAGCGAAGAAGCAAAACTACTGCTGATCCGGGGATAATTTAATTTGACTGTGTGCTGAAGGACAGCACAACACTGGCCCAAGGAGAGATGCTGTGGAGTGGCAGTGAAGCAGAAAGTCACACCAAGTGCAGATATCGTGGGCCGGGCCAACAACAGTTGTGTGGTTTAGTTTCAGGTCATTAGTTGCCAAGAGTACGCAGAGATTAATGTTGATGGAGAGTGGATCAAACGCAGAGATCACCTTAGCGGACATATTTCTGCCCTAACAGATAGAACGAGACGACGGGATGGCAATATTGCTTTCATTGAGGATGAAAAGTTAAAAAATAAAACAAGAATAGCAAATGCCGTTTGCTCCCTCATTCATCGGCAGCTGCTAATGAGAGCCTGTTAGAGAAGCCGAGTGCTTTCGAGAAATTGTACAGTTGGCAAAAGCTTAATGCGATATTTTAAAAGCAATTTCCTGTCCAAACAGATCACTCAGACAGAAGCCGAAATTCCCTATAACTTGTTAGCAAAAAAACGGAATGCCGAAAAATCCCTGGGGATTAATGTGACAGCCCCGAGGTGACGCTTCCAGGGGATGGATGATGTTCGTACGGATGAGAAATCAGGCCCTCAGGAAGGCACACAGCTTAAATCAATCGCACTGGTCTGGAACTCGGAGTTGTTCGGCATCCACCGGGCCTGTGATTGAAGACTGCGGCGTTTTAATGCCAACAAGGCCCATCACGGCGATGAAGGACAAGCGCAGAGGTAACGTCTGCAGGTAAACGCGACCGGCAATGGATATATTTCTTCAACTGCTTTATCCACCGGCGACCTGCTCAAACGCTGGCGATTTATCACCGAGGCATCGATGCCTATGCCTTCACCGATCTCCATCAGACTCCGAAGACACCGCGGGTATCGCGGGGACGTCAATCTCAGATCTCGGTGTAGCGCGTCACAAACGAACGGGCGTAATGTGGTACACAATCCAATGCCAGTGTGCGTCTCTACAACAACCCATAATTAGTGTGGAAACAGCAGCAGCGATCATGAAGAGCACAGGCTGCAGGGGTTAGGGGTCAAGGGTCAGGGGTCACACAAAAGCCACGCCTTCATTGCGGGTGAAGCTGGTTACTACACAACATGCTTTCAGAGCTGTTGATTTCGATCGTTCAGCTGTACGGCATCCCCACAGAACACAAACACGACAAAAAGAAAAACTTCACTTCACATGCACGCTCTTTGGAAGCTCTGCCAGGGTCTTCTCAACCAAAGCACCATCTGTGCATTTCTGGAAGGACCTTTAGGTGTCCTGAATTGTGCCCAAGTGCCCAGAGGTCCCGTGCAAGATGCAATCAATGTTCAGCTCCTGTGCAGGGTTGTCTCCAGCTCTGCCCGTAGCGTCGCAGGAATCGTGCGATCGCTTTCACGTGCCTGCCTGGTATTTCCTTTCAACACCTCACAGACTGCGCCGTGGTGATTGAACAGCGCAGGGCAGGAACGGGGTCGTCGGTAATTGAATGTTTAGAGGGGCACTGGGAAGCATATCGAGCAATTTGTGTCACCGAGCCGCCAGTTTCTGTGGTGTTTGTGTGTGTTTTATTAAAGAATGGAACGTTTCAGTTCCCTGGGAAGACCAAGCCACGCCGTCCCCTGAATGCAAATGCCAGAGATGAGTCTGCGCGGACAAGAATTGGAAATTAAGACGGGAGACGGGCCGGAGGAGATAACGGAGATGGAAAGAGGAAATCATTACAGGCTGCCAGTTTCTTTGAGGTTTTGCGTTTCATTTTCTTTACCTCCCCAGAGGACTGCAGACTTGTTTTTGTCCATCTGACCCCAGAGTTGAAAACACAGGGCTGCGTACATCAGCATCCTCCGAGATGTCAGGACAGGATCAAGGACAGGCGATGAACGGGCAGCGGGGGGAAGATGTCTCCTGGAAACCTGAATATTGGCTGCAACTGACCATAATTTCCTCCACTGACCAGTGGGGTTGGGTGGGCCGGGGGGCTGTCATGTCCTCTCTGTTGACGCCTGGGCTGTGTTACATTTGTATCTTTAAACCGAGGTGATTCACAGAGTCAGTAACCGGTGAAAAGAAGGCAGTTAGTGATTCAAAATAAAAGAATAAAGAGGGGAACAAATTGCAGCATATTTTTCCAGCGCTACAGCTGTTGGCAGCTTAATACACCGAAATAACTTTGCCACTTATCCAGCAGGCGGGGGGACCGGGCACAAATCTCTTTAATGCCATTATACACTCATTACAGACGCATCTCGTTGAGAGCCTCACGTTGGATGGCAGCCATTAGGCCCGAAAGTAAAAGCAGATTATTTAAGAGCAGAAGAGGCAGCAGGTATTTCATCTCCCATCAACCCCCCAATCCCCCGCGTTCGGCAATAAATCGCAGAGACGAGCAGCTGAGCTCTGCTTCACCGCCTCAAGGACGCGGTACTGTACCAGCCATCAACATCTCCTTTGTTCTCTCCTCGGTGCAGCGACGGGGGAGAAAAACGAGGATCTGAGTCCCTGCGCCTCTGCGTTTGTCCGCACTGGAGTAATGATCCGCCACCCCCGGCTTGGAGCTCCCAGCGCCATCACCGCGACCGGGCACCACCGCCACATCCACGACTTTGAAAGATTGCAGGTTTGATATGAAGAGGACAAGGGAGTCAATAATGTTTACTCTAAATTGTGCGAAGATGAAAAGAGTGTTTTGAAACTGTCAGAGTGACCAATGGAGGCCAGGCTGAGGGCAGCAGGTGAGATTTCGTTATGAATAGGCAGGTAACTGTGCACCTCGATGGGAATTTAGTTAGATTTGCAGCCTGCAGGGTCTTATGCTAGAGATCAGAGATCTGCACAGCTGTCTCCAGCCGCTTCGCCAAGGGCACGGTGCCGGGCGGTGAGAGGACAGCGCAGTGCGTCGGGGGAGCGCCATCACAGCCACGAACACACAAACGCCGCCGTGCAGAGCAGCGCAGGCTTTCATTAATTACTCAATTAACGTCTATCTGGCAGTGTAAATGGATTGGCTGATCACCTCCAATGCGTGATTAGTGTCCCCAGCTTCCAGTAACAAGGTACCTGGCTAATCTCTTCTCAAGACCCCCCCCCGCCCCTCTCTCTCTCTCTCTCACACACACACACACTCTCTCTCACAGTCTCACGCTCTCCCTCATTGTAATCTTCCCAAAGATTGCGGCATATACATGACCAAGTAATTATGATAACGAATGACCACCTCGTTAACCACACTTGTGCAGAGTAAGTTCAGAAACAGCCCGTCCCCGGGGAGACCCAAAACAGGACACCAAAAATAACTTCCATTCCTTCATTCCCTCCCCCACCTCCCCATTCCCGCTCCGACAACACTGCTGGCTCGTCCAAGCTTTTTCTATTACTCAGAAAAGAAAATATATCAACGGAATTCCCCTCGGTTACAGCGCCAGGACCCGACTCCCCTTCCCAGGGCCGTCTTTGGCTGGAGGCTGAGCGATGATGACTATCCCATCGAACAAGGAAATACCCTAGACCGTTACTGTGTTGTGCCGAACGCTCCCAGAAAGCCACACCACAGACCATCAAGCAACCGCGACACGAACCACTCGGCACACGGCACCGCCCTTAAATATAACCCTCTATGAACAATAAGCTATAGGCCACAGGTCAGACAAGAGACCCTGAACGGGCTCCTCACATGTTGTAATCCTTTGTGATGTGAGCGTCACGCCTGGTCACAGCCCCAGTGTTTCCCTTTCTCCCAGCACATACAAAACCACATTATGAAAATCGCTGCTCCCCCACATTTAAGTGGCCGTGGACCGTGTCTGAGCACAGGCCGTCAGTGAAAGGAAAATGTCATAGAAATTTTCTTTATGAACAGAAGACCGGCGGGCTGTCGCTGTGAAGACCGAGAGAAGAGAAAGAAGAGGGAAAAAGTGCATTTCAGAATCCATTAAGCCATTAAAGCCAGAGAGCCAACTAGCCAGAGCTCGTACGATCCAACAATGCACACGCCACGGTGGTCGGACAGAAAGGAGAGCAGCGACGGGTCAGAGACGGTGACACAGCGGCCTTCGAGGTGGCCAGCGGTCTCAGCCCTAAATATTTACAGCAACGACACCTTACATTCCCAGAATTGATTTAAAACGAACGGGAAATGATCTTGTACTCTGCCTGCCTTTGGATTTCTCTCTCTTTCTCTTTCTCTTTCTCTCTCTCTCTCTCTCTCTCTCTCTCTCTCTCTCTCTCCAAGCTAGTGCTGAATAATAATCTTCATTGCCCACACATCTCCTGCTGCATGGTGAGGACAGTGCGCCGCATTTCGCCACATCTGAGGAGTGGAGTAATCAATCAGCACCGCAGTAATGCCACACGGCCTCGGGCATCCGAGCCGGTCCATGCTATGCGGTGTGGGCAGGTCCAAATCTCCCCCCAAGGATCGTAAACACGAGTCACAGTCCGTCGCGTTCGGTCGCTGCTATCCCGGCTCTCCTGTGGGCCATAAAAACAGCTCGGCGCTACAGGAACACGAAGATAATAGGCGAGGAGGTGTAAAATGGCCCGACTCGGGTCGATAGTTCCCTGTAAATGCTACCCTTGTGGTTGTGTGATTTCCTTGTAGACAAAACAGGTGATGGAAAAGCAATAAATAACTTAACTTCAACTGTGACACACCAATCTGCACTACAGAACGTCTCGGCAGCGTCCCCGGTTCTTCCTTCAGCATGCGAGTCTCCCTGTCGATGGGTTGGGAAGATTCCCTTTGCTCCCAGGCCTGGAGCGCCTCTACAGTCAATTTCCTCCTCCGCGCTGATTAATTAACAGTTTGGGGTTGCTAATTACACAGGCCTAGGCATACATTTTTATTTAACCTTGATTTAAACAGGAGCTCCCAGGGAGACCTTGTCAGGCAGCCGGCACAGCTTGGGCAAACGACAGAGCCGAAGTAAAGAGTCTTAAATACACAGCCGCACTCATCAATTCACCTCTGCATCCAGGACAAAACAATACAACAACGAGGACAACACGGGACAGGACTCGAGGCTATTCGAAGGGCACAGTCGAGCCCTCGAGATGCGTTTTGGGAAGGTGTTGCAGAGCCCAAAGAGACGGGTGATTAATGACATGGTTTCAAAGTTGGTAAAGGACTTACTAATGGGTTTGAAATGTGTATGAGACTCACAGGAAGTCTTACAACATATGGATTTGATCTTAAAGACACTCATTTACAAACTAGTTCATGTCCACCAGGAACCGATCTGCTGGGGTGTGACATCAGCAATACACCTGTGATGTCACTCATGGTCACCTGACAGCAGCCTTGCTTGTGTACGTTGTTATGTTATACGATGCTGTACAATAATAACGCACATTCAATATGCCGGGTTGGCGCCAATTAGAGTGGACTGTGCAACAGAAAATAAACAGGCAAGACTCTGTCACAGGCCTGACAAAGCACAACAAGTTTGTGACTCAACATGGGCTAATTAGAAAGATTAGCAAAGCACAGCTCAGAGCTTCAGAAAGCAGTTCTTTCAAATAATAAAAACAATACTACTACTAATAAATCACTGGAATAAAGGGCCGAGATTAGTGTGCGAATCCCCGGGGTGAATCTTAATAAGCTGCGCCAACATGATGCTGCCACAAAACGTGGAGAGAGACGACGGGAGACAGAGAGGGGATGTAGGAAACCCACACGATTAATTTGACAGTGATTCCTGCCTGAGCTGAGAAGAGAGTAAAACAATTTCCTTTCCGATGAGGTGTATTGCGGGGCGATGGATTGACGGCACAGCGGAGACCGCACTAACTCGGCACAGGTGGAGAGCAGTGGCCCGGCGAGGCGGCATCGCACCGACGCACACTCGCCATCTCGAGTGACATCGGCGCCGGCCTCCAGCTGACAGCAGCATGGGGGAGGCCTGCCACAGCATATTGAGATGAATTCATCCAATAAGTCCGACAGACAACACGGAAGCCACTCGGCAATCCAATTACCCGTTAATTAATACAGATCACTGGCCTTTTACAGCAGAAACGCAAGATAATATGTCTGTGCCAACAACCGGCACAGAACAGAGCCTTCTCAAACCGCCAACCAGCACTGTGGACGACGCTGTATCGACTGTTGCCTCACCAAGCTCCTGAAATCATACGTATCGTGTTTATTGTCTGATCAAGTACACAACCTGGTGCATTCAGAGCAGGGATTCGAGGGTTATAAGGCAGTTTGTTCATGAAGACTTCACCCGTTTCAATAAGCAGCCACCGGCAACTGGTCCACCCCCCGCCTCTTCACACCGCTCTAATCAACAGCCACGAACCCAAACACACAACACGTCTCGCAAGATAAACACGCCGAACTTGAGAGGCATATCAAACACGGGGCCGACGGTCTTCTAGCGTGATGCGCTCTCGCTGCAGAAACCGCTGAATATTTATAGAATGAGCCCAGGTTTCATGGCAACTAAGGAAAATGGATTTCACTGTCCTAATTACGGAGATAAATCAATGGCGCTCACGCAGGTTCGGCCTATTCATTTAGCGGGGACAGAGTTTTTATTATTATCAGTCAGACAATAAGAGGCCGAGTGTGTGCGGAGCAGCCCTCTCTCCTCTCAGCCGCCTGCGTCTGGAGTTACGGCCTGGTTGTGTGGAAAGAGTGCCGATGACTTTCAGGGGAGAATGTAATTAGCGGCTAACGGCATTTGTGACAGACCCAAAAGGAAATCAATACATAAATAATAACTATACTAACAGAGGCGGCGGCCGCATTGTGGTGTTCCCAACACAGACGGCTTCTGGGAGATACTCGGAGCGAATCAGGGGGAGGCTTTCAAACCGGCCACTAAATGGTGTCGCCCACGTGTGCCGACAGCAGGAGGAGTGTTTTATTGTGCGCCGTCTTAGAACACTAACTGGAAATCTGCTTATAAACGCTAATAAACCAGTAGAAGCGACACACTGTTTCCTGGCAGTCGCCGCTTCCTCTACACCCCGGTCCAGATGGCACCGACGGCACTGATTGTTAATAAGCCAGAATGGTCACGGCTCTGACAGACGGCGCCCCCCCGTCAGTGTCCGTGTGGGGAGCGGCCCACTGTTTGCCCCTCAGACCCGGAGGGATTCTTCCGGCCAACCAGGCCCCGGCAAACATGTTGGTTAGCAACGACTCGAGGGGAGAAAACATCGGCCTCACTTTTCAGACATTGCATCACATTGCAATTGAAAAGGATTGTGTGTGTGTGCGCGTGTGTGTGAGAGTGTGTGTCTCTGTCTCTGTGTGGGTCTGTGTGTTTGTGTGCGTGCGTGTGCGTGTCTGTCTGTGCGTGTGCGTGTCTGTCTGTGCGTGTGCGTGTCTGTCTGTGCGTGTGCGTGCAGTGGGGGATAAGAGAAAGGCCTTGTTAAATGAAGCCCGAGGCAGCATCCAACAGCCTCACTGCAAAGGCATGTAGCAAACAGCAGTAATTGGAGGTTGATAAAGGATACAATAAATTGAGGGATGAGTTTTCACAACTCTAACAGTGTTTATAAAACCACAGGGCAGGGGGGGCTGCTGCGTTTATTCATTCCTCCCTCTTTTTCTCTCCCTTTTCTTTCGGTTTCCGATTCTCCGCAGTAACTTTCTCCGGAGTGACGTTCTGCACGAGCACATCACGGCCCAGAAATGTCAGCATGACTTTAAATTAATGAGGCCCGAGGATCCTGCGCTAATTTCTCAGTTTGTGCTTCTCTAAGAGGCCGGGGCAGCTGGAGAAGGTCTTCACGAAACGCCGAATTGGCAACGTAGGGAAACAAAACCAGGAGATTAAAATTAGAGTTTATTTCAAATGCCACGCTGCCCGACACAGACGCCTCCTCCGTGTCCTGAATTCCAATGAAGCCGAGTTTTCCGAGAGCAGAATCAATAAAGGAGGGCAGTACAGTTAAAGAGAAGTTTAATCTATTGGCCAATGATGTACAGCTATGGCGGATGGCGACGGTAGCTTAAATGGCAGCCCCCGACGGTCTCCGGCCTGTCCCGCCCCCTCGCTCCCCTCTTCCCCGTCGCCGGAGAGCCGCTCTCCTCTCTCCTTCATCGTGCCGAGGCGTGACATGCATTATTCACCGGCTCCGCATCGCTTTAGTCCCGTATTTCTCATAAAGACTATCACTTGACCTTTTCCTCCACTCGAACAGATGGGACTGAAATGCAAAGATCTCTGGAAATGTTCTAATTGCTGTTGTTATTCCTAACTTCCTCTCAATGCACCTGTGACGAGGCCGGCTCGCTCAACGCCACTCGCTTGACTAGTACCCCCCGGCGGCCCCTCGGCTCTGGGGTTGGAGTGCCGCTTCCCTCCGCTCGGCTCCGCGTGGCTCTCCTCCTCCAGCTGCCGTTTGTACGGCGCGGCTCTGAGCTCTCCGAGTGAGGAGAGCCGCAGCTTAGATGATAATCTCTGTGCGCTGCGCCTCTGCACGACATCCTGCTGCCGAATACTCCTGTACGCCCCAGACACACACACTTTGCGTCTCTTTTACACCGGAGAGCACATACGGTGCACCAGTTCCCTGCCAGGCGGAGGTGCCGGTGGAGGGAGGTTTATTTAATACCCTGCCTCTGTAATAGACAAGGGCCTACTTTGCTACGAGATCTCAAGGCCAACACAACTTCCTCTGAGAGTGGACATGAAGCCGGCAGCCCCTCCAGACACCAGCAAGCAATGTCTTGGGACAGCACAACCCCAGCACGGGCTCCTTCTGCTCTCCAGGCCGGATTGTACAGCCAGAGCCGTGCAGGAGCTGCGTGTGACCGCCGGTCTTTAACAGCCGCCCACGCCAGCACTGAACAAGTCCTGGTGGAAGGCCGGCACTGCAGCGTATCTGCAGAGAGGAGACATTCAGCAGATTTTAAAGAGCGAAAACGAGATTAATCTTCATCGCAGCCACCCTCACCCTGCCCACCGCACAGCTCAGCTTGGTTCATCTCGGGCCTCCGGGTCGGTGCTGACACACAGTGCGTACAAACTGGGTTAAGAAGCCAGGATGCCCACAGTGTTGGCAGCCGAGTCATCAGTCTTTGCTTGTTGTCTTGGGCATCCTCTTTCCCTTTCTTTCGGCAACTACTCCTTGTGCCAGAACGTAATTCGCTGATATGTCCAGGGACCGGCTGAGTAAGTGTGATGCATCTGCTCTGCGCAGGATGCAGGAAAATGAACAAACAGAATTGACTGTATTTAGTCTGGAGTTTAACGAGGGAAGGCAAGGCCACTGTCTTGGGGGGAGAAGATCTAACCGCGCTGTGCTCTGAAGGTCCTGCTCTCGCAATGAAATGAACCAAGCCGTGAACACAAGAAGCAGGAAAGGAAGAAATCGAATCTGTTCTCAGTGTCGAGCTCAGATAAACCTGGCAGGAAAGATGATATCAAACCCCCGACCCCCCAGGGCTAGCGATTAACACAAACAAGGGCCGGGGTCAGAAGCTTCGGCCCTCGGTGACCAGACAGGCTTCACTTCACGAGCCAAACAGATCGTCCCTGGTCCAACAGCCCAAAGCACTTGACTGAAAGGATGCTGGTGGAAAATGGGCAGAACTCCATTAATACCGTGTCCTGACCTCTCCATGTCAGTTGAAATTCATAAGATCATAAGCCTGGCCTGTAGCATTACATTTCATGGAGTCAGACACAGTAATGGTGCATCATGGCCTCTCGTTTCAAACTCTTAAATCTCACCCGCGGAAGGTGACCACAGGTCTCGGTTTAGTCCTGATCTTTAGCCATACCGGGCCCCGAGCTCATAGCGTTGAAACTGTAACTGAAGCCATTGTGCATTTATTCTTTATTCCACACCTTGTGCGAGAGCTGCGTTTTCCATTACTACAGCACATTTATCCGAGAGAGAGAGAGAGAGAGGAGAAATCGAACACTGTTCTGTGTACTAATGAACCTTGTCAAATCCTCTTTCATTATAAATACATTCATTAAGCATTGATTCCACCAAATGTGCACATTTAGCTCGCAGGCAAAGTATGAAGCACAATAATATATGACAAGAATTCAAAAAAAGTATTTAAAAATATATGAGAGAGAAAGAGGGAGGGAGAGATTTTTTAAAAGAGGACAGTCACATCTCAGAGGTCTGGACTAAATGTCCTGCAGGGCTGGGCCCTGGCGTTTGAGTCGGTGATCGCGCTAACCCTGCATCATGGCCGAACATCTGCTGAGGGCCCAGTCTGCAGCCGGGCACTGACCAGCTGTGCCATGACCGTCCTCAGGGCACCGGCACCGTGTGAGAGGAGCGCCGGGTCTCCGCCAGGTCACGGCACAGGAGCCCTGCTGGCTTTGCCCCAGACAGCGCAGTCAAGTATATGCAGGGCTCACAAACACACAGGGCTGACGAGTCACACAGCCCAGGGAGGGGCGCATGGCATGTGTTGGCCAGCCGCTGGCATCCCGTCTGCTGCTCCTGACAGACACTGAGCCGGGAATGAATCCCTCAGGTGCCCCTCTGTCTCACGGCAGCCCGGTCCCTATATCGATTTCTCTCTCTCAGTGCAGTATTCAGGATTCTGCCTAAGAAAATAAAAATACCAACAATACAGAAGAAGCCCAGCAGAAAGCGGTGTCTGGTTCCTCAGCAGAGATGCTTGAAAGCTGTGCCTTCAAAGCTATACGAGTCTGATTGATTAACCCCAACCCCCCATAATAATTCATAATAACAAGGAGGGCAATACCAGCTGCAGGATGCTACTGTTGCCCTGTATTGCCCCGCTGCCCAATTTATCGGCCTCCTCTCCGCTCCATCGTTGCCAGCGCAGTAGGCGGTGCATCTCTTATGCCTCCGGAGATTAACGTGTTGGCATTTTTAATTACAGGGAAGGATTTCTGCAGCTCTGCCGTACCTACGCGTTCCCTGCGCCAGGGGGTTTAATAAGCACGATCAGCCTGCTCTGAATACCAGATTGCTGCAGGATGATCATGTGGAATTGGGTACTTCCTTAATCTGATTTCTGAAAACGCACAACAGGTATAATGTCTGCTGTGCAAAATCACAATCCGGTGTCTCTGCTCTGTCCTCCGATGGAGCCCTGAAGACACAGACGCAACCCTGAGAATCTCCAGTATATAATTTCCACTTCGGCAATCAACGCAGCACACAGGCAAAGGTCTACCCTGACGTTTCGCTCCGAAGGCCGTGGAGAGACCTTTCACAATGTCAACGCAACACCACGGCCACGAACACCCTCGATCTGTAGTGAAGCCTCGTTTCTTCAAGGTTCGATAAAAATGTCCCACGAGGAAAATAAATAATGCACTTGAAGTCTGTATGAGGTTTTATTTATGGCAGCCACCCCTGCATATGAGATTCACATGCCTGGTGATCCCCGGAGTGCAGGTATCTGGTTGCAGGCCCTTCCCTGGGGGACAGAGCTGCATTTCCAATTACCGCTCTGACCCGACTGCTTTACGAATCGTAACCGGATACAGAGGAGCTAACACGGTAAACACGGAGCGGCCTGGTGGTGCAGCGCTCTTTCTCGGCCCCCGAAGCCGGTGCTGGTCCGAACTCCAGAGCGAGAGAGCGGGCCGGGGTCCTGCAGGTTTCCACAGACATGATGGATGGCTATAAAAACCCATTGTAAGGAAAAAAAGAAAAAAAAAGCACTTAACACTTAATCTACACTGTGTCAACTACACCCCACTGCAGTATCGGAGAGGAAGTGATTGTTTCACTCCTCTGTGGCCGAGGTTGCATCTCAGCCTGGGTGGGGTCAAGGCCATTAGGAAAAACTGCATGGGTCAGCAGGGGCTCAGACAATATTCCCATTGAAAGGGTTGAATTAGCAGCCTGTCATCTGCTGAAAAGCAGGTCAACCACGCAGGGTCCAGAGCCCGACAAACAGAACAGAACAGAAACGCAGCACAAGGAGAGCAGAGAGGAGGATCTCAGCGGTCATGTGAGGTGGCGGGACGAGTGAAGGGAGGGCAGAGTGGTGTGGCAGACAGAGCTGTGCTTCTGTGAGAGACACCGTGTGGAAATTAGCAGCACACTTCCTGCTATCTGCCCCGTCTGTGCACGGGGAGCAATTAAACCGGGAGAGACGCAGTAAAATAACCCACAAGCTCACACACTCAGAGGGGGTTTAAGGCCCCCAAGGACACTTAAACCTGACACGCTCTGTGGCCCTCTGTACACATTATCTTTCCTAATGAAGGCCTCAGCCAGAGTGAGGCTCTGAACCAAGCCTAGCCCACACTGTCTTCAAGTCAGATCTTAGATTTGTGGCCTAATTTGGCCTAATAATCATCATAATCATAATTGTAACAATGATAGTTACCTGTGTTGCAGAGCAGTAGAAATCAAAACATGCATTTTGGGTCCGATGTTTATTTACACACATTTATTCTGCTTACCCAAGCTCTCCACAGCTCTAAAGCGAATGCAAACCAGCGATCACACACTGACGCCGCCAAAGAGAGCATCGCACCGATACACACTACACAACAGCTACGCCACATCAGTGTGACAGTGTTCTCCAGCGCAGCGCCTCCATCCTCCATCAGAAGCAGACGGGAAGGGGAGATGAATGGGGGAAAGCAGGCACACTTGTTTTACAAACCTGACAGGCCTGTAGGAATACATCTCACGAAGCAAGAGCCTCTTCTGTCCTCCAATTTAAACCAATTAAGTGCTTGGTGCATATTACAGTGTGCTCATTAGCTGCAAATTCACAATAAACGCACGCCATGCTGTCGCGGATCACATCTAATTTGCGCAATAAGGCCTTGGATGAATTTCCTGCCGACTCCATCTACATATCAATTAAGGGACGGGGAACACACAACCGCAGCGGTGTTGGGGAAACAAACACACGACGGCGACCGCAGATGTGGGAGGACGCACGCTGGCAGTGGGATTTATAGAGCTGACACAGCGGAGCAGACGGGCGCCACGTCGAGCGAGAGAGAAAGCATCCACCATGGCTCTTACAAGGTCAGTAAACACTGAATTTATTGGGTGCGTTTTAAGACACAGACCCCGATGCTGTAGAGGAAGTAGAGCTATGAAAGTGTCTCACAGAGATGAGCCTCAATCAAACAATCAATCCATCATAGTGCCCTTCAACAAAGACGCCACAGGGCACCTTACATAGAAAAACAAAAACCCACAGCGATGGTACGAAGAAAGTCAAACCATCAGGCACAGGGGAAGGACAAACAAAGACTCCTATAAGATGACAGGCTGTTAGAGTAGGAAACGCATCTCTGTTGGCCCACAGCTTAAGGCCTAGGCCTAATGGACCCGGGGACACAAATGGAAATTGGGCTTCAAGGCATTCAAGACCGAAAACAGGAGACACTTCTTCACACAGAGAGGCGTCACAATCTGAACAAACTCCCCAGCGATGTGGCTGAAGAGACAATTTGGGAACATTCAAAAACAGACTGGATAGGATCCTTGATCACTCAGTTATTAATGGACACCAAACGAGCACGATGGGGCGAATGGTCGAATGGTTTGGAAACTCTCTGTTTCTTATGTAATGGTGGCATCCCCTCCAGGCAATATCCCATAATGTGAATAACTCTGAAGTCTGGCACCCGGTTCCACTCTCCCATAACGACTGACTTCCCTCCCGACCCCCCGAAGGAGTAGACAAGTGGGATTGTGCAGAGTTCAGTGTCAGGTACGTCTATAAAGGATTACGTTTGCACTGGGAGGATTGTCAGGCTTTAACACACAAGACTTCACTGGCCAAACTGGCTGTCAGAACTATTCACTCCAGCAGGAAACAAAACAAAACAAAAACAAATTAAGAGACGCGTAGGATTTAGTGCCATCCACTGAGGAAATTGTTTCAGAGATGAATCGCAAAAGCCTCAGAGAAGAAGTTTCCCAGTCTCCTCGCTGGCTGATCTCCAGCACGGCTCCCATTCAACTCTCTCTCTCGCTCGCTCTCCTCCTCCCCTCGCGGTTTTGGAACGAGGCAGGGATCTCGGGGGCCGACAATGTCGAGCTAAACCAGAAAATTGTTCTCATGAAAACATAACAAATACCATCTGTGCCTGTCAGGACCTCGCAAATCTTCCGTGGGAATGCGAGCTGTCGTGTCAGCGTTCCAGGGGGCTTTCTGGAGGGAGGATAGGGGATGACAAAAACAAACCAACACAAAAACAAAACAAATGACGACGACGAGGAGACCAGACACCGAAGTTTTAAGCGCCGAAAGCCGAACCTAAGAGCCCAAACCAGACGTGCGCACAGAGAGAGAGGGGAGGCGGGCCCTTCTGTATTCACGCTCAGCCCCGCTCAATGAAATACAGCCCAGTTGCAAGCCACCGCTAGGTGATTGTGTCTCTGAATGACGGGGCTGTTGGTGTCGAATTCTTCCCCATTATTCAGAGCTTGTCACGCCGCTATGCAGAACGCCACAGTCAGGACCCTCTCTCCTCATGAGCCGAGGCACCCCCGACCTCCCCGTCACATCCCGTGTCAAGAGGACTCCAAACCAACAAACGACACTCACGTGGTATTAGAGCAAATACTAACGCCAGGACTGACACACTTCCCTTCAACTCAGGGACGAGACTCGCGTCAGATGGTGGAAATCTCCACGCCGTGCTGCAAAACTTGAACCAACAGGGAACAAGCTGTGGATGAAACGCACAAATCTCACCAAACAGAGACTTTCTCGTTTGTTCTGGCACTACATGTGTATTAGTAAGTGTCAGGCCCTGCTCCTCTCACCTGGTTTGGATCGCTGACACTCGAATACGGGGGTCTCTGCGGCACAGGCACTGACGCGCGCTTCCACAGCGCGGCGTGGAGAGACGGGGGAGGGGAGCTCAGACAATGGACCGCGGCGCAGCTCTCCACAGCGGGCCGCCGACAGCGCTGCACAATGCCATGAGGCCGTGTAAACCGACAGCTATAAATAATGCACGCATCCCTTTGTGCTCGGGCCCAGACAGAGCGCTGCTCACGGGCCGCTGAGCAGACCCCCCACCCCCACACTATCCATGCCTCTCATCAATTATCACAAAAGAAAAGAAAAAGGTCAAGATTATTTCAGATCATCATCATTATTTTTCCTAGGTTGGTAACCTGTGACTGTCTGTGAGGAGAAATGGATGTTTCAGACAGATGCGTCGCAGACAGAGGACCTCGTGGGCAGGAGGGTTTAATTGCACTTACTGACGCGTGTATTCTAGAACGCTTGCGAGAGGATCAGATCAAAGATGGGCAGAGGAAGCTATCAGACGGATCCCAAGAGAAGAGAGAAGGCCTAGAAGATGAAACTATAAACGTGGCAGGAGCGACGTGGAAAAGAGAAGCTGTAGATCGAAGAAAGTGGAAACATCCTGAGGAGTGGATCAATACAGGCTGATGGCGATGATATATATAGATACAGAAAATGATATAAATACGTACAGCTACAGATACAAACATCTTATTTATGTATGTACTTATTTTGGGTAGTGATGCCTGTCCATGGCGGCTGGAATGATGAGCGGCTCGTCTCGATGCGCGTTTGTTATTCTGCTCGCAGGCCCGGCGGGGGGAGAGGGTCAGGGGGGCTGTCGTTAATGGACAGTCATGCTCGCTGGTCTGAGTAAGCGCTGCTCAACGAGGGCAGGTGGTGTCCGGGGCCGTGGGGGGGTGAGCAGGACTCTTCTGTGAATGCGTAAACAGTCCCGCCATCACAGGCAGTCTTACACGTCTGCAGTCCAGCTCGTGCATATCACTGACCCAGTCTGTGTTCCGCTGTGTTTCAATGACAAGCGATCGCTGGTTCCCTCGAAGGGGGGGTGCGGGACCGGTCTGGGACGCCCCAGTTCTAAGGAATTGTCCCCCACGGCGTTACTCAGCCCACACACACATCTGACCAGCGCTATATCCCAGCATTGTCAGCCGGCACTGAGGCATACATTATTCAGGCCCACAATGTCCGCCTCCGACTGCAGGAGCGCAGCCGAGAGGGGACGGGGGGCTGCTGCTGTCTGGAGACAAAGCGGGGGAAGCGTCACAATGATACAATAGCCGGATTCAATTTCTCGAGGCGCACAAAGGCTTGGTCCCCACACGGCACTCGTACAGTAATTACAGTTGTTTACTTTTTTACTTTTCTATAGAATGTGAACAATAGGAGAATACGAAACTGGTGAAATTCCTCTGGAGTGAGTTCGTTCTCTCTTTCTTCTATATGAGGAATTCAAAGACAGGGATAGAAACTCGTCTGGAATAAAGATAAATCTGTTGACCGCCCACGTCTGTAGGCTGGTAAAGTACTGGTCCGTCACCATATATATATATACACATCTCACCATTACCGTTAGCCTAGATCTGTTTGATATTTAAGAGTCAATTAGCTAATTAGTATAAACATGGCTGGGTCAACGCGAGGAGCTCCAATATCTCCTATGATCAGTAATCATGATCAACACGACCCAAACCAAACAGAACCACAACGTCACAATCAGCACAGGGGATCTGGCAGACTGTCCTATTGTGTGCTGATGCTCATGTAGCTCAGCCTTAAAAGACGGTTTTCCGTCGTGTGACACAGAGACTGCCCTGAGTTTGTCCTGAAGTTGTCCAGAGTGTCACACACAACACTCGGGGGCAACATGCGTTCACTGGGGTGTTAGAGGAAGAAAGAGAGTGAGAGAGTCTGTCTGAGAGCAAGAGAACGAGTGAGAGAGAGAGAGATTGTATTATTTGTAAAGCTTTTTAACTTTTATAACGTTATTGTATTTGAATGTACCTAATTGCTTTGGCAATACTTGTGTAAACATTTCATGAAGCTCGTTTTGAATTTGAATTTGAGAGAGAGGCAGAGAGAGAAAAATAGTGAGCGGGAGAGAGTGTGAATGAGAGAGAGAGTGGGAGGGAAGGAGAGCGAGGAAAAGAGTGAGCGAGAGAGAGGAAAAGAACGAGAGAGTGAGAGAGAATTAGAGAGCGAGGAGAGAGAGAGAGAGAGAGAGAGAGAGAGTGGGCAGACTGCAGTTCTGAGATCCAGGCCTCTACAGTAGGTCACCCCCCCACAGCCCGGTGACCTCGGCGCCGGTCCCCCCCCCAAGAGTCGCCCTCCGCACTCAGCGTTTCCGAGGCAACCGTGCGCGGGGTCCGTGGGCTCATTAGAGCGGCACCCCCCCCGCGCACTGTTTACACATAGGAGAGCCCTCCCGACCTGCTGGAGAAATGTCACAGGGAACCCAAATAATAAAAAGAGGAGAGAGAGAGGGAGTCAGAGAATTATGATACTGACGACTGGAGACGCCGGATCTGCTGCTCTGATGTCAGGAAACAAGTACAACAGCTGGTGCAAGAGGAGAGCTGAGTGAGTGAGTGTGATTGTGAACGTGTGTGTGTGTGTCTGTGATTGACTGAGCGAGTGATTGTGTGCGTGTGATTGTGAGTGTGATGGTGAGTGTCTGTCTTTGTGATTGACTGAGAGTGAGTGATCGTGTGCGTGTGTGTGGGTCTATAAACTCTTATTTCAGATCGCTGTCTGATCTCTCCGTCACTTTGCGAGAGAGGCCTCGTCTCCATGGGCGACCAAACCCAGACCTCATTGGGCAGAGCGGACTCATCTGTAACTCATCTGTAACTCATCTGTAACTCGCTCTGTTTAAACACATAAATTACCATGATGCGAACATTTGCATCTGGGCCTCCACACAATACATCTCACACGTGGAGAATCCTGCAGCAGGTCGGTGTCTAATTAATTTCGTAACACCGACACAGAACCCACAGTGGAATTTTACACCACGATTTAAGCCGGCAAAAGCTTATTAGGAGCGCAGGTCCCTAATTAAAAGAGCCTCCTCGAGGAATCACGAGCACACATACGCGAACGTGCGGCAGCTTAACTGCAGTTTATCTCCACCAAACCCGTGATAATAACCAGACCCTCTAGCTGTGGCAACAGTATTTACAGATGGCGGTAAGGCCTTTGCTTGAGAGAGAGAGAGAGAGAGAGAGAGAGAGAGAGAGAGAAAGATGGCACTAGTCCACTATCACCACTTTCGTCTCTTCTAAATTAATCCTGACCCACGACAGACAAGTCTCACAACTGTTCAACATCTCAAGAACACAAACCAAGGCTTCTTGATGCCTAGAGAAGGAAAGGGTTAATACTGAGATCTGGCAGCCCGAAATCGGCCCAACCCCATCTGAGCCTTTCATTCTGTGATTTCATCCTAATAATTGTTACTCTCTCGTTAAGGGATATTGAATTGGCCAGTAGTAGCTAATTTGTGGGTTTCTTAATCACTGTGTAGATCAATTGGGAGGGACTGGAAGAGGACCTAACAGAAGACTTTCCACCGAATCTAATAAAGCCGAACATAAACAATAAAGGTATTAACCCATGCAGGACTGACGTGTGACATCATACTGCAACAGCCCCGGCTTAGTCCCGCCCACACAGACACCTTCTTATGGGAGAAGCTGTTTGTTATTGCCTCGGGGCCTTCAGTCTAATATTACTTCATATTATATTATCGTTCTGCTCCAATAACACACACACACTGTTGTTTCCAGTAACCAGCACATTAAATCAAATCACCACATCTAGGCTGAGCCTTTCATGGTTAGGCACACTTGTGATAAAGGTCCACTAATTGACAAAACGAGCCCGTCGGAGGGCCCTCCCCCGGGCCAGGCGCTCAGCTGTCAGGCAGGGTGGGAGCAGCGCTGACGGCCCCCCGGAGCAGCGGCCCGGCCTCCCTGCCGGCTCCGGCGTGGGTAATGGGCTAGAAAATAGAGCAATCACATAAAAGCCTGCTCCATCTCAGCGATAATCTCAGCCAAGTTAAAATTACTGTCAGAGTCCGACTCAAGGACAGCGGCTTTGGAGGGACGGGTGTCGTGCGATCGGGCCCCGGGCTCAGACGCTGAAGACTCTGGCGCATTACGCTGCTGTCTAATTGCTCTGGCTCTGTTATTATTATTATTAAAGCAGCAACAGCAGGATGAAGAACTACCGGAGATCACACATCAGCTCTTGACAGTGATCTGGTATTTGCCACGTCAATGGAAATCTCACTCCTGATGAAGCCAGGAGATATTCCTGTGAGTTTCTGCCAAAGTGATTCCAGCGAGAGGTGCCAGAGATTATGTACATGAACATGTATCGGCTCAGCTGGCACATGTATCTTCGCCTTTGATGCCCCGTTTCAAACGTGACCTCCTTTAACAGTTTACATCGTGTAAAATGACATGTTCGGCATCCAGGGACAAGAGTCGACACTTTGTACTGGGACCAGAGTGGCTGTGAAACACCTGATCAAAGCTTTAGGGCTTTTAATACAGAAAGTACTGAAGAAAATATAAAAACCTTCTGAGTAGCTAACGACACCTTAAATATACAGCATTGTATTGTACAGTCAAATTGAGATATGAGTACTAAAAAAAGGATAATGGTCAGATCTCCGAGCACCAGGCGTCCACAGTCTCCCTGCGCTGGTCTGGTCAGCATTCACCACAAACGGCGAATCCAGAAACGATTAGGGATCCGCCATCATGGTGAAATGGAGGCTGGTGGCCCCTGCATTCATCCATCAATCCAATTGCAACATATAAAGCTTCGTTGAATCTCTTTGGCACATTTCCCTCGCAGTGCGCTCTGAATACTAACCAAATCCCCTCGGTGTCCATTTAAAATTCAGCCGCTGGTTGCCATGGGTTATGAGCTGGTGTGTTTGTCAGAAACGGAGAGTCTGCAAAACACACACACCAGGACACGGGTCAGCGGCCCGGCCTGCATCGAGGTCAGCAGGCTCTGTCCGTAACCTTCAATTACCACCTTACAAAGGCCGATGTCACTCCCAATTATATTGAAATGTCATCACTGAACAAATCGCCTGCGTTGGAAACTGATGGTTAAATATGGTGATGGTGAACAGCCATTGTTCTCCAGGAGTACTGCTGGCCAACGGTAATAAAACACAGAGTGAACACAAGTGTCAGAAGAGAACTCTGTGACCTTTTTAAGCTGCTACACTGAAAACACAACATGCTAGGAGCGGCCTGTAGAAGTAACGACACCGTTAGGTCCATAAATATTTGGACAGTGACACAATTGTCATCATTTTGGCTCTGTACGCCACCACAATGGATTTGAAAGGAAACAATGTGCTTTAAGTGTAGACTTTAATCTTTAATGTGAGGGTAGTTACATCCAAATTGGGTGAACGGTGAAGGAATTACACCCATTTGTATATATGGTCCCCCCTAGTATCTGGACAAACTAACTTAACCATGAATTAAATTGTGAGTTTAATTGTGTCTTTATTTCCTGCTTGTTCATTGGGTGTTTGATGACAATTGTGTCACTGTCCAAATATTTATGGACCTAACTGTATGTCTTTCAATTAGTTTCTTTTCAATGTTTGTTTGTTTGTTGAAGTGCACGGGGGCGTATTTACTTAACTAAAAACATTGTGAGGACGATACAGCCAACTTCACCACACCGGGTCTAGATGCAGACTGTCCTCGGTAGATGTGTTGTTACTCCCAACAGATGTTCTGGTAAATCAAGAGGTTTCAAAGCCCAGTAAAAAGAACGATGTCGTTCTGGAAGACGTGTCGTGCAGCGAGCGGTTCATCTATCTTGTGGAAGTTTTGTCAGCAGGTAGAAACTCCCAATAGCTGAAATGCGGACAAGCAGAGCAGATGGTCTAACCACATCTTCATGAAACTCGAGGTAGATCCCCACCCAGACTCCCACCCCCATCCCTGCTCAGACGCACACCGAGATGAATTCAAAAGTGTTCAGCAAACATCTACCGATCTAAACCGTGCGCTAGGAAGTAAAGAAGCGAGTCCACAGTGCCACAATCACAGACACTGCCGTCCAGATCGCATCGCAAAGGAGTCTGAAGTGCCGCGGCAGTCGACAGTTCCCAAATAAACGATCGTATCGCAGCTCCAGTCCCCATCTAGCAGCCCGCCTCCTCAGCTGGCCGACTCCGATGTGCGGCGGCTTCCAGGTAATCAATCCAGCGTCCGTCGGCGGGCGACAGCTGTCAGCGGAGCCACTGCGCAACACCGCATTAATGTCGCAACAAGCAGCATAATCAGGGAAAGTAATGCTACCGATTTCCATCTGAACAAAAGAGGCGATTCGGCGTTACTGGCGCTGCGATCACTACACAAGTGTATAAAGGAGTCTGACACGGCGGACTCTCTCCAGATGTGCCGAGCGTGGTGGGACTTTCTCCGTCACCGAGAGGCTCCCGACGGTGGAGTTCATTCATCATCTTTAAACGCCCGCTCAGAACGAGAGGTCAATGTGGAGCCCACGTCACGAGCAGTTCAGAGACATTAACAAGCTGTCTGAGCGCCGCCAGAGCCCACGGTCTCACAGGTGATTAACGCTAACGAGAGGGACAGCGGCACTCTTCACACGTCAAGCCTCCGCAGACCGAGTTTGGCGTTTTTCTCACCTCACACACGAAGCTGTGTTTATTCATTGTTCACGAGAGCGAAGGAAAAAACAAGAAGGAAAACTAACACAAAATCAGAGCTGGTGCAGGGATGGATTTGCAAATAACACAAACAGGCAGAGAGAGAAAGGGGGAGAGAGAGAGAGAGAGAGAGAGAGAGACAGACAGAGAGAGAGAGAGAGAGAGAGAGAGAGGGAGAGATCTTCACTCTGAACAGGATTAAAACAAGTGGCAAACTAACTGCACGAGGAACCGGCGCAGAAGCGTCTTGGATGCATCTATTATGTCTGTATCTGTAGACATGAAAAGACGTGCGATCCACGCCGAGATGTTTCGCGCCGATAAAGAGGCAGAGGATTATGTCTGGCTGCCAGTTTCTAAATCAGATTGGGGAGCTTCGGCACACGACCGCGGGACGCCTTCAGCGCACACCGCAGCAGCAGCCATCCCGAAGACGCCCTGGGATTTCAGATCGCATGCAGGGAAACGACTCCGGGGACAGGTGGCCGAGTGAGAATCCCCGCCGCGCTTTCAGGAATAACACCGGCATCAGGCTGCTCTTGCGTAACTTGCCCGTCTGCTCCACGCAAAGCTGTCGCAGATCGAGAAGCTACACTAGCAGGTGGGACAGACCGGGAGACAGTGTCTGGTGTTGCACCCAACCCCTCATCTTCACATCGATCTAGTGATCATCGCACACCTGCCGGAAAGCAGACACGCCACAGAAAACACTCACAAAGTGCTCTTACCGGTCCGGCTGCAGCTCTCGGCCTCCCTGCGCGTCCTGACACCAGCGCCCGCTGCTCACCGGCTGACTGAACGGCTGACGGAGGCAGAACACAAGCCGCCGGGGGGGCCGAGTCTGAAACCCGAGCTCGGCAGCATGGTGAGATGCGTCACGCAGGAATGTCATCTCAGGTTTTACAGCCATGTTTTCATATCACCCTGCACTAGCACATACACGGCTGCCTGTCCCACTGACTCAGCACACAGCCCATCTGAACACATTTGCCTTTCAGATTAGTTTTTTGTTTTTACATCTTTATGCATTTTAAATCAGACAGCAAAATACCAGGCACAAAACGGAGCACCTCCAAACAACTCACTGGGAAGTCACTGGTGGAGCAGTGAGTAGACTGGACAGTCAAACTGTGTATGATAAGAGCTCTGTGAGCAGAGGTAAGAAAACATCGTATTCATGGAAGAAAGCGCTGATTAGTGTGTTTGTTTAATTCCAGAAGCCACAGCGCAGTGATCAGAAGCCCACTTTGCTCAGTGTGTGCCCAAGGGTGAGCTTCTTTGATCGGTTATGTGTTTATCTTATCATCTCTCTCACAGTGTAGTGCCAAGAGACGGCCCCTACACAGCCTATAATTGTAGCGCTACGATACAGGACGGCCATGTCAGGGGCCCAATTCATTAGGGCTACAGCCCTATCCATTAGCTTCCTTCCTTGGATCGTGTTCCTGGCTTCTCCACACCGGCCCCCTGAGACGAAGCGGCCAACGACAGCAGCCAACCGGAGTCACAGGACCAGTTACACTCCACGACAACCCCCTGCCCGTCCAACGGCCCGACCAGAGACACCCAGCCGGGATCGTGAATTCCACCACTAACGAATTTCAACGGCCATCTCCGCGGCACGAAACATCCCTCGATGATCGAGAAGGCACGATCAACACGGAGCAGAGAGAGGGAGTTCTGGGATTTATCCATGTCTTCATTTTCTTTTCCTTATTGTAGTGCTCAAAGTGAGTGCCCCCCCGTGAGGATCGATTCTTCACGCACCTTTCAACACGCTGCACACGGACTCGTGAACGCCATGCATTTTTAATCTGACCTCTTGCACATACGTGTGGTAGCCATAAATGTAATATACGAGACGGGCCTATTTAACTACAGGGAACGTACAATTTGAATGCATTTGAAATATGTTATTGATATGTTTCCGTGCCCCTGTCGGACGTGGGGGGGGTTAAAAGTTCGGAGAGACGCTTCAGGAAGAGCGTCCATCACCGAGCTAAACGAAGTGAGCAGGGACACCCAATTTTCCTCCTCGTCGACCGAGGGAGATTGAATTTCCATGAGCGCTCTCCTGTCTCGCCCTGATCCTCCTTCAACCTGTCAAGTTAATCGCCGGGTTTTGCCAACTGTGTGACGGCGCCAGGGCCTCAGCGCTCAGTCGGGCCCCGTCGTCTCCCAATCGCCTGTCTCTGCCTGTTCATACAAGCTGAGCGCCGGCTGTCAGTCAGAGCGAGAGGGAGAGCGCATCGTCGGGAACCTCTCTCTAAGAAGAGGAGAAACGGGGCTTCTGTTTGTGTCGACAAGGAAATTAAAAACAAAGTAATTCCATCACTGTTAACGAATCGTGCGTCTCCCTCGTCTCTGTAAGTCGCTCTGGCTGGAGGCTTGTGTTGAAGGACTGATTGTGGTTCTCACAGAGACGCTGAACACACAGGAACGATGAAACGGATCGTGTTTAAGCCACATCGTTTGAATAAGGTGATTGTGAAGTGGCCTGTGAAGCTCACTGTGGACGCTGCGGTCGCAGGGATGTTGTTGTGAGAGAGCGAGAGAGAGAGAGAATAAACCCTCACATTTACAGGCCCTTGAGCGCAGAGCAAGGTCAAGGCTGATGGCAATTTAGCCCAGACAGAGCACAACAAATCAGACGCTCCGGCCCAATCCCCACAGCGCTCACAGCTAATCTCAGGGCTCTCCAAATAAAAACATCTCTCCGGCTGGCGCTCTGGCCCCTGAGTCTGGGAGAGGACTGCGGACCTTTGGAAACTCAAGCACACACACAATCATATAAACACACCGCAACAACACACACAGACTCACTCATACAAGCAACACAACACACCATGCGTAAAGCCCTCAGGGGGTCCTGTACACCATCTCACACAATTTGGCAAAAGACATTACAAATACACATCGATAAAAGTATAATTCAAGAAAGATTTGTGCTTTTAGGAGGTTTCCCTTCCTCGCTTTCATATCTAATCATCTCTGATAGATCTGCACGCCGGCCGGCCCTCACAGCGGCCGTGTTTCACATCGCCTCTGACAAGCTCTGCTAATATGATCTGCGCCAGCCCTGAGGGGAGGAGACGGACATACAGAATGGAGCAGGTGATTTATAATCTGTCGTCGGCCCGCACTCCGGCACGGGCAGCGGCCGGCAGATAACCTGTGAGCCGGCGTTGTAATCCGCTGCGATCCTTTTAAAAAGGTCAGGCGGGTTTATTCAAAATGAAGCAATCTGGACACGATTATATGGCACCGCATCTTATGCTAATTAGATCGCACTGCCCCTGTATTCAGTCTGGATAGAGCCGAGGTCTCTGGGTTGTTTTGTATGCGGTTTATCTTTTGGAGAAAACACAAAACTGTGTGTATTACAAATCTTTTACTGTACAGAAGCACCCTGGGGGATACACGAGTGCTCCTAGACTGTCAAAGAACAAACACTTTTCTTTGGGGTTGAAAACACGAAACTCAGAACGAGGGATCTGTGGAAATAACCGCCGAGCTGTGATTACGGCTCTGATTGGAGACGCCGGACACAGACCGTTATTGTCTCTGCCGCCGGCCGAGATTATATTCCTTACTGGCCTTAAGCAGTGATCGCAATCTCTGGTTTGTGTCCTTTTGCTACGACACGATCCTCAGTCTACAGGCGGCAGATCGACACACTGATCCAAGAGCCAACCGGCATTCACCAGTTTGCCACACTCTCCTACAGGAACCGCCACCGCAGCTCAGTCTGAACAGGTGGATTAGTCTCTTCCCACAGCGGCTCTGAAAGGTTTTACTCAGCTGATGAGCTAAATCGACACGAGGGACTCTCTTAATGAAAGCAATCAGATATAAGAGAGCGTGTGTGTGTGTGTGTGTTGCTTCCCGGCTCGTTTTGGGAGTCAGGTGGGGGTGTCTAAGTGCTTCCCAGGACTTCAGTTCTGTGCTCTGTTTAACCTCGACTGCCCCCCCAGTCACACGCGCTGGGTCCCAGCCGCCACAGAGATGACTTTTCTTTTTTCTCCTTTAACTTTTCAAACATTATATATCCAGCAACGCAGCCAATTATTGAAATCTCATTAGTCCGACCCCACAGCGTCACGCTAGGAATTAACATGATGTGCCATGTCTTCATTATATATTAAAAAAAAAAGAATAAGTATTTGCTCAATTAGAACTAATCTCAACCCTCCTAACTGACCTAATATACAATAAAATTAAAACGACTTAAATACTTCCATCCAATTTCTCCCAAAAGAACGATCGTGTGTGTGTGTGTGTGTCTCTGTACAAACAGCAGCCCGTTGGATCTTTTTGTTTGTGTGTGTTTGTGTGTTTGTTTGGGCCAGATGCTCATCAGTGGGCGATCTTGATTAACCAATTAAGAAAAACAAGGCAAAAACACAAAACCTGGGGAATCCATTCCCAACTGAATTCTTCAGCGCTGTGTAAATAAGCGCGTACCGCACAGACGTGCCGTGATAAACACACAGCGGTCTACAGCACCTGATGCATGCTGTCTCTCTTGGCAGCGAAATAACGCCCTTGCAGAGAAGAGCTCGGAGTCCAAGAGCCTCCAGATGCCCAGCCAGGGACTCCTCCACTGTCTCTAAACACACAGACCCTGGGAGCGTGCAGGGTGCCGACGCACAGATCCCGCTACATGTTGTTGTGTAACAGTCTGAGCAAGCGAACTGAAAGTGCGTCGAGGAGAGGGAAAAGCAACGGCACGCACGATTACAAACAATCAATCAAAGAGCAGGAGAGAGCCCGTGTCTAATACACGTGCGATCGCCCCTTGATCTCGGCCGGCTCGCCCCTCCAGGCCCTCTCTGACGAGCCGAGACAGACAGCAGCCGAAATGTGCAGCGCTTACATAACGCCGTGTCACTTCCAATGGGGACGCCGGCGAGACGGACGATCTCACCGCGCTCGCGACCCGAGTTAGGCAAGTCGATTAGGATGCGACTCCATGCCACATGTGAAAACAGGCCGTCTGCGAAGATTGGTTTAGATTTATTTATTTTTTATTCCCGCTGCCAAGTGGAAGGAAAAGGCGATTCAGGTCTCCAGGTGGGAATTTACAAGGGAAGACACAAGGGAACCGATCTCGAGTTCAGTCGCCCAGTACAGGGCCTTCAGTGACGCACAGGTATCCGACATCACCAGTACCACTGAATGCATGTGAATGAAAGCAGAGCTGAATTCAAACCGCCTGGCCTTTCAGGTGCTGGATCGCGGTGGAGGCGCGGTTATTACGCCCATAAAACACCGCAGACATCGCTTGTCACATCACGGCATTCAGATCCTCACATCTGCCAGCTGCTCGTCTAATGGCTCCCTTGTTCCCAGCTATTAGAGCCGGGCACCGTGCTTTATGGGCTGTTCTACAAATCAATTTCCACCGCCGCCTGCTCCGCCCGTCGGCACGGCCCCCAATTACATCTCCTCGCTCAGAAACGGTTGGCCGGGGCTCACCGCGACGCACGGTACATTTGCCTCTCCCCTGCTTTTCTAGGCACAGAAACCAAGCCGTGCTGTAACATTTACCAAGCGCCGCCTCGGACAGCGAGCGGGAAAAAATACCAAAAATACCTCAGGCAGACATTAACCTTATGAAACAAAACTTCCAGGCCGAGCCGCTGCTGTCCGGGGGGACACGTTTTAATCAAGTGCTCGATTCGTGGACTAACAATGGCAGAGTTCACCTCTGCCTCCAGCCAACGGCAGCCCCTGTGAAGGTCTGAGCTTCTGGACTGCGGCCCCCTCGCTCTCCTGACCCCAGTGGACCCCTGTGACCTCGGTGTGTTTACGTCTGCGGCAGAGCAGAGACCCTCCTCAGAGGGGGACACACAAGTTTACAAACAGCGAGGGACTGAAACTCCTCCTGGGAGACTCTGGGAGTCTTCTGTTTAATACACCTTAATTTATCCTAGTTCATTCCACCCTATGAGTCCCGATCACAGGCTGAAGTATATAATGGAAACCCAGCGTCACTGAAACACTTAACACACATTTCCACTCATATCGACGTTTCCATGAACACAAAGATGATCAATTAGGTCAGATTGAAAGCATTCAGCATGAGTCCAGCCTGGAGCCGATGTGATACGACGACACGTTGTTGTTTTTCTCGCAACCACTTCAGCGGTCAGCGATTTGGATCACTCTGGCACTTACAGAACACCCCCCCGCCCTGTTACACGCGTGTCTAAGGAACGGACACAGTTTCTTACAGTGAATTAACAGGATTTAGGGGAAACGTCTGGATTTTTAACTCCCACCTAAACTACACTACTCGATTGTGATCCCCGTTAAGAATAGGATGAATTGTTTAGGTGCCAAGATTGCAGATGGCAGCGCGAGAGTCTTCAGAGCCCCGACCCCCTGGCTGAAGAGACGATGGGAACGGACGGACCCCAAAAACGCAGGCAAAGCAGCTCCGACAACCATAGCGTGGGGTGTATCCACAGCGCGATCGCTTTGCGTGTCTATGTCCGTTTCCACGCGAGAGCTAGTGAAGCCTGGAAAAGGGACGCAGGAGGGGAATGAAGTCTGGGAGCGAGGGCGATAGATTATAGACACTCGGTCAGGTTTCTAACGGAGAGGGGAGACGTCGGTGGACACGGCGTGGGGGTCAGAGTGGTGATCTGGCAGTATTTCACCACGACAGAGCATAAGGGGCCCCACTGCACGGTCTTTAATGCTCTGTTTATATATCGTTTCTAAACATCCAGCAAAGGGTTTCAAAACACCAGGGGAAAACTCATTCTAAGCCCAACTCCTTTTGGGACAAGGTCACACGTGTGCGGCAGCAATCAGGATTAACGCACATCAATTAAAAAACGCACACACAGTAAACAGAAAGCACCGCACCGGTTTTAATAGGCCATCTGCACAGATGGGGCCAATCGAATGCGTTCCCCTTGTTCAGACGCACTGTGGGGCCGGAGGAGCTGAGCTGCTCGTCAGAGAAAGGCTGCGAGATAAAAACAGACAGCGGGGCGAGAGGCGTCTGCAGCGGCACGGCTTCTCCTCTCAACACTAAGTGGCCAATCCTGAATTCTATGCCAGTGCCGAGCTGAACGGGCAACGGGGGCGAGGTCATACGAAGCTGATGTCAGATGCATTTAGAAGCGCTTTAGTAGCCTAGAAAGCTGGGGAGGGGGCAGAAGCAAAGGACAGAGGAGAAACACAGAGAGCCCGTCAGTTAAAATGACCACGGACGACTCTTCAGCTACCTGAAGCTGTGAAACGCCAGGCTCTGGCCAATATAGGCAGCTCCCACGCTCCGCACACACACAGCAGCTCGCAGTCTGGTGTCCAACTCCATCGAGATGGGTTTTGTGCCTTTCGCTTTTGTGAGTCAATCAGCAGAGACAGACTTAATTAAACACCATCTGCTTCCCTGCCTTACGATCTGAGTGGGATTCTCAGGACCCTGCAAAGCCTGGCGTGGATCTCGGGGCTGGGCAGAACCACCATGTTTGCTTAAAACTGTTTTATCTTTACAGTCACTTCTCCAGTGCTGACAAAAACTGATGGCCAGAGACTGCCAGGGGACGCTGCTGCTGTAGAGTCACTGATAGAGTGACCGCTGGGCTCTACGCCTCGCCGGGAGGACCAGGCACAGGTTCGGTGGCTGGAGGCAACTCTCCCGCTGCTTCAGAGGCCGGGCCGCGTGACGGCGGGTCCCCGACTCTAACCGCTGGAAACCCGAGCCCGTGGATATCAAATTAAGCCGATAAACACATTAGCGAGAGCGGCCTGCGGGGCGTGTTGGGCTCGTGGGAGCTGTGTGTCACTCTGTCATTAACCCAGAGCAGCCGTGTCAGTGACGGTGATGCGTGTCGGAGAGCGGAGCCATCAGGCCAAGAACCCACAACGCTCGACACACAATCACAGCGCCAAGAAGAAGCCCCTGCCCTCGTACACAGGCACACCGACTCTCTCACTAGGCAGAAAAACACACAGCTGGAGATACGCCAGTCTGCAAATGTTTGCATAAGCGTCCGACAGCGAGCATCCAGAGCGCGCAGCAACGAGAAGAGAGATCAAACACCACAAGGGGGGCGGGGTCAGCTGGAGAGGGGCTGTCTGTGATTGATGTGGAGGGAGAGAGAGAGAGGGGGGGATGGAAATACAATGTATTGAATGACAATCTCCTCAAGTGCAAGTGGCTGTCGTGTTATAATTACTCCTCTGAGAGCAAAACGAGACTAATAGATGGACGCATCAATGAGATACTGTTTCCGACTGAAAAAAAATCTGACACACATGACCTTTGTATGTACTGAAAATAATGTTAGGGTTTTGGCACATTATAGTAACAGAAAACTGCAGTGAAACAGTAGGGTAACAGTGTTCAGTCCATCTATATCTCCTTAAAACTTCTCCATTGTATACAATTCTATCAATATCACCACAGGTAAGTATGAATTCCTATGTTATAAGTACAGGAGGATGTCAGGGGCACCAGTGAACAGGATGCATTTGTTCTGCTGAGATTGAAAAAGCAATAATATATTTTTTATTATATATATATATATTTCCTGTCAGTAGTGTGCTTATAAATAACCTCTGCCTATCTGAAGCTTAGTCTCAGAGATATTAATGCGACTGGAAGACCGCAAGCATCTTTTCCTTTCAGCATTTATCAAATGGCTTAATTGACTCAAAGCCAATCTCATTGCAGATCTATTTTTGGTTTAAAGTGACTCCGGAGGTTTCGCCGGCTTTAGATAAACTGCTTATTTTTGAATTAGCTAACAAGAAAAATCACTCGTACAAACCCCGAACATAGCGGGCGCTGAAACGAGGCAACGCAGAGCGAGGGGCTGGTATCGATACCACGAGTCTCGCCCTGCGACGCCGCCTGTCCCCCCGCTGAGGGTGAATCAAAGCCACTCAGACAGGGCTAGGATGGAGAACTGCCCCCCCCATAAGCTCTGCCGGTGCACACCGGTGTGACACAGGGAGGAACAGGTCGGCGTGTCGGCACAGATACGTGCCACCCTACATCTCTTTTCTCTCCTGCTAGTCCTTAATTATTTAGGCAATCTTCAGCAGCTGGGTCAATACAGTAATTAAGACAGACTTAAGTGAATAGTGAGTAGCAGGAGGCATCAGAAGTGTCAGGGTGGCGTGTCAGATACAGGCAGGACTGCAGCTGCGGACACAGGCCGGTGTTTAACCCGTCACCCTGGCACTGACCCCTGGCATCGGACGGCAAGGGCACTGCCGGCCTGGTGCCATCGGAGGCCAAAGACTTTCAATCCCCCTCTCACTGCTCTGAGAACAGGAGGCTTCGAGGTCGAACACCTTTCGACGCCAGTTACCCATCCTTTCTACACTCTAGGCACAGCTTCTGAACTGTGTGGAGATTATACAAATGTACGGATTGAAACCAGAAGTGAACACCGTCTTCCTTTCCTGTACAGTGTTTGTTACTGATAAAAGACCGCCGGTGAAGCGGCTAACTGACTCACTGACTCTCTTCACGCAGCAGGTGAATGCGAATGTGGTCGGACTCTGCGCGGCAGATGGGCGGCCATTTTCCACCGGCACGCCAACGTGTGCTTTGATTCACAAACGGGGACAGCGGAGGACAGATCTGTTCCTCTGGAAATCTCGAAGCAACGACACGCCACGTAATCACGGATCCGGGAGGTTTGTTTGTAAAGCCGTACTCCTATATGTGTCCTTTAATTCTATAAGCAGGCTTTAAGACACGGTGCTAAAAGATAACGATAAACCGCGCAAACAAAACCTCTTTGTCACGCTTCCATTTTGGAGAGGCAGAGCGGCGCTACGGTTCCCGCCTATTAACTGTGCATCTGTCAGCCGCAGATTATCACGAACACACAGAGTGGGTTCAGCACTACAATGCACTGAATAACGACTTCCTGTATGGTTTGAATGGAGACCCGCACATCGCTCCCACTTGCCCACGGCGCTCTCAGCTCAGCCCGGCTCCTCGGGGCGCGGCAACGGCAGAGAGGTCAGGTCTGTTACAGCGCTCGAGCTCTGCGTCTCCCGGCCTCCTGGCAGACATCTCCGCTCGCGGTACGTGTTACCTTGGAAACGGCATCTTTAATGAGACGAGAGCGTTCACTCGCTTCCATGCAGAATGGAAAATAACGGACAGGCGTTCTACAGAGGGGAAGGAGAAAGGAAGGAGAAGCTGGAAGCCTTCATTTCTCAAACAGGATACCCTCCTGAAAAAGCCCCTCCTGCCCGACACCTCCACACACTTCCATAGGGACCACAAGCTCTCGTTTGGGGAGACTGTGTTACAAAGCGGGCCGCGTTGTGGTTTCTGAGAGCAGGGGGTCACTTAGTTTTCTATAATCCTCAAAGATACTCAGAACTGAAGGTTTTATCCTGTAGATTTGGATACCGGGCGACCTCTGACCCTGCCACTCTCCTCCTTGGCCACTTAAAAGGTACCTGTCCGTCGAAAGGCACAGAATACCGCTGGGAAACGAAAACAGATCAGCGCTGTCTCTACACGAGTCTCTGTACAGTTTCAAACCCTGCCCTGCGGTGATGTTTCGGATAAACACTGGGGCCTTATTTTCCACTGCAACAAATGCATAGCAAAGCTCCCGCCCCCACAGGGAATGAATCAGACGGGCGTTTTGCCCACTTGGACCCTGAGATGTGTGTCCAGACAAAGAGAAAGGACTGAGCTTCTCTCGCTGGAGTTTCAGGGCGTCAGCAAACAAGTTTAGTTGCTTTGGGGGGGTTGGTAGATTCACACTGCTGCAAGTCTGCAATATTTCAGCCCTCAAACGGCAGGATGACTTTTGTTTTTCCCGGAATGGCCAGGTGGGGAGCAGAAAGCAGGTCAGTGCTGGTAATCGATAGTGCGGAGTATTGCTTTTATAAATTACACCAGTAATGGACTGCATGGGGCTCAGAACAGCTCCACGGCCTGTTTTCACACGCGCTGGAGCCCAATGAAGATACGGCTTTTACTCCCGCAGACAAATATTGTGACAAGCAGCGATTCCAAGGTCGCCCAGATCCCCTTATTATCTGTGAAGAGGCTGCTGACAAGCGCTGCTCACAGACCTGTCAAACCGGGGGGGGCGCGTGAGGAGCCGCAGTGGCGTCGAGGGGCTCACGGCAGGGCTCTGACAGCGGCGCATCTGTTCGGTTCCCGGTGGGGGGGAGGGGCGCACGGTGTGTCAGAGCTCGGGACGTAGCTGGAAGCAGAAGCCGGAGCGGTTCTGTCCGATTTGTAGAACACGCCGCGGAGCCGGGCAGCCGGACGCTCACACAGAGCTCCAGACCAGCCTGTCACGCCACAGATCTGTGTTTTGTGTCTCTGTGGACCCGGCGCTGACCACACTGTCGAGACTGAGCTCAGTCAGGGACACTCTGGGCTAGAGAGGGCAGAGCATTGACAAACACTGAGGGAGACCTGCGCGTCACGTGACCGTTAATATCTCCCGTTTAAAATCCCTGGATCCAAACCCCCGAGTAATCCTGCTCTCCCCCAAAGCCCAGCCTTTTATTCCTGCAGGTTTAGTTTGTTTGTTTATCCGAGAGTGGGCTTTTCTACCGCAGCGCATCAGCACAGCATGAGAATAAACTAGTGTGAAGACATTCTGCATAAATACTTCTGTCTTAGCCTTAAAAATCCCCCGCCAAACAATTAGGAAAACCTCCTCTGCCTCCTGAGCTGAGCCCCTGCCCAGCGCTGGCTTAAAGACACAGTGGGTGAGGAGAGAGACGTGGGGGCTGGTGTGTTCTGTGTTGCTGGTTTGTTATGTGTCGTATTTTCTCGGCAGCGGGAGGGCAGCCGTGGGAGTGGGGTTTCACCAACACACATCATTATACTGAGCTCCTGCTGGATGCTGCACAGTGTGGGTTAACCCACGGAGGGCCGCAGCAGCAGCGACTGGACTTTCAATGCTGTTGAATAGTAGCATTAAGTGATATATGGAGCTAATTGGCCACATGTGGGCTTGGCACAGTTACTGCAGCCTACACAGACCAGAATAAATAACTGCAGTTACACCTAGCGAGGTCTGGGCGTAAGTCTCAACGCTGCGTGGTTTCACACCCCACCCCATCTTCACTACACAGGTGAAGTTCAGCGCTGTGGCTGATGTCATTATCGACCGGCAGCCTGATCTGCCCTGATCGGACATGTTGAGTCCCCTGTGCCGTACAGAGTGCAGCCTTTTTTTTTCCTTTTTACCTTTCTGTAGGTCATACAAAGCAGTGTGTAAGGACACAGGAACACACGCGTGTCATCGTGTTCTGGTCTGTATCCCTGACGAGAGGAACCGGAGGGCACAGGCAGACGCTGGTGAGCTACAGATGGAGCTTCTCATTGTGCTGCCACAGCTAAAATGCACACTGCGCTGCCGTTGAGAGGACCGCTGCGGTGGCACATCAGCACTGGAGCCCAACTCGGCCGACGCAGACCGAACTACAACGACGCACTGTTCTCTGCTGGTTTGCTTCGTTAACCCTTGGCTCGAGCGCCAGGTTTTCACACGGGCCTGGGTTCTGGACAGGTGTGTGGTTATTAAGAGCAGCTCATGCATCTGTTAAATGTCCTAAAGTGATACACTATGGATTCTATCCCTTTCCAATCAGATTCTCAGTTCTTTCTTCGTACTAATGACATTGTGAACCTTTAATACTCATAAATAAATGAGATGTTCGCACTGCAGCTGCTGTAGGAGTTCAGCCCATTAAACAGCTCTCCTCATTCCTCTCCGTCTCACCTTGACGTGACTCATTCCCGAGAACGTTCTCCGCTCCTGGGACAGTTTTCTTGTGGGTGATGTGTGTAATAAAGCCAACCGGTTAAAAGCGCCAGTTTATCTGTGTCTTGTGCGGTATAGACTGGCAGCTCATGCCTGTGCAGCACCATTGACCACCGAGCATCAGCACTGCTGCCATCTGCTCCGAGATGAACGCCCTGGGCTTCATGACCGGCCCCAGAAGGCGCCACTCGCTCCGAACGGGGGGGCCGGGGAACCACGAACAGTGGAGGAGAAGTAAAAAAGAAAAAAGAAAAAGGTTTCAGGATGAACTGAAACTTGCAAAACTTGTAACTGGAAAATCTGCTTTGCTGTTCTTGAGACATCAAGGATGAAATAAGAGCAGCTGCGATGTCAACAACATGCCAGGATGGTTAATGGCGGCGCTGACGGGTCTCACGGGCCTGTTGTGTGGACTCTGCCTGACCTCGAGTCCAAGACATCAGCTTCTCCAGGACAGCTGGGCTGCGCCGAGTCAACACCCCACTGAGGTGATGTCCTGGTTCTGTCTGGGTCTACAGTCACTCCACACCTGGGACGGCAGCGGGGCGGGGTTTCCAACAGGACGGTCCAGACATTGCATCGATTCTCACCCCCCAACACGTGGGACGGGATCAGGAATCATACAAATCACACCGATGAAATATAAATGTGAGACGCTACAAAACTCTCCTCTGACAATGAAATGAGCCCCTTGTGTCAGCAGATTATTCACTTCTAGTGTTTAGGTTTATTTAATTACAAGAATAAAGATCAGCTGATTCAAATTGATGACCGTTCCAGACAAAGCAAATGGTTATTTAGTCTTACATGTCGAACAGTCTGCGGCGGATGCATATAACAACCGTAAAGCGTGTCGCAGTTTTCAGCTCTGTATTCTGGTGTATAGAGGAGCAGGAGACAGTAATGAGGGAAGAAGAGTCAACTGTGCACAGAGGCCACGTCTTTGAAAGCCACTGTGCGACTCTTTGAACCAGGAGGAGATCAGAGCTGCTTGGCTTCCTCACGGGCCTGAATCGGCCTGATCCCTCGCAGAAATGGGCCTCTGCTTCCTAACAGGGCCCTGAGGGTGGCGGTGTATACAGTATATAACAGCCTCTGCTTACAGTTGCTTTGATCTTCTGAAGAGCACATCAACACACAGACAGGGGGCGAGGGCCCCAGGGACTCCTTCCACTGTCCTGTCAATGCACAGAAGATACTACTTCCTAATTATCTGAGGAAACTGTGGCTGTAGATCCATCAGTCCACTCCTGAACTGGTTCTGACCAACAAGGCTGTTAAACTGCTCTACCTGCGATCACAGGCTGACACTGATGTGAGACGAGGACGCAGGAGGCCCCAGGCCAGAGCAGACAGCTCTTCAGACGCACAGCGGGCCGTGGATGTGGCGTCTGTATTATTGTCCTTCCCTTGTGGTGGTCAGTTACAACAACTGCTTGACTGATGTCAGGACGGGACAAACTGAGGCCGACGGCAATGTCTCCATCAAGCCCCAGCCGGTCAGTAACTGATGGGAAACAATGGGAACGTTTCTTGCGTTTCCTGTGCTCTTCAATACCGATGCCTGATGCATTGTGGGCCATGCCTTTCGGACGCCTGTTACCTACATCACGTGTCCTGATTGCACAGCAGACCCTGTCACCCGGGGGAGAACCGAGTGAACCAAACAGATGCGCATCAAATATGCAAAGCTGTGCCTGGGAGCGCACTATTGACACGGAAAGCACATTCAACGCACAGGCTAACAGTAAAGACACGTCTAATCCCTGACATCGTTTACATACAGCGCTTGATGGAAATCCAATGTAAAACTACTCCCTTTGGTCAGGTTTTAATAAAGAAAACAACAACGTAACACTATTTGAAGTGCAGCGGATAAAACGGAGAAACTGCCCACATCACACTAAACAATCACCGATTCGCTTTGCACAAAACCCTCCTTCAGGTCTTATCTTTGCCAACAGAAAGCCCTTCACCGGCTCTTGCTCGCTTGTGTTATTTTCGCGGTGCAGCACTTGAGCACATTTTCCATGCTGAGCAGAAAAAAAGATTTAATTAGAAGTTCAAAACATACACAGACACGGCTAAGCAGGTTTTAAAAGCAGGTGTTACATTTTCACTTACCGAAGGCTTAGTCTTTGCATTTTTATGAAGCCGTAACTGTCGTTGCTGGCCGGGCCGTGCGAGCGCCGGGGCTTGGCACCGGAATAAGCCTGCTTGAGAGCCGAGTGCGATCTTTCAAAGTCACTCTAGGACGTGTGTGCTTTTAACCCACTGCCAGCGCTACCCACAGATATATTACAACCCAGTCCTAGTACCGTGGGGCGGGGGGGACAGTGCAGCGCAGGTGTGCCAGTTTAGGAACGGGCACGCAGCCGGAAAGCCTGTTGTTGTGAAACTCTTCCTCCAGCAGAAACAGCCAAGTCCCTGTCAGATCAGTCAGCTCCTTCCTCGCGATGTTCTCCTCCTAACTTCATTAATGAGGCTGGGCTGTGAGGTCTGAGGAACACTGCGATCTAATGAGCCTGTAAGAGAACTGCTGTCTCGTCTGGATGTGTAACGAGTGTATTATTCAGAACACGGAGGGACACGTCTGTTTCATAATGAAGGGAGAGAGCGTGGCGCTACAGCAGGAGCTGTGGAGACGCGGAAAAGACGTTCGGTATCTGCGCTCAGCTTTAAGTGGATTTCGACTTCAGGCCACGTCAGGCCTTCAGGACCATCGTAGCCATCAGGGAAGGGAGTCTGATCAATGACAGTGCAGACCTGCTGTGCCCGGGTTACAGACGTGTGCACGGAAAGCAACAACAATCCAGAGAGAGAGAGAAGGACGACCACAAAGGAAAGAGTAGAGAGAAACAGCTCTACTGCTCTTGCACCTCAATCCCACAATGCATCTGCCACTAGAAAAACAATACCAAACCTACTCTACTGGCTAACCAGACCACACAGCCCCGTCAGAGCTATGTTGTGGACGGTACACACACTGCGACGGCTGCCCGTGTAGCCCCTCAGCCCCATGTAGCCCCTCACGCCAGCTTCCCAGCCGCAGCCAGACACTCCATAGTGTGCCGCTGGGGGCTCGTGCTCGGACGCCTCCGATCGCACGAGGTTTAAAACAGAGCGCTCCAGCCTCCCCAAGCAGCTCATCTGCCCCAGCAGAGATGAAGTTACAGTGCTGAATTGGCATAACAAGTCACACAAATGGAGAGACAAGGAGAGAGAGAGAGAGAGAGAGAGTGTGAGGGGGCAAAAAAAATGCTTTTTAAAAAGAAAAGAACAAAAACCCAAGGACGCTGGCTATAGATCTGATTCAGTATATAATATAATCTCTCCTCTCAGGAAAGCGTCTGTCAGCTGTACTGGAGACTCGCATGCTGGTTTTGGTCCCCATGGTCAGTGTTTCTCCAGCGCGTGTCGACCAATACAGCGCACCCCCCCCCGCCAGAGTGCGGACCGTCTTGCCATCTGTCTCCTCCGCCGCTCTCACACACATTCAAACTCTCTCAGGTTGGACCGACTCTGAGGATGTCGGCCCAAGGGAGGTTTCTCTTTTCCCCGACTCAGTCCACTTTTTCTCCTTTCCTTTTGTTTAATATCCACGGTACTGTGTGAGATTGTGCTGAAGCACTGCATCACTCTGACAGCGCAAGAGCAGAGCTCGCACCCAGAGAAACCAAAAACAAGAAAAGCCCAAAAAACAAATTAAGAGATGGCCAGACAGATGGTGAGATCAATACACGATTGTGCCTTTTCTAGAAACCACACCACACACACACACACAGACACAAACACACTACACACACACACCACACCGTCTGTCAATCACACACTCCCCGCGAACCCCGGCCGTCCTCCCGCACAGCCTGCCGCCTCAGCTCATTCACAGCCGCCTGCCATTTTGAATTAATCTAAAATGAAGGCGCGACGTGCAGATACATTTCAGCGCATCATCGGACGTTTATTAATGCTCTGCCGCCACTCAGCAGTAATCAGCGCACGCTTCAGAGCGCACACGCCAAGCCTCCGTGCTAATCTAGAGTGGTGACGTTTATAGCCCGGCCCATCCATCAGACGTGTGTTTGTAGAGTATGCCTTTACAAGTTCTTCACTTGGGTATAGCTGCTGTGCGTGCGTGTGAGCGTGTGTGTGTGTGTGCGTGTGTGTGCACGTGTGTGCATGTGCACGTGTGTGTGCGCCACATTGTGACAGGAACGCAGGCA
Organism: Amia ocellicauda; assembly: GCF_036373705.1. Classification (NCBI taxonomy): domain Eukaryota; kingdom Metazoa; phylum Chordata; class Actinopteri; order Amiiformes; family Amiidae; genus Amia; species Amia ocellicauda. Next base: position 25,656,712 of record NC_089867.1, on the reverse strand, counting down.
GTGGGTATTTGGACAAGTTCAACAGTCAGCGCAATTAAACATGCTAAACAAATCCTCCTTCAACATCAAAGTGCTGGATCAAGTAACGGCTCATAATGCGAGGGAATCATTGCCGGCCCGACGCATACATTACTGTCGCGTGTCGAGCGCAGGATCAGACGGGTGATTTGCGATATACACGGGGGATATGGCAACAGCCCCGTCCCTCCGACTCGAGCAAAGGTATCCGAGCTGCCAAAGAAACCGTCAGTGACAGGGCTCAATGGATGGCAACGCCGATCAGAGGGGATGTTTCTGAGCTGCAGCTTAAGGGACTAATTTCCTGTCTTTGACAACGACGATGGATTTTGCCGGAGAACAAATGTCGCGCCAGACAACTTAGGACTTGCAGGGCCCAGGCTGTAGTGCTGCGCGGAGCAGATGCTCCCATCTAGGCTCCCAGTCTGACTGTCGTTTGTCTTCAGAAAGATCTTCTGCTTTATTGATTTAGGACGTAAACGCAAGGTACTCAATCGGTAGCGCCATGCCTCAGGTTCTAATGCAATGTTTGCCTTCCCGATAACACTTCATTTGATGGTGTTGTGGTACTGCCACGTCAACGCACAGCACAGTATTAAAAACACTTTCCTTGCTGGCATCTCGTTCATCAGGAAACACGCACTCAATCAAGAGTTACCCATTTCCAGTGTGGAAACTGGATCTGGCACAGAGATGTCCAGAGTCTATAGAGATTAAACTTTATGACGAGGCCATAGACGAGCCCAGCCAGACAGAAAGCAGTGGTTGGCAATTTGGGCCTTAAAATACACAATTCTAATGACTGTGCAGGAAAACAGACCCTCTCTCCCCACCAGCTCTTTGGATTTATTCCTGAAGCCCATTTCGAACACAAAATCATTAACGTCAAGACTGAACGCAACCCCACCGACACAAAATGGACGACTGTGTTTTCAGACAGAAGAACGCAGACAGTGGCTACCAAACGGTGACACAGACTGGGGGCTCTGAACTTCACGACACACTTCGAACGATCAGACGCATTTCAGAGCCCCCTGCCAAATCGCTCTCCTGGTGCCTCTCAAATAGACTCACTTCTGCTCAGCATCAACTTGCAGGGGCGTCTAACACAACACATCTACTTCAAAAGTAAACATTTCTCGGGAGATGCACATTTCACACACACACATCTTAGCTTTTTTTGAGGCTCAAAGTCAGCGCCTTTCACAGCGCACTTCTTACGGTCTTAATTCTGTTTGAAACGGGCCAAAACAAGACAATGCCTTGAGCAGCAGGGAGAGCAAGAAAGAAAGGAAAAAATAAATCAAAGCCTTCCATTCTGAATGCATTCATGACAGCAGCACGGGCGCGAGAGCGGAGGCCCTTCCCGGCTTCAATCAGGTGTTTCCAATGCTAATGTGGCTTCAATGGAGAGCATGGCACACGCATGACTAGAGACAGAACAGGACTGGGGGTACGGCACGTGCGCGCGAGAGAGAGAGAGAGATGACTGGAGACAAGAGAGCCCAGGGTTTGTCTCTCTTAATGGGAAACTAGAGGAGCAGATGAAAGCCGCTCCACAGAGGATGGCTGAACACAAGCACAGGAGAAACGCAGAGGGTGGGGGGGAGGGCAGCACAGACCTACAGAAGCTGCAAATCATCTTCCCTGTAGTGAAGGTCAGCACAAAACGCACACCGCGCAGCACCGGGGTTGGAGAGAACCGCGGCCGTGAGAGAGAGAGAGAGACACAGAGAGAGAGAGACACAGAGCGCTGCAGCTCCCGAGCTCTTGCTTCGGTATTCAGGACACTTGCAGCGCCGGTGGCAAAGTGCAGCAGAAAATAGGTTCCCCTCCCCACCTCTGCAGCTCACAGAGAGCTCAGCAACACCTGTCCAGCCCTGAGCACCGCTGTTCAGCGCATCAAACACACACACACACTTTCTTTCTCCGAACACGCTTACAGAAGCGAGGGTAGCTTCCCCATATCAACACTGGGTTCAGTCTCTACGTGTCTCGGGTCACCATTCAGAAATCCAGATGACTGCGGATGGGGGGAGGCAGAGGGAGGGACAGTGGACCCACGACGTGCCGGACACGGGGGAAACGAGCTCCGCGCACTTCCAGGCCTGGCACCCTGAAGCACTCAGAGGCCAAGGAAACCAAGGCTTGGGGGTTTGGGGTCCGGCTGCTGCTCTCCATGGAGTCCAGCAGGAGAGCACGTACTGGACCACCGATCACAGGGGTCGGTATAACAGGGTTTTAACGGAGATGCGTCCCCGACAACTTTGCTCAGTATCTAGGCATGATAAACGAGGACTACAGTAGCGCTTAAAGCAAAGTTCTTCTTTAAAAAAGTGACGCATCACATTTAAAACATTACGGATAAAAGTACAGGACAGTGCGGAAACATTTAATTAATCTATTGAACATCACATTTCACATCCTGTAAATTTACCAAATGTAACTAAATCTAAAGCAGCCGCACAGCACTCAGCGACACTCGACTGTAGAGCAGCTCTGATTGGCCGAGCCGGACGAGTTCGGACTCATAACTTCTGACACGCGTTGTGGACTTTCCATTGAATCAGTGACCACTATCTTGTCTATCCCAGGCCACCGCACTATAGTGAATCAGCGAGTGCGAGTGTGCATTAAACTTTGTATCATGCCATAGTATGCATCAATGATTACACAACACCCTGCACAAAGAACATCCGTTATTGTCCTACAACCAGCCAAGCAGGGAGTGTTTTCCGCAGCAGGCGCTTGTCGGACCCCCCGCAGGGCATCGACTCGGCAGCCGAACGCTAGTCGTTAAACACAGATAACCGGAGATCATGCCTCGTCTTCAAAAATTAGGATACTAGAGACAAAACGCCTCAATCTCATTAAAACAACTTATTCCAGCACATCAAGCCGAGCGGCAGATGTTTCTTTGTGTTTCTCCGGTAATGGTTCCTAAATCACGAGCGGAGAGAGTTCATACATAAAAGTAATCTAATTACTGTGGCTTTTATTATAGTATAACTCGCAGCGCTAAGTTGTCATCATTAATTGCGGGGAGAATTTAATTTATAACTCTATAAGCTGTACTCCTGCGCCCTGCCTCCAGTCTCACTACGAGAGGGTGGGAATCCTACACCAACAGCGCTCTACACACAGGGTCCTCCCAGCAGCACAACAGCGCTCAGTCTCATTGTGTGTCTGCGGTGGACTGTATCCATCCTCTTACACAAGCTCACTGTAGTACCAGACCAAACAGCCGCTCCCCCTGGTCCGCACATCAACCGACTCTAGTGTCCTGTGCGGCGCAAACGGAGGGACAGAGACGCGTTTGTTGGCAGGCTGTGGGCTGTCGCTACACAGCAGTTTTCGCACAGCTTCGCATTGTGTGCCTCAGCCCACTTGAAGGCATGATTTGTTCTCGACAGTGCAGTGTTTTTCCTTTCTCACTAATATTTAGAGTTGATGGGGGGGGAACAGAAATGACTGGAGAAAAGTGTGTTTCTAAATGTATACAAGAACATAAGACAGTGTCCAATCGAGAGGAGCCCATTCGCCCCATCGTGCTCGTTTGGTGTCCATTAATAACTAAGTGATCAAGGATCCTATCCAGTCTGTTTTTGAATGTTCCCACATTGTCTCTTCAGCCACATCGCTGGGGAGTTTGTTCAGATTGTGACGCCTCTCTGTGTGAAGAAGTGTCTCCTGTTTTCTGTCTTGAATGCCTTGAAGCCCAATTTCCATTTGTGTCCCCGGGTGCGTGTGTCTGTGTGTATAGGCCTATTTCCGAACCTTTATATCAACTAAGTGCCTGAACGCTCTTTATGGTGCCAGAGTAAGAACACACACAGCAATCCTCACCGCCCACATCAATATGACACCACAACACGTTACATGAGTGCTTCAGAAGCACCTGCGAAAAACACGCGTGTGGATCAGCTCACATCCACAGACAGTCTCTGTTATACATAGTACTTTATGGGTATGAAGTCCAGGCCATCCGTGTGGTGGTTGAGCTCCAGTACGGGCTCTATCTGTGAGCAGAAAGTGACCACAACTTAAAAACTACAACGTCCAGCCCAGCTCTCTGCTCCTTAATTGGTCTATTTAATCAATTATCTGGATGAACTGAACACTTCTCTCGAGACTCAGACATGTTCTGTGGGTTCAGCGCTTTGAGTCATCAGCAAATGGCCAGGTTTTGGAAATAAAGATGAAATAGGAATGTTTTAGATAATCCTGTAGTAAATGACATCTGACACCCCTGCGCTGGAGCGATCTGTTGTTTTCTTGTGTAGCTCATTGAAACAAACGAGAGGAGCTGAAGAATGGAAGAAGGAAAACAAAACCCACTCAAACGCATTCACAAACGGCACGGCATCGCATCGCACCTCTCTGGCGGATGTGAACCCGCCGCGCACAGCGCAGGGCGAGGGTGACATCACCGGGGCTGGGGGAGGCAGTGCGTGTTGTCACTGGCGACAGATCTGCGTGAGTGAACACCGATCAGATGACAGATCTGTGCGAATGGGCGAGCACTGCGGGGCGAGGGGCAGCCCAGAGCTCCCGCACCGAGAATGTGTCAGCGGGGGGGCGGGGTGACACCTGTTACAATGCACACACAAACGCACAACAAGACACCCAGCGCTTGAGGAGTCAGCCATCAAAGCAAGGATTCAGAAACGGTACAAAAACACAGCTCTGCACAGTTAATGCTCAGGCTTCCCACCACTCTCCCGGCCGGAGGGAGAAAGAGAGAGAGCGAGGGAATCCCGGCAGAGAGGGGCTCGGCCAGCGGGGCTGCTCAGCCGCCCGATCGCCGCTCCGTTCTGCAGGGCTGCCCACTCCCCACCCCCCCCCCGCCCGGTGCGGACAGCTTTACGATCAGCGGCCGCAGCAGTGCGGGAAGACGGACTCGATGCGCTGACAAACTGTGTGGCTCCCGGGGGGGAGAGAGAGAGAAAGAGAGAGAGAGAGAGAGAGAGAGAGAGATACCAGGGAGCCGCAGAGCCAGTGCACCGGACCCCGCGCTCTCGCCTAATACCTCTCTCTCTCTCGCTAACCCCTTGAGCACTCTGTGACCAGCAGCAATTAAAACAGTAGCAGAGAGAGAGAGAGAGAGAGAAAGGGGGTGGGGGGATGGACAGACCAGAGGGGCAGCAGCTGGACTGGAACATCAGTAGGGGAGGTGGGCAGTGAGGGGAATGAAATCGAAATCAAACTACACACAACGTGCTGCTCTCTCTCTCTCTCTCTCTCTCTCTACTCACAACCAGAGCCTCCACTGACAGGAACAAACCAGAGCAGCCACACAAACTTACTGCAGCACGGCGCCGCACACGCTAACTCGCACACAAACACGCAGCGCTCCCTGGACCAGCCACCAGCCTCGTGGTGCCGAAAGCATCCGAGGAAACAGCGAGAGTGAGAGAGAGTGAGAGAGAGAGAGGGAGCAGCACTGAAACGGCTACAAACAGCCTCTTCTGACAGCAGCCCCCTCCCCCTGTCCCCGTCTCTGTCCCTGCCCTCCCCCAGTCCACTCTCTCTCTCTCTCTCTCTCTCTCTCTCTCTCTGCTGTCAGTTCAGGGGGTTAATTATTTAACAGCGAGCGAACTTGCTGAAAGAATGAGAGACGGGGCTGCGAAAGACCCCACTGAGCCCTTAATCCCCCCATTCATGCTCTCCGCAGAAACACACACACACCAGCACAGAGGGACAGGACACAGCGAGAGAGAGAGAGAGAGAGAGAGAGAGAGAGAGACGGCAAACTCCGCTTACCCAGGCTGTTGTGCTGGTTGTTCTCCATCAGCGGTGGCTCGTTGGCGCCCAGCTCCGCCAGGCGTCTGCTGGTGGCGCTGAGCTCCGATCGCAGGTTGGTCACCTCCTGGCTGGCGGACTGGATGGCCCCATCGATCCGGTGAGCCAGCTGCTTGTTGTCGTCCATCATTTTAAGGATTTTGGCCTGAGGAGGGAATCCACACAGGGTGACATGGTGTCAGGTGGACCACATAGAAGCAGAACCGCCTCAAACTGTCCCCGTGTCCTGTCCTCTCAGCATCTAGACCGACAAATCCACGCAGTATACGTTTTATATTCCCCCTGGTTGTCTTCGTCCTCCTCCTCCTCCCCTGCGTGGCTCCGGTGCTTCAGGAGGCTGTCGTCTACCTGTTGTGTGCGGAGTGCATGTGTACATCCGTGTGTGTGTGCGTGTGTCGGTGCCGCACTCAGTGAAGGAACGAGGAAAGAGCGCTTCCCACTGCAAAATGTGCTCACAGCAGCCTCTCACTAAAGGACACAGTGCATTGAGAGATGACAAGCACCCTTTTAAATGGATCCTACCATCTGCTGGAGAAAGAGGGGGGGGAGGGGAGCGAGAGAGAGAGAGAGAGCGAGAGCACACAAGAGAGAGAGAGCGGGATGCATTACTCTCAGCGCTCTGTGTGTGTGTGTGTATGTGTGGAAAATTCACCGCTGACTTCTCCAAGTCGCTGCTGGAGTCTTATGTCTCTCAAGGATATATAAATATATTTCTTTTTTTATTGAAGAAAAACAGACGTCTACTCCCTAAAACTCCCCCTCGTTTGTCTGTCAATGCTCGGCTCGAACGAAACTCCCTGTGACAAACTATTGTCCACTGTTCCCGGCCCCCCCTCTCTCTCTCTCTCTCTCCCTCCCTCCCTCCCTCACCATTACTTATTCAGTGCTTTGTCCCCGACAGCACTCCCCCACGTGGGAGGGGAGGGCAGGGGGCTGTCTGAAAACCGGCAGGGAGGGAAAACATTTAAAGAGGATTACAAAACTTTCAGCCGAAGAGGAGAAAGGAGAAAGTTTGCATTGCGGCCCTGGCGGTGAGGAGAGGGACGTGCCTTCTGCCACCGCCCCCCAGCAGAGGAGAGAGAGGGTAGAGAGGAGAGGGAGAGGGAGAGAGAGAGAGAGGAGAGACACTCAGTAAGGTCACAGATCTCCCCCACTGGGAGTCAGTGCAGCAGCAGTATTTATGTGGGAATCGGCAGCAGACAGTGAACGGGACTTTCGGGCACGGTGGCGGACGGCTCTCTCCGCTACGGGACGATGTGTCACATGGTGCTGCTGCTGCCAGTCCGGGGCCCTGCTTTACAGGGAGTGAACCGCCTGCCATGGCCAGCATTCATCTCCTGCCACCGTACCGGTCATTACAGAGGAATAATCTGCCTCACTCGTCTGCGCTTCAGTCCCACGTGGACCCTGACTTTACACTTAACACACAAACTACCCTTAAAAATGGTGGACTAAAGAGCACCGAAATAAGAAAGTGTTGGGTTTCATAAGTAAAAGGCAGTGTTTAAATTACAGTTTACGCACGGCCCAGCGATCGGTGGAAACGGTGATCTCAATTATACTGTTAAAGGAGTTTTAAAAAAGACAATGTGCTTGTTGAGACGTCCCTTAAAAGTGACTGAACTGCTCCACGTTGAGAAAGGAAATCGCGCAGTGACAGTCTTGCTAAGAGCCAGTGCCACAAAATGACTTATAAGGAGAAAAACTTCTGCCAGACACCTGATTTCTGCCCCTCTCTCTCCCTTTTCTCTTCCTGAAGGTCATCAGCTATCGACTGAGCTTCACACACTTCCACATTGCAGCTCCCGCGCAGCGTCCCGCCCCCCCCCCCCCGTGTCCTCGAGTCACAGACGTGGCCAACCGACCCTGAGAACGGAGGCCGGGTTCACAGTCAGTAACATGACAGACCCCGGCGCCCCCGTGTCCTCGTCACGACACGACGCGCCTCGCTCCATTCAACCCCCTCGGACAGGACTCCTCAATCCTCCGTCAAGTTTAAGACCGATGCGTCCCACGTGTGTGTGTGTGTCTACACTCCACACCGGCACCACAGAAACCATCGTTTGTCAGATACGTTTCTATTATCATCGGTATATACATGTTTATACTTATGTCAAATCACATTGCAGGCGGAGCTGTCAGCTAGGCTTGAAATGTGATTATCTGACTGGTTTGGAGTCGAATGCTAAATTCTGCCGCCACCTACATCCCCCAGCATGAACACGCGAGGCGGAAGGCAGATCGGTGCGGCTCCTCTGTGCCGATTTTTATCGGTGATTGGGGGGTGGGGAGTCTTTGGTGAAGGAGCCTGCTGTGCAGTCGTGAACATTGGAAGAGAAGAGCCTGACCTGCCCCTGAGAAATCAATCTGACGAAGGGAACACAGAGATCCAGTCCGTCAGAGGAGCTGCACTCGGGCACAGGACTGTGAGCCACGACAGGGTTTGTACACACACACACACACACACACACACACACACACAGAGACACATATGCACATGCACACAGAGAGAGAGAGACACACACACACAGAGAAAGACACACACACAGAGACAGAGAGACACACACTCTCTCACACACACACAGACACACACACACTCACACACAGAGACACACACTCTCTCACACACACACACACACACAGAGACACACTCTCTCACACACACACACACACACACACACACACACACACACACACAGAGACACACACACAGACACACACACACTCTCTCACACACACACTCACACACAGAGACACACACTCTCTCACACACACACTCACACACAGAGACACACACTCTCTCACACACACACACACAGAGACACACTCTCTCTCACACACACACACACACACACACAGAGACACACTCTCTCACACACACACACACACACAGAGACACACTCTCTCACACACACACACACACACACACACACACAGAGACACACACACAGACACACACACACTCTCTCACACACACACTCACACACAGAGACACACACTCTCTCACACACACACTCACACACAGAGACACACACTCTCTCTCACACACACACACACACACACAGAGACACACTCTCTCACACACACACACACAGAGACACACACTCTCTCATACACACACACACAGAGACACACTCTCACACACACACACACAGACACACACAGAGACACACTCTCACACACACACTCTCTCTCACACACACACACACACACACAGAGACACACTCTCTCTCACACACACACACACACACACACACTCTCTCACACACACACACACACACAGAGACACACACTCTCTCATACACACACACACACAGAGACACACAGAGACACACACTCTCTCACACACACACACACACACACAGAGACACACACTCTCTCACACACACACACACAGAGACACACTCTCTCTCACACACACACACTCTCTCACACACACACACACAGACACACACTCTCTCACACACACACACTCACACACACACACACACACACACAGAGACACACTCTCTCTCACACACACACACAGACACACACACTCTCTCACACACACACACAGAGACACACACTCTCATACACACACACACACAGAGACACACTCTCTCACACACACACACACACAGACACACACAGAGACACACACACTCTCACACACACACACTCTCTCACACACACACACAGAGACACACACTCTCTCACACACACACACACACAGAGACACACACTCTCTCACACACACACACACACACAGAGACACACACTCTCTCATACACACACACACACAGAGACACACTCTCTCACACACACACACACAGACACACACAGAGACACACACTCTCTCACACACACACACACACACAGAGACACACACTCTCTCACACACACACACACAGAGACACACTCTCTCTCACACACACACACTCTCTCACACACACACACACAGACACACACTCTCTCACACACACACACTCACACACACACACACACACAGAGACACACTCTCTCTCACACACACACACAGACACACACACTCTCTCACACACACACACAGAGACACACACACTCTCTCACACACACACACACACACAGAGACACACACTCTCATACACACACACACACAGAGATACACTCTCTCACACACACACACACAGACACACACAGAGACACACACTCTCTCACACACACACTCTCTCACACACACACACACAGACACACACAGAGACACACACACTCTCACACACACACACTCTCTCACACACACACACACACAGAGACACACACTCTCTCACACACACACACAGAGACACACACTCTCTCACACACACACACACAGAGACACACACTCTCTCACACACACACACACAGAGACACACACTCTCTCACACACACACACTCTCTCACACACACACACACACAGAGACACACACTCTCCCACACACACACACTCTCTCACACACACACAGAGACACACACTCTCTCACACACACACACACAGAGACACACTCTCTCTCTCACACACAGACACACACAGAGAGACACATGCACGCACACACAGAGAGAGAGACACACAGAGAAAGACACACACATAGAGACAGAGAGACACACACTCTCACACACACACTATCACACACACACACAGAGACACACACACTCTCTCACACACACACACACACACACACACACAGAGACACACACTCTCTCATACACACACACACAGAGACACACACACTCTCTCACACACTCTCTCACACACACACACACAGAGACACACTCTCTCTCACACACACACAGACACACACAGAGAGACCAATGCACGCACACACAGAGAGAGAGACACAGAGAAAGACACACACATAGAGACAGAGAGACACACACTCTCTCACACACACACTATCACACACACACACAGAGACACACACACTCTCACACACACACACACACACACACACAGAGACACACTCTCTCATACACACACACACAGAGACACACACACTCTCTCACACACACAGAGACACACACAGAGACACACACACTCTCTCACACACACACACTCTCTCACACACACACACACACACACAGAGACACACACACTCTCTCACACACACACACTCTCACACACACACACACAGAGACACACACACTCTCTCACACACACTCACACACACACACACACACACACAGAGACACACACTCTCTCACACACACACACACACACAGAGACACACACTCTCTCACACACACACACACACACAGAGACACACACTCTCTCACACACACACAAGCAGGATCCCCCCGCTGCCTCCGAGGTGGCAATCTGTTAATAGTAAGTGAGCTGGCGGCGGAAACACTTGTGTTGCCCGTCAAGGGCAACCCGAGCCGGACGTGGCTCTGGCCATCCTTCGGATGCACTCAGCAGAAGAGTGAAACCAGACGCGGCTCGGGGAGCGAATTTATTTAACCCTCACGTGGCTGACTCTCCGTGTGGGAGGAGCTCCGGGACCCGAGCGACAGCCTGAGGGGACACGGCCCCTAAATCACACGGAGAACAAAGAGAGGCATAAAACTCACTGCTGACAACGACCGAACATGCCATAAAATCCGTGTATATCAAACGTGTTTCAATCACAGATGTGCCAAAGCTGGGTGAACGTATATGACTGATTCACGTTATATTTTATTTACAACACTACGGATATCTGTACATCTTCTAAAATACGAGTAGTCTACTGGTTACAAAAATTAAAAAATGTAAATACAAAAACATAAAGCGCAGCGACCGGCACACATCTGACAAATTATGCCCCCGGACGTGTACAAGCCTAATAAACAAGAATGATTAATATGCCTTTAAAAAGGAGAAAGTATTCCATTTCAGTGATGTATTCATGTGGCCCTGGAGGGTCCGGGCCCCGGCACTGTAATTACGCTCGGGCCCATTAGGCACAGCCCGGGAGAGATGGATGTCTGACCCGCGCGGACGCAGGGGGGCAGGTTCCTCTCACACTCAACCTTGGCTCCTCGCGATCGATGTGTGAGACCGCGGTACAGGGTCACCAACACAGTGAGAGACGCACAATGGGGGCTGTAAATCACACAATCCTGGAAGCGGCCCCGTTCTACCCACAATCCCTTTCACCACAACCCGGAGCATCGAAGACGACACAAAGGCCGCAAATCACACTTTACAAAACCGCAGTGTCATCGCGAGTGGGTTTCATTAATATTAGGACACTGTTATGAGTTATTGATCGTCCCTCTTCTGCTGTGCGAGTTTCAGTCCGTATTCGCAGGCGTAACGATCCGTTCGGTTAAACCTGTCATGCCGACGGGGAAGCGCGGCGGCCCAGGTCACTCGGGGGCGGCCTCAGACAGACGAGGTTACAACAGTCTCCTGCACACGAATACCCGGCACCATTTAGAGCGCCGTAGCTGTGCCGGTTGTTATTGCATAGCATGCGGTTCACCGCGGTTCACCTCCACTTCAAGGCCCAAAAGACGGCGATTTGACGATTTCGCTGGTTGTCGGAGCAGCGTTTGATTTAAATGTTCGATCAAAATGGCGGCGTCAAACCCCGAAACCCCCAAACAGAGCCCTGGCCCCATAATGCGACAAACATAACGAGAGATTTAGATAAGTAAATGAAGAAAGCAACGAGTTACGGCCCAATTCAGACCGTCACTGTGACCCCCTGTAGTTTCATTGGACGAATAATCCCTCACTTCCCTTCATCTCCTGTGCCGTGTGACGCTATAACACACTCAGAGCTGCACTGTCTGGAGATGAAAAGTGCAAAAACACATAAAATAAATGAAAATAAATATATATTGTATTTCCCAGTAACTCTGAAAGGTATCCACCCCCACTCTTCTCTGTTTCTCCTTCTCTCTTTATCTCACCAGTTGCTCCACAGACAGACTCCTGCGCTGACAGCACCCCGGCACTAATGCTATTAATATTGACATCAAACTCGTCTCGCTCGAGAGGTAGAGAGTAGTTTGTCAGGGCGGCCCGAACTCCCGCGTTAGACGGGGAAGTCACGTCTCTCTCCCGCAGATCAGGGAGAGAGAGACGCCTTTAAACTTTATTTTCAGTCATCTCCCAGCCGCCGGCGGGGGACCGATCCTCCTGGAAGCGTCTCGGTTCTGGGCTGACGGGAAACACGGCGACTCCATCGGTATTCCCCAAGATCTGGTCTCGATCGGTCTGTTTGAATAAGGGCGTTGATTTTTGAGGAGTGAAGTGGGGAGCAGCTGTAATTTTGCACCGAGGCAATTAGTTTATTAAGTACTCAAGACGAGTGGCACCGGAGATTAATCAGCTCGGCGCTCAGATCGGGTCATTTCTCTCTCGGCGTCAGACACTTGCAGACAGGGTTAGATCTGAAACACAGCGGCTCAGCTAGTGAGTGTGTCAGTGTGAGTGTGCATGTCATTGTGTGTGCGTGCGTCTGTGTGAAGTGTGAGCGTGTCGGTGTTAGTGTGTGTGTGAATGCCAGTGTATGCATAAGTTTGTGTGTGCCAATTAAAACTATTGTCAAACCAGTTTCTTTTTACTAGGGACCAAAACTGCAAACACTGAACAGACACACACATATAGTTGTATAGCTGCCCGTCTGCCGCGCGTGTGATTTAATTGCTCTGGCAGTGAGCGCCGGGTCTGGAGAGTCCCTGGGTCTCAGCACTGAGGGAAGGGAAACGCAGGCCGGCGGCGCTGTTTAATGGGCGATATGTGATGGCGACGCACCGCTCTGCCGTGATTTAATTCAGCTGCTCACGGAGGCTCGAGTTCAGGGAACAGTGTAATGGAATACACACTCACACAGGCCTCCCTCATTATACTGCTGCCTGTGACAGGCGCGGATATTGGCAGCAAACAGGATTGGTGCTATAATGTGGCTGGCGTGAAACTTTTAAAGGGGAAAACTGGCAGTGTGTCTCAGTGATGTTATATACAAATAAGGCACAATTGTGAAATATTCACATATTCCCACACACACACACAGCTAGTGAAATTCACAGGTTACTGTAACATAACGAGTCCTTTCTTCGTTTAAGAGCGGGAGAGACACAAAGGAAGGCGGTAAATATTGACAATTAGCAAAACACAGGCAAGAGCAGACTGTATATTTACTTTTAATTTGTCATTCGTCCTGTGTGTAAATTCACTTCAAAGTCCCTTCATTGTGGTTCTTGGCACTTCTTTGTGATTTTCTTCACCCAAAGGGGTCAGGTGGCACAACCAATCACAGCCTCTGTTGTCCCTGAACTGCATCTCTCTCTTCTGGAGACAAAAACCTCTCCGCCTGATTAAATCCAAGGCCCGTCTCCAACTCACAGGGACCCAGAACTTTCCAACCAAGACCCTTTCAAACTCAAACACCGTGGGCTTTCGAGTGTTTACTCTCCTTAACGAAGTGCGTGGGATTGTGAAATGTAAATTCTTCGCAACTGCAATAAGTCAAAGTTAATGAATTAATTTCCAGCAGCCTGCCATTGCCGCAGCACGGAGACGGATTCTATTTAAAGGCGCTTTCAAATCAATTTAAGTTCAACTGTATCAGAACGAATGTCTGCTTGAAATATTCAACAGGAATTTCGTTGTGTGATTAATTCCCTGCATATTCATCGACTGTTTAAAATGAACGATCTAATAAATGATCACTTTTTTCCTCCCCCAGGAATGTACCGTAAATGTTCCTCCTCTGTCCAATTACTCTTCGTGTCCTGGCCTTTATGTGATAAAGTTCATGTCAGTCATTCATTTGTGAAATGACTAATTAGTATAATATGGATAAATGCCTACAGGAAATGGACGGAACTGTTACAGCTCCCTTAATTTCACAGTTAACGATCTCTTCAAGTGCTGAACCCTCGTTAGGTGAAGTTATTCGAGTCCTTTCTTGCCACTGAATGTGCCACTTGTATCTTCAAAACGCCATTATTGCCCCCTTCCGCTAATTTCCTGCCCATTTCCCCGCACACTCGGAGACATCGTGAAGGATGCTTTTGCGTCAAGAGTTGAGATTTAATGATCTCAGGGTCGACGAGGCTTTTGAAGCGCCCGGCTTCCGCGGCGCTCAATGCCCATTAAATAAGGGACACGTTGCTCAGCTGCAATATGGTTAAAAACAAGCGCACAAAACTGTAATGCAGCTCAGCGTGTTTGTGTATAAAAAGCGCACTATATCAGAGCAAACGATAGCGCATTGATTCCTCAGATCTCTACATGGCAGGTCACCACCGCAGACACACACTCGTTCAGAGATTTCCTACCTGGTTCAATAGAAGAAGTGATTTATCTGTTTGCTTTGTTTTGTTATTCATTACCAGAGGGTGCGGACAAGTGGAATTCAACCTTGCGAAGTATTTCAATTACTTGGCTGACATTTTTACTGCACATTAAGTTTTTTTTTATTTTTTATGGCAGAGCTGTTCTGGGAGCTTAGGTGGTAAACCGGGTTTTGTAATTAAGTGCAAAAATAACCAACTGTTCTGGGGGAAAGCAGCGCTCTTCTTAAATGCCACGTCTGTTACGGCATATTGAATTAATGCTATCGTTATTTATAACGCACCGGTGGTTCGGAAAGATTAAATAAAGAGAAGACAGGCTCTGAATCAAGAATACTGAGAAGACAACGGCCCTGGGAGATGTTGCTGAAGGCACTTGTTCAAATCAGATCTGCTTCCACACCAAATCAGCTCTGACACGGCGTTTATATTGTTATATATGATCAGGGATACCATACTTTAAAGAGAACCACAAATCAGTGCTGTGAATGTGTGTTCAGATCCTGTGTGTTGATCAAACAGTGCAGACGAGAGCCTGCCACACAAAGCACCGACATCATCCCCATGAGCTTGTCCTTGGACTCCTGAACGTCCCTGTCAGTCCATCTCTCACATGGTTACGTTCGGAGGAAACAATCCTACGTGAATCTCCAGGAAAGCCACGACTTTAAAGTTGAAATGGCGTCTGAAGGACAGACACTATGAGGACACTGCCGCCCCACCGCTTCTCTGAGTAAGCCGGAGAGCATTTCAACTTTTATCCAATGGAGTTCGCCCTCTGTACCAGCGGTGGAGGCCGGCAGTTTTCGAACTGTGTCACACCAGCGATATCAACTCCCCGTACGAACCCCTCCCCGGCCAGCAGCTGGGTCATTCTGCTGATGGCACCAGAAGCGGGGCAGCGAGAGTGAGACTCGGCCTCCGCCAGTTCAACCGAGCAAGTTGGGGGACAGAAAATAAAACCCAGCGCAGATTACAGCAGCACTGTGTGTGTGTGTAACTTCTAGCAGTTACTGCGGCCAAGAAATGGAAGTGTAAAAGTAACACACCAACATACAATAAAGGTTAAAACCTAAAATGACAGCCGGGAAATCAATACGTGCTTACTCTTTGTCTCAGTAGAAGCAGAAGCAGTCGATAGCAATGTTCTCACCACTGATCCGGGGCGCTTTGGTGTAAAGATGCGCCGGATTAACAGAGACGCTCTTAAAGGCCCAGAACAGGAAGGACACCCTGCCTCCAAACAGAGGAACCGTCTTTGGCGGAGTAAAGTCAATCAAACACGAGAGTAAATGAAAGCCAAGGACAGCAGGAGAAGGACTTGTCTGTGACAAACAGATATTTATCCCCCGGATTTTTACGAACATGATTAGTTTTCTTTAAAGATACACTTACAACAAGGACGACTAAATTAGGCTTTCATTGTTTTTGTTTTTAAGAGTATGTAGCCGACGTGCTGAGGCCGAGTTTGGATAGAGTTTCGCCCCTGAACAGAAGCAGTCGAGTGGATAGCAGCAGCAGGAGAAATATCCGTCCCCAGCGGCGGCGCTGCGCAGTGACAGTGAGCGAATGGGAGTCTCGATCACCTGCCCGCGTTCAGCAGCGGCACGAGGAAGCCCAGCCAACAGGCTGAATCTCCGGGCATCCCATTGGCATCGGAGACAACTGGCAACCGCCCCCCCCGCCCGACACTGCTTCACAAAGCAAAGACCACCCAATACACAGGCACCGAGAGGTCAGCATCCTTCACTGTCACTTTAGTGCCGGGCCGGCTGGGTCCAGAGCCGCAGTCCGAGACACCGCCGTGCCATGGCCACTGCCAGGCCAATTCATATTCTCCAATTACCGTAAATCCAGCTCAATTTCGTAGCAAGCCTCCAGCCGAAGCGTGGGCTGCGTTTAAATAACAGGACATTCAACCAATTATTTTTGTAGGTTTGTTTCCTGCCAAAAAGAACAGATTCATAAAAGCAATATTGGTTACTGTGCTCTTCTAAGTTCCTGCCAAAAAGAACAGATTCATAAAAGCAATATTGGTTACTGTGCTCTTCTAAGGTGCTGGCATCTCAACCTAAAGGATCAATACTCCAAACGGCTCCACTTTTTATCCAGGTCTGATTTTGTGTATCTACGGTCATACTGCTGTGGTTTCTGCCAATAAAGCAAACCCTGATCACAACACTAGGGCAAAATAAACCAAACAGGGAGAGGGTTCATAGCAATGAATGCGGCGATTTTAATCAGGACGTGTCCAGCAGGATTTTAAAGGAGAAAACAAATGATTTTCTTATTCTCGACCTGATCTATCCAAGGTGAGTTTATTTGAACAGTATCACCAAAAATCAGAAGCCAGAAACCACTTTGGTGAGGAGCGTATACTTGAGGTGTACGTCTGCCAATAGTTATGCCGATTCCTCTTCTTGTTAGATTTTCTCATACATCCAGATAATTGCGGTAGAACAATCCTAATTAATTACTGGTTCTCAGTCATATAAAGATGGCCATTGTCAAGTCAATACTGGTTCCACAAACTCTTGATTTTCTGTGCTAGGTATTACATTTGAAACTGATTTCCTTTAGTTTAGTAGCTGCAGAAAGGTCATTAAATTGTGTTAATCCTTCAACAGAACAGAACTGTCTCTCCATCTCGCTGTCTCGCTACGGGGGAAAGACAAACATGGTCGACTGAGACACTAATCAGAAAGTGAATAAAATTGGGGCTAATGACTCCTCACTTTGGTGGTGTCATACCGTCTCTGAGGGCTCAGAGAAAAGGACGTCTAATGGTGAGGGAAGACGTTCACTGTCTCGTGGTCCATGAAGATGAGAAAGTAGTGATCCTCTCTGTGCTTCGGGGCCTGGAAACCGTCCGCAGAGACCCAGCAGCCCCACCGAGCGCAGGAACCCGAGGCGGATCAATAGGACAGCTGATCGAGGGGCTCTATGTAATGGATGAAGACTAACCAACTCTGCGAACAGTGAAAACAGAATTTATGTCTCTGCGTTCCAGATCCAAGAGAAAATAATGAGTTTCCTAGGTTTCTTTTCACCTGCCCACGAAACACAGAGACCCTGTGCTCAGTATTTGTTCTCCTGTACATCCCTGCCAACTGGCCGGGTTTCCCAGTTTGCGTTGGCCTGATGGTCACGCAGCTTCACAAGCCCAGCGCAATCAGTATCTCTCCGTTTCCTCATAAATCATCAGCGGAAGACTCACTCGGGCACATCGTGGCTGGTCAGAGCACAGGCTTACACTGATTGCACTGTTGTTCTCTCTCGCTAAATGCTGTGTGTGGAGAATACGATATTCGTGTCTGCTCGTTATCCGAGCTGGAAGACACTCTCTCATAGCTAAACGGGTTAAAGTGGCACCACACAGCCCCACCAGTAGGCAGACTGGTGTCCACGTCTCACCGTCTCTGCTTCGGGACGTCTATTCACAAGCTATTTCTCTCGTATGGAACATGACAGATCTAAACGGAAAGACCCCTTAGACGCATGCAAAACATCTAAATGACATCAAACAAGATCACGGGCAGATCCAGAGTTTATCAGCCACTCTGGGAGCCGACTGACAGCTCTATCAACACATCAGTCTCCGTGAAGGATGAGTGGAGACGCAGGTACGACGGCGATTGAAACAGCACAGGCCTGCATCACTGGCGGTGTTTGTGGAAAATCCCTGTGGGCCGCGCCGATCAGACGGCAATGAAACCCTGCGCTTATCAGGATCTCAGCAGACGAGAGGAAGGCATGCAACACTAATTCAAAACCCCCAGAAATACATCAGACGGCCAACTCCACTTACCACCGAGCACATGATGAATTGCCACCACCGCAGGCAAAAGGGATTTTTTTGGGAGTAATCAGGAGTCATCATCGCTGCAATCAAAGCCCTAGAACACTCCAGTCTGTACACAGAGCCCTGTGAGGCCCACAGATCGCCAAGCAGCTGCAGTTGGTCAAGCTCTGCCCTTTGACCTCTTCAGTGTAGCAAAGAGCCGACTCAAGCCACAACCGCCAACTAGCACTGGATCAAGTTGAAACCGACTAATTTCCACCGGCCTGCAGGATACTTGATCAAGTAGTATTGACAGATCCGCTCCAAACACACCGGTCAATACACTGGGCGGCAGGATCTAAAGACTCGGACTGTGTAAGTGTGACAGAGGGCTCCGCCGGGGCGCTGACAGGGGGACAGAGAAGATCAATGGCCTACAGAGAGGAGAGACGGCTCAACACAAGGGCCTGCAGATCGATGGGATGGACGGGCTCAGAGATGCTTATCCTTCATCTTCAATCTGAGTCAATCTCTCTCTTTCTCTCTCTCAAAAAGGAATTTCAATCTGTGCCTCCCTCTGTAAAAACAGAATCCCATCCCAAACTCTAGCCAGTATTACTCCTCCACCAGCTCCTCTGGACACAGGTGTGGAGTTCAGTTCACAGGTGGCTTGCCGGACGGTCGATACCCAGACATGGGGGGTGTGAGTCATTAGCCACGGCAGCTGCCTATGACCTGATCCCGAAAGGCCTGCCTTCTAAAGGGATGCTGGGAAGGGATGGGGGTGGCTCGCAGAGATGTGCTCGAGTCAAGCGGAGATGGCTCCCCGATCTCCGAGGCCATCAATCACACGTCTGGCAGCGAGCAAGGCAGTGTGTAGATTCACCAGAGCACCTCCAGAGCTGTCACTTATCGAGCTCGGCGTGTAAAACGAGTATTGATTTACTGCGCGGAATCAGAGCCTCGCCTTTTCATCTGCAAGCCCGTCTCACACCGAGAAACGAACACGGACGCACAACCCCACCCTCCTCACAGAGGTGGTCTTCTTGGACAGGCCAACTGGGCTTGTCCTGAGACAGAGAGGACTATAGTCTTGTGTGTCCCACATTCAGGGTCACAGCAACAGAGTAAATAACAGCTACATCTCCCAGGACTCCAATCACAGCCAGGCAGCGCCAGATTGCATGGACTGATGCAGACAACATGTATATTTCACAATGGGAGAGAAAGGTCAAATTATGCAAATGGCCAAGTGATAGAGAAGGAGATGAGTGGGCCTGCCTCCCAGATGAAAGGAGGCAGCAATTTGGGCCTTTTTTCTCTCCGAAGGGAAGCAGTCTAGTGACAGACTGAGACGGATACGCTGATGAAACAGCAGAACTGAAACAATGGGCTGTAACAAACACAGACACCTCCACGTCCATCCCTATTTCTGGGCTGAATACTGAACACTAACATCAGGACTAACATCATCATCTCTCTCTCTCTCTCTCTCACACACTCCTCTGAGAACAAGACACCGGTGCTCCTGTAACAGAGTGTTAAAAACGTACACAGGCTGTTACTTTAATTACAGGATTTAGAAGGAGAGCAATCAAAGCACTGCTGGTTGAAGAATATTAAAACATTTTAAAATACATACATAAACTTTTTAAGGACTGAAGTTACAGAACTCTCCCATTTTGCCGACTGCATCAGCTTAATGGAAAAGCTCATCCTGGGCGACAGGAGGAATATTTCAAGCTGACGCAGATTTTCACAGCTTCCATTTATTCTTCGGAATTAATTAAGAGGGAATCTGCAGCACCGCGGTTTAGGGGATATTGGAGAAAGGGAGCGGGAGAGGACACTGTCGAGAGTGAGCGTGGCTTCGACCCGGGCTTCGACACGACACCGCGACGGCTTGCTGCGTGATTGAAGACTGCGCTCTCCACAGAGGTCATGATCGCACCTCTGTACCGCCACGCTCGGGGGAAAGACGAACTCGCAGAACGAGCTTCAATAGTTGACAGAAAAGACGTTCAGGGTCTTCTGCTGCTGCTGGGCTGGATCACATCATAAGAACATAAGAGTGTCCAATCGAGAGGAGCCCATTCGCCCCATCGTGCTCGTTTGGTGTCCATTGATTACTGAGTGATCAAGGATCCTATCCAGTCTGTTTTTGAATGTTTTTGAAAATCTGGTTGCTCTCCTCTGAACTGCCTCTAGAGCAGCGATATCTTTCTTGAAGTGTGGAGCCCAGAACTGTCCACAGTATCCAGATGAGCTCTAACTAGTGCATTGTACAGTCTGAACATCACTGCCCTTGTTCTCAATTCTACACTTTTGACAATATACCCTCACACTCTGTTTGCCTTTTTTATTGCTTCCCCACATTGTTTGGATGGAGAAAGTGAGGAGTCCACATAGACTCCTAGGTCTTTCTCATGCGTTACTTCATCTAGTTCTGTTCCTCCCATAGTGTAATTATAGTGGACATTTCTGTTACCTGCATGTATTACCTTGCACTTGTCCACATTGAATTTCATCTGCCAGGTGTCGGCCCACAACTGAATATTACTTGGGTTCTCTAGTCCACCGGATTATCCTCATCCATAACCTCACATTTCCAAAGCTATACAGGTTAGAGATTTAAAACACACATTACAGATTAAAAAGAGGGAAGGGGGGAGATAATAAGAGCCTCTAGCTGATGGGAGATGAGGGACAGTTCTCTACCCAATCCCTTCTGTCGGTCACAGATCCTCTGATCGGCCACCTTGTCATGATTGTGGCAGGGAGTTCAGCAGTCCATCATTAATACCAAGCACAACAAACACTAACACAGACACGCAGACACACACGCACACACAGACACAGACACAGACACACTCCATCTCATGACTTTTCAGAGGGTTGCACGCCGTGGAAGGCAACCGGTAATGGGTTTGATTAACCGGTGAGCCAGGTGTTAATCTGCGGCATGTACAGGTTGGTCTACAGACCAACGCACACACTTCGGGTTTGTTGCGTTGGCTTATTAAACACCTTAGAGATCTCAATACAACAGAGGAATTCAACCCAACGAATGAAGACGCCGTCATCCTCCTTGTTGTCTTTGTTCCACTGGTCTGAATTAACTTTTTTAATCCAATTGATTTCCTGGATTACTCAATTACTTCATCTGACAACTGACCGTTTGTGGTTTCATTCAATCAGAGCACAGCCTCCCAAGGGCTTCCATCCCTGCGACCGTGCCGAGGTTGTGAGACGGTGCTGGCGTGCCTTGGTGACCACTGGGGTCTGAGGCTGCTCTTCTGATGGGGAAGAGCAAGGGATTTGTGCAGCTGCCTGTTCTAAGAAGTGAAGAGTCTTAAGAAGGATCCCAAATTGGCACCTGTAACAGCCCAGTGTCACCAGTCTGGAGTCCCGGCTGGGAGTTTCTGGGCCAAAGAGAAGATGGACACCTACTGACACTTTATGACGAATCACTTCTCTTCTCTCACAGTCACCTGGACAAGAACAAACCCAGTCCCTGAACCAGACCCACAATGCTCTAGCGTCTGCTGACCCGGTTCAGAGCTGCAGTCTGGATTGTAATCAGCCCTGTGGATCAGCTACGCTATCAACCTCTCCTCTTCATGAACTCGCAGACCTTCTCTGTGCCCATAAAACAAGACTTGCGATGCACTTCAGACTAAGTCATCTCCACTAGTGGAACTTCAAACGAGCTTTAAACCTGACTGTGCAACAGGCAGCCCAAACAACTGACCGACAACAACAACAAAAAGCATGACTGGATCTCCAATGCACAGACTGCTTGCTTTATTTCATATTCAATCGATGTGAATGATGGACATCAGGCGTGAAGCACACACGCTCTGAGCCGGGCTGGCACCGCGGAGACATCGGGGGACGGGCGTGGCGGTGTTGTTGTTGGCCGCTGGCGCGCCCCCCCGCCCCCGAGATTACAGAGGTTAAATACACAGCAGAGAAAGCGAGCGTCTAATCTTCATCATCAGCCACGGACAGCCGCACTCGCTCTTCAATCATCCGTCAGCGCAATGCGGATAATTGGCCAATTTGGGTTAAGGAGAATCTATGTCAGGCAGGCAGGGAAAGCGAGTCGGTCCAGACAACTTACCTGTAATTTCTGTGACAGCTGAGTGAGTCGACGGCGGGAATAAAGCAACAGACAGTTCTCAAAGGATCATGGGTGTTTTGTTTTCACGAGAGCAGAGGCTGGGAGAGGGACGCAGGGGGTCATTTTCACAGATCTGTCAACACATTTACAAAACAACGGATGTAGTGTTCGCTTCAGATTATATAAGACAGCGACAACGTGAAGAGCTGCTAAACACAAGAATGGATGAATTCGATATTTGTCTGTTGTATCTATGCATTTTTTTTCCATATTTGGAAATCCGAGCCGTTGCGTTTTTCCTTGTGATGGTTTTAATTTGTATTTATCGATTCTCTTTATTTTGTGTCGCTAATTATACTAGGAACCCTGTGTGTATTTACCACAATGTCTTAGGATTCATCTGCGCTCTCTGTACTCGGGGGATAACGTTTTAACTACGTCCGCAGAATGGAGAGAATCACGTTTAATTTGGCAAATATGTATAGTACTTATGGTACCTCGCACATCGTGTCCATAAAGACGAGACTGGAGCTCAGCTTAATGCGCTTAGGAGGAAAAAAAGAAAAGAATAAAAGACCACATGCTTTTATTGCTTTTGAAAGCAGTTCAATGGACTGGATTAGTGACTGTAGTCTTATATAAGTCTGTCGTCTCTCACACCACTATCGGACGAGAATAATATGAGTGCGTCAGGAAAGTGACGAATGGGAGGAACGCCACCCGGCCCATTCTTATTATCTAGATATTAGGAGCTTAATGAACGCCAGAAGAGCCTCCGCACTCCGATACATCACCAGCGACAGGGAGCGGAGGAGCCGGGGCAGTTACTGTGCCGCACAGAACCTCCTCGGTGTGGGAATCGGCCACATGGGACAGGCGGAGCCGCCCGGGAGCCAACGTGTGAGCCAGGGAGGGGACAGACCTCCAGTCAGGAAAGATACCCGTCCACTGAGGTGGCTGTCGGGGTGGGGAGTGCGGCAGGCTGTGAAGGATGAGATGAATTGGTCAGGAAGGGTAAGAACGACGAAGGGACCCCTTTGCCCCTTGATGGGACCCAATCCCCCCCTCAAATGGCAGGCCTTTCACGTGGCACCAAGCTCAAGAGAAGCTGTGGGTGACACGGGGTCCGGCAGTGAAGCCCCTCTCAGTCCCCTGTCTCTCCACACACCCGCCGCACTGCACATCAATCACAGCGCTGCCGCGGCGGTGCGCTGCCCTCACAGAGACGGCGCGTGATTGAGTCGGTGTGAAATGCAAAGCTTATATAACCCCGGAGTGGCGAGGCCGTGTGGAGAAACGATGACAGCGGAGATGTACGACCCGCCTGCAGGCCGCCGCGTGCCGAACCGCTCCGTAACGGGCGTCTGTCGGGCGGCGTTAGATGGGCGTCAGTCACCTGGAGCCTTATGTGATTAATCTATGATACTAATTATTTATTATGCCCCAATGCTTTTCTTTGCATGATTACAAAGCCTGATGAAGGAACTGTGACAAGTGTGGAGTGCTTTAACAACGTATGTAACAGCAAAGCAACTGAATATAAAGATGCTTATGAAGAGGTCTTTAATATAGAATAAGCTTCTGGTTTTCTGATATTGTTGTTATCGGTGGTTGTGTGTGAAATGCTCTTCGCCCTTAGTTTCAGAAGCCGTGCTGTAATAGTGTTACTGCATGTCGGGCACCAGGATCTTGACAGCCCCTGGCCGACTGAAATGAATGTGTTTTGTGCGATACGTTTTTTGTCCCCACGTACATTTCCCCAGATTACAAACTCCAGGATCAATCACCACATTAGTGTTTGTTTTGATGATGATCATCACTATTATTCTTGTGATTAAACAGGCAGGTCAGCGCAAATTGGGTTTTTAACTCGGCTATCTAATTACCACGTCAAACATGCAGGCCGTTAAAGAGCTGATAATGTGAAAGCGCGGGGTCTTAATACCTGTGGGTGCCGGGCGAATTAGCCCGCTTGAATCTGTAATGAATGTATCTCTGGCGCTGCGCTCGATCCCTCTCCTGTGGGCTTCGCCTCCGTGCCAGACGGGCCCTTATCGTTATCGCTGCACGGCAGAGACGCCGACGGGCTGCGATACCGGCGCACAGGAGACACGATAAGAGGGATCGGCAGGATCTGGGAACAAGACAGACACGAATACCCAGATTCCACCGTTAAAATACGAAACTGCCGCGTCTGGCGGAGCGGTGGAGACGATCAGTCTGTTACGGTCATACACTGAGATCCATCAACTCGACAGCCACCTGACAGCTGAAAATATCCTCCCGTTCTCCCGTGTCGTTTGTCAGCGTTGTTGTGGCTCGCGGAGAACACAAGGATGCAGTAATTGCTCTTTTGATGAGCGGCAAACCCCACAACCAAAACCATTCTGTACACTAGAAGGCTGTGGTTTTGTTTTGTCATTCAAGTTACTCATCTTGTCCCTGGTACCAGAAGCAGGGGGGGAAGGGG
Source organism: Amia ocellicauda (assembly GCF_036373705.1). Taxonomy (NCBI): domain Eukaryota; kingdom Metazoa; phylum Chordata; class Actinopteri; order Amiiformes; family Amiidae; genus Amia; species Amia ocellicauda. Next base: position 25,631,230 of record NC_089867.1, on the reverse strand, counting down.
GGCAATTAAAAGCTGGAATTGAGAAAACGAAAATAAATAAACAAGCACATCAATGACTGCGCAGATGAAGGCCTGGCAGAGATTTACTTCCCGGCAGAAACAGAAAAGTCAGTGTGTCGGGGCCCCGCAGCTGCCGCCACCGGAGGACGAGGCAGTGCCCGGTGGGTCCGTCTCCTCGCGGTGGATTTAAATGTGATTTTCTGACTCGATGAGCACACTTCCCCCTGAAGTAGCTCATATCAGGGAGAGTGGAGAGAAGGAGAGATTAAGAAAATGAAGGCGCCACAGCCAGAGGTGAATGGTGTTTGCCAGCGCTGGCAGGGGTACCTGTGGCAGAGAGTGGCAGAGTGCGGTGTTTACCAGCCATCTTGGGCGATTCATTACTTTTATGTTTAAAGTGCATGTCATCCCATCATTTCCTTTCCTTCTTTATGTCTCATCGAAGCCTTATTCGGTTATGTATCGCCACCAAGACCAACAGCAGCAAGAACCGGCAGCGCCATGTAATCCAACCAAACACCAACTACAGCTCAATTTCTCCCCACGACAAAAAGACAAGAGAGTCTTTCCCTGGTCTGATTTTAACATTTAACTGCAATACATCTTGTATACACTTTAAGCAGTAATAAAAAAAACTAGGAAATAACTTAGTAATCAATAAACCAACTGTTGTTTCCATCAAGACGCTGACCCTCTCTCTCTCTGAGCTGATCTCCTCCTCTGTGAAGGCCAGCCACGTGGCCGCGGTTTTATCCAAGTCATTCATGAATCAATGCAAACACGACCATCTGTCCCAGATACCGAGCATCTGATGCCCTGGACATCGCAGACGCACCCTGCAGGGCCGTGGCTCTCCAGGCGCCGGGTCGGTCAAGAGTACTTGAGATCCTGGCGTATGCATATTTAATTACAAAACAAGCATATACGCAATTAACGGTTGTAACTATTTTTCCCGTCACACTCAGCCGCTCTGGTTCTGCAGCGGTCGTGTCACGTTTTACAGTCATGTCAGAAACATCTCTAACAAAGATAAAGCAGGTAATTAACGGTTATTAACCAGTGCTTTTATTCATATCATGTTTCATCTCTGTGAGAAGCCGTATTGAGGTTGTGTATCAATCCGCACTTGATAACCCGAGTCAGGGCTGTGACTGGCCCGCTTCCAGAGAGCGGAGACAGCAGACGAAGGCAGTTTCCCTGGTGGTGCAGTCCTACCTGTATGAGCGCCGATGTGCTGATTAATGTAAACTGGCAATTTATAAAGTTCAATAACTCTGCCACGCTCTTAACCGGTTATTCAATAACACCAGTCGGCCTGGCTGTCCTGAGCGTCTGAATATTCCCTCGGGCGTATTTCACCCACAGTGATAAATGAGGCCCCAACCGCTGGACTCCAAGTGTGGATTAAAATCAATGATGCTTCGCTTTAACAAAAAGACTCAAAATAATAACCTAGCACTGCAGCCAATCAGCCGCAAAAGGCAGTTTAGTAAAGCGGGTTTAAAGGCGAACGTCAGTGATCAAGCGTACCGATATACTTATTGATTCAGTTGACTGGCCGCTGAGAAAAGCACAGCATGTTTTTTTATACGGAGATCTGCATTCGGACCTCAGTTCGGTCATTTCTGTTCGTTTATTTTTTGTCTTCTAACCAAGAAGCCTTTCAACTTGCTTAACAAACGAGGGACAGGTACAGAGCTCAGCATTCTCTTACACGGTAAAGACCTCCATCTGTGATTACTTCAGCAGCGCCTGGCTGAGAGAAACTCGTTCACGTGACAAGCATGCTGAGGCGGCCCACCCTGTCCTCTGCTCTCCGAGTGAACCTATCCGGGCCTCCTGTGGCTCAGAGTGAATGATTACCTACAGGAACGCCGTTTTGTTGACCTGACCGCAGTTTGACGCCCGCATGGAAGGAGCTCAACACCTTCTCTATCCCGATCCGTTCTCCCTCACGGCTTACTTCTCAAACTGTATGACATAAAAGCAAAGCAGCAACATTTTGTCCACTGCTGCCTCTCGCAGGTCCCTTCTGTGCTCACATCAGCGCATTTTGGAGGCTTACCGCAGTGAGTCTCGACAGCCGAACCTTTCGAACGGCATCTATGTGATTCCCCAAGATGTCATTCATGGATACATGCTTTTTACACCCTTGTAAATAACCCAAAACATCCTTACGTTGACAAGAAAACTAATTAAAACCTCTGGCCTTCCTCTCTCGGTCCTGGCTGAGACGCTATATTGTCTGGGATCTCCCGAGAGAGCAGGCGCCGCAGGTGGCTGTTGTGGAGCGACTAGCTGTCACTCCAGCGCCGACACGAGCGCCGTTTACACCGTGAAGTTGCTGTCAACGGGAGGAGATGTGGGAAGTTCATTACTCAGCTGTTTCACTCCTAATCAGCCCAACTGGGGGACAGCAGCAGCACACGGACCGGAGGCACACATCAAGGGCAGCTCTTGCTCAGCACAAACCTCTGTATTATTACGGCCTCAATAACCGCAGGAGGAAAGCGTGATAGATAACAGTGTACGGCACGGGCATCTCTTCCCATTCCTGTCCTGCTATTCATCAGCGCTCTGTGCACGTCCCGAGAGAGGCGCGGCGCCCGATCCTCATTACCCGGAGACATTAACACCTTTTCACTCGGCGGGTTTGGGAAATTAGAGCGCGGCGGACGGATGCCTCGCACGGTAATAAAACTTTGGAGAAAATAGCTTTGTTAATTCAACCCCGTTTAAGAGTGAATGGAAAGGGCAAATTAACTCGAAGGCAGGAAGCAGATTTTAATGTGCGAAGGTCGGCGATAAAAACGCGGACGTCGGGGAGAGAAGAATGCAATTGCGAATATGGCGGCCGACGGTTCATACGCAGCAGAAACAGACGGATTTGCGCTTAAGTGGTTTGACTGGAGAGGAAAACTGCTAATTTTAGTGGTTGTATTTAAATGATTACAATTACTTACTAAACAAGACTAGCCTTTGAAGTCATCGATGACAGTGAGGAAAGAAAAGGACTCAATTAACGCCTCGGATGTTCTTGCTTAGATTATTCTCCCAGTTTTGCCTGAAGTGTGAAAAGACTAATTTCCACGTGAGCTTCTGCGTCCAGGAGTGATCAATCTGGGTGAAATGTTGTGGAAAATAAAGGTAGGAAGGCACCCCTGGCTGATTTATGGCATTAGTTTAATTATTTATTAGAGATTCATTTGAAGCTGTATATATAAATCACGAAAGCGCTGCGTCTGGGGACAGTCGTTCTCGCCGGCCCTCGCAGGGGCTGATTGCAGGGGGACGGGAGATAACAGATGATGGGTGACATCTTTAAGGAACCAACATGTCTACGCTACGTGCGTTGTTTATGGTTTTCCGTCTCGCTGGAGTTAAGTACGGTGCAGTCCTCCTCTCCAGGCGGCACTGGGGACGTTTCACCCGACACGCACCCGACATTACAGCACAGTGGATACAACTTGTATTTATCTGCCCCCTTAACCGCGGCCCACACACTCAAAACACAGACAGGTTGTAAACGCTTTTGAAATGCCAGCTGAGAGAAGCGATCTTTACTTCAACCCCACAGAGCATATGCCTGCCTCTTCGCTCTCTCGTTGCGTTGTATTTCAATAACAGGAAAGTAGACTTAAATAGTATTTTTGCTGCTGCAGCTCCAGTGAATTGGGCAAGTTTGCCGCCGAGTCTCTCCAGAGGAAGTAAATCTGCGGGCCAGGAGATGCCCGCTGTGTCGGAGGCGCTCGGTAACGGCATCAGGGGAATGCGTATCGAAATGGAGACGGGACAGAAACACTTGTTTTGTGTGAATTATGTTATTTCTGAGTAAAACAAGGTAGAAAGATAGAAACCATTTCCAAAAAAGCCCTTGAACCTTAAAGAGAAAAAGATATCTCTTTTAAAAGATTTTGCTATTGAACGTGTCAGTAATGAAGTCTGTATAATAATGCTCATAGTAGTTATATTAATAGACCATTTAGGCCACAGGACGGCATCTTAAAAAAGCCACCAAGGAAAACGAGGGGCGAGAGCAGGTGACATTTAACCAGGAAACAGCACCATTCACACAGAATATCTCCCTCTCGGAAAACACTACCGTGAGCAGCCTGGGATGGTGACCTTTTCCAGGAGCCCAGAATCATGTCCTCCTTGGAGACGGCCCGACTCCACACGCCTCCTTCCCGGGGGACACACGCCTCGTGTCCTCAGACTGCACAACGTGGCTGAAGGAGCCTGCGCAGAGAAACCCAGCTGCTGAAGAACAAAAACCCCTGGAGAGCTCTGCGCCCGTGACTGACGCCATGCACGAAAGTCAAAAGACTGCAGATGTCTGTGCCTGAACAAGAGGTGTGTGTGAGCGTGCTCGTCTAGTCTCCGTGTCCATGGCGGACTCCACAAACACATGCCTATCATTCAGACGTCTTCACCCGGTGGCACACGTCCTGGACAGCATGGCACCACGTCCCCGAGCACCGAGGCAGAAAACCGAACCGCACCGGAAGGCAAGGGGTTAAAGGTTGGGCGATTTGAGGGAAGCAGACAATAGGCATAGATACGCTTCTCTGGCAGACCAAGCAGTGATTCAAAATGCATCTGTCAAAGCCTGAAGGAGGGCTGCCCGAGACAATTAATATGATCCGCGACTCGGCGCACACAGCAGCTCGTTCATTAAGCAGCTCTCATTTAAAACGCCGCTTCTCCCTCTATTGTTCCTGTCAGGATGCGTTCTAACTGCTCCCAGATGTGGCTTTTATTTCCCCGCTGTGTCTGCGTGGCTCGTTTAAAATGCCCGAGTCCTGTGCGCGTGCGGCTGGGCGTCTACACCTTCTGCGCCGGCTCTTATCGGCAGAGAGGGACCGTGGGGGGGTTTCGGAATGGTCAGAGCGGATAAACCGGCACTTCTCACCCTCCACCCCAGACCACGAAAATCGCTGGGGAGTTGGCGGGACACCACGGTCACATGACCCACTTCTAACTGGTCACAGAGCTAACGGGCCAAATCGGCAGAGGTTTTCCTAGACCCTTTCGTGTCATTAAAAGCCGAGATCGCTCACATGCAGGTGGACGCCACTTTTCACAACACGATATCAAACTTTTATATACTCAATCAATTAACAACAGCATGCAGATGAAAATGGTATCTGTTACACTTCTTGCATCACGTAAATCATGGACACGTAACATGCCTGTGTGACAACCGATATCAAATAAATAAATAAAATAACATCTGACACCGACTGCCTGCCAGTCTGCTGTTGACAGGTGTTTCTGAGACGAAGCTCACTCCTTGTTCTCGAGCCTGGGTAAATAATTCAGTGTGTGCCGTTACTCGGTGTGTAGTGTGTAGAAAGGCATCGACCACATCAAACCAGAGGAGCTTTTCCAGATCAGCAGGGACACACGCACCCGGGACACAAATGGAAATTGGGCTTCAAGGCATTCAAGACAGAAAACAGGAGACACTTCTTCACACAGAGAGGCGTCACAATCTGAACAAACTCCCCAGCGATGTGGCTGAAGAGACAATGTGGGAACATTCAAAAACAGACTGGATAGGATCCTTGATCACTCAGTTATTAATGGACACCAAACGAGCACGATGGGGCGAATGGGCTCCTCTCGACTGGACACTTTCTTACGTACTTATGTTTCTAGGTGTTTGTTCTCAATGATCTCTAAATGACTGAATCTACCAAGAACAGACCTGGTTTTATCATCCAATGGTTTAAGCCTGACCTATAAAACCTTGCTATAAGGATAGACTAAAAATAATACACCATCCCCCCCAGGAACTCCACACTGCTGGCTACACATGCCTCGAGTCTCCCTTTTGCTAACTGCTGAGGCATTTCTTTTTAAATTTGGAATCGGCAATTATTCGTTTATTTTCTCCCACCACGTTTTAGAATCCCGGTCACAATCGGCCAACAACACGTGGATCGAACCTCTTTCACTCTTTTACCGACCGATCCCCTGCGGTGGCATTTCTAATCGTTTCACACGGCACACTTGAGGGAAAAATAATGTCAGCGGCAGGGCCTCGGTGCTGGACTACTGTAAGTCCTTCGCAAATCCACTCAAAGGACTTTTGTATTCCACGGATGTTGATATGCTATAAAAATGGATTGAACAGCAACCTTTCCCTTAAGCTGAGAGAGGTCTGGTCTTATCAACAGAGTCCTGCGTCAAGACAGCGGGGCCACAGAAGTGATTCTCTTTGATCCGACGGCAATAAAGACATTTAATAACCTGACGCCTCGCTCTGCTCGTCGTAATAAAACGAGACAGGAGGAGAGATGAAGCCCCCCATTTGAATTCCAAAGCGTTCTGAGCCAGATGGCGCTGACCTTTAAAACTAACAACTATACAAAATGTCTACCAGCAAAGAAGGATTTACCCTTTGATAATTATAATCCCTTTAACACGGCCAGGCAGAAACACAGGGCTCCTGAACAAATGTTAAGTGTTCGTCTCCGCCCTGTCCGCTCCAACCGCCGAAACGAATAATGGCTGTGCTTCGGCGCCCTTTGCGCGAGATCCGTAAGGGCTTTCAATGACTCTGTGCTCAGGTGGATGGCTTGGTTTGGTCCCTGGATGTCCCTGAACTCTAGACACAGCGTGAGGGGTGGACACATCGGGAAAACAGACGCAGGAAGACAGGATCCGATCACAAAACCGGGAAATCTGGATATCATGAAGAGCGCCCTTTTAAACCTAAAAGACAGGTCATTCAGGCGTCCACTACCAACGCCAACGAAACCTGAAGACTTCAGCTCTACCAACATGTTATGGACTACAACTAGATAAAAAAAAATCAACAAACACACTGAACAAATGCATTCGAGTTTTGTAAACGGGGTCAAAAGGGACCTTGCTGATTAAACAAAGTGAATGATTACATTTGCAATAAAGACCTCAGGTAACATCGCTTCATTTCCACACAATCCGTGTCAGATGAATGGAGTAGCTGTGTGGAAACACAGGCTGCCCTTTGCGGAGAACTTGGCTTCTGCGTGTTGCAGGGATTGCCGTCCTTCCTAACCTTTCCCACGCTGGGGAGTGACGCAGACGGAAAAGTTACCTTGAAAAGAAATGAAAACCCCCTGGATAAATCCATACTTCATAAAAGGATCTGCTTTGAAAGAACATCAGAAAGTGTCCAGTCGAGAGGAGCCCATTTGCCCCATCGTGCTCGTTTGGTGTCCATTAATAACTCAGTGATCAAGGATCCTATCCAGTCTGTTTTTGAATGTTCCCAAATTGTCTCTTCAGCTGCATCGCTGGGGAGTTTGTTCAGATTGTGACGCCTCTCTGTGTGAAGAAGTGTCTCCTGTTTTCTGTCTTGAATGCCTTGAAGCCCAATTTCCATTTGTGTCCCCGGGTGCGTGTGTCCCTGCTGATCTGGAAAAGCTCCTCTGGTTTGATGTGGTCGATGCCTTTCATGATGTTGAAGACTTGGATCAAGTCCCCACGTAGTCTCCTCTGTTCCAGGGTGAAAAGGTTCAGGTCCTCAGTCTCTCAGTAGGACTTTCCCTTCAGACCTGGAATAAGTCTGGTTGCTCTCCTCTGAACTGCCTCTAGAGCAGCGATATCTTTCTTGAAGTGTGGAGCCCAGAAATGTCCACAGTATCGAGATGAGCTCTAACTAGTGCATTGTTCAGTCTGAACATCACTGCCCTTGTTCTCAATTCTACACTTTTGACAATATACCCTCCTTTTGACATTACCCAGGAGGGCACCGGAGACTTGTCCTGGACCTTAAGGCAATTCTGCTTTAACGATCTTGTGACTACTGTGCACGGCAACGCACCGAGTAACTAATTTACAATTGTGGTTTATAATGTTCCATGAATACACAGTGCAATTGTATTATTAACTGTAACTTGCCTTGAATAAAGGCATCACCCAACTGAATAAGTAATAACAATAATCATTTTGCGAGAGATCGTTTCCTCAGCGAACGGATCTGGCACAACATTCGCCCAACCTCAATTGACCCTCGGCTGAGCGCGGCCTCTTGATCAGCGCCTCCGATTACCAAACCGCGGAATAATGTGTTGTTTCTGGTCCAACGTACTTCTCACTAAAACAACACTTCAGATTCATCGTGTACAACTTAAATGGAGCAAATAAAAACAATTTGGGATTCAATATTTAATCTGAAAGGTTTGTAGCTGAGGTCTTCTGAAGGGAAGAGTAAAGGCAGGACCATTACCGACGAGCGCCTCAGAAATAGACCCTGTGAATCACTGTGCTCTGAGCCCGTTCTGCTGCCTTGTACGGTTTTTCTTTCATCCAGTTATTTGATTTGGGTGACAGCTCCCAATCTCACATTCAACAACACAGCTGCCTCATAACAAATATGTTACACAATGAAGCAAACTACGGCACAAGCTACCGCCAGCAAAAGCAAAAATACCCTTGACTGGGGATTGCAGAACACAAACAAGAGCCGAACCCAAGGTGTGAGAGATCGGGTCTGGTGTTCGGCCAGTGGTGGAGACAGCAGGCTGTGGATTGAAGAGCAAGGAGATGAATGGATGACAGGATGGAAAGATGCAGTGTGGAGATGGGAGCTGCTGAAGGAGGTGCTGTAGACCAGACTCTTGGCACCGTATAGCACCACGCTTCACTGTCACAAACCGTACCCTCGAGTCCTCGAACAAAGACTGACGGGCACGTCTGTGAACACGTTCAAAAGCCACGTCCATCTCAGTCCGAACGCGTTCCCAAACTGTACAATAGACTTAGCGCAGTATCACTGATGGATTATTACTAACACCATGCCAGCCTGAATAACACAAAGCTTTCATAGTCGGCCGACGATGTGATTTATGCCATTGTTGCGCAGCTGTGTGTCACCTTCAGGCCATGATTAATGTGATGCAGTCGTGTCGGGCTGGGCTGCCACGCGTCTCTCGGGCCGCCCTCTGGAGCCAGATGATTAACCGTGCCGAGAGTAGGGGCTCCGGCGGACGACCGGGCGTAACGGTCATCAGGGCAGCGAGACATCAGTCCTGTCCGTCTGCAAGACACCTGTCCGAACGTACAGCGGCGTCACAACGATTTCGGGTTCACGTGGGGTGGCTTTCTATTGCGTTCTACTCGCATTTTTATAACCTTATGTTTTTCAAACCGAACAGGAAACATAAACCTCCGCTCCGTAGAATAAAGAAACGATCGTCTCGAGTCGCACAATGCGACCCACGTGACGCAATCATATCCACCTACCGGACACGCACAGCCGCGTGAGTACAGCTCCAGCTCCCCGACGCTGTTTGCGGGACACTATAACTGACATCTGCAACCTCGTTATTACTTCGAAACCAAATCAGTCACCAAAACAGATTGCTTTCCGTCTCCTCCCCCCCGACCACGACGGTGCGGTACTGCTCTAATGCCATTACACAGGAAACAGGCTTATGAGATTACAACCTCCTCGAAAACGCCGAAAGCCACGCGGGACAACGCCGGGGCGTGTCAGGAGTCAAACTGCGTCAACACAACAGGTCCAGAACTCCAGAACACCAAATAAATAAATAAACAACTCTAAATGACCTGCCCTTTCGTTCTCATCTGATCCTTTTTTGCTCCCTTTTAAAGATGCTCAAACAAGCCCCTGCCCTCCGGTAAGAGTGCATCCTAATTTGAGAAATCCACGGGACACGTCCTGCAGTGAATATGAATGATGGGCAATTATGCACAACAGACAGCCGGTTGGTTAATATCGATCACGCTCGGCGCACTTTGCTTAACAGTTCAGCGTCACGGGCTGATTTGGGTTTTATTTTATCCCTGATTACAGGCGACCCCGGGGCTCCACCAGCTGACACTAAGTGCGCCCAACTGGCAGCCGAATGGCTCGACTCATTTGTTCTAATTTAATATTTATCTCGGAGAAGGAGGCGAGTTATCAGGAGGAGGTAAATTGAAAGACAGCCATGCGTGCCCTGAAGTGCCCGGTGACCCTCGAAGCCGGAGCCGGACCCCCCCGCGCTCGTCACCGCCATTCAAATTCACACGAGTTGCCGGCAGGACTGGCAAACACACGGAGGTTCAAACCCAACATTAAAAATGCAAAAGCAATTAAATAAAGCTCAGCCATTTAAACGACAGGAGGAGAAAAAAGCTCTTATCTTATTTAGACGAAGACAAGAAAAAAAACGTCCTTTAATTGCTTATCCGGCGCGTAGAATACCAAACAAACATCAAACAATGTTTTATGTATATTGCCCGATTTCGCCCGGGGGATAAAACGACGATGATATTTATTTTTGTCTCGCCGGGTTTACTTTTCATGCGTCGAGCTCCTGGATATCTGGATATTACCGTTATCAAGCCAGTCCTGCTTGTGGCTCCGGCGTGAATTAATCAGACCGAGAACAGATTGAAATTAAAAGTGTGTGGGGGGGCGTTGCCAACTAAAAACACGTCAGGCTTGCATCGATCTCTGCAGCCTGTGAAGCCCTGGGGTTCGAGGAGTCACGTCACATGGTCGTGTGTCACAGGTCACCCTGCAGGTCGGCTCATTCCCTGCGAGGTGGTTTGATTGTGTTTGTTGCGGCGTTACTGGATCCATAACTACACAGGGAAATGGCAGCGGCTATAAAACCAGTGGGGGGGCAAACAAACAAATAAACAAATACAAGGAAATTAAATGTAATAATGTTTGTGGTAAAATACAACTTTGGATAATCTCTGTCTCACACACACACACACACACACAGAAAAGTTATGCATTTGTGTTCTATTGTTCGGAAAGTGTCACAGAAAATGAATCTGTTCTCAATATGCCGTTTGAACTCCAATGTTAACACACGATCAATCAAGCTGCTTAAAAATAATTAACTGTTGTTTAAAAATCAAGAGAAAATAGCAGAGTCCACCTCCCTGCACCCGGCGCTTACAGCATTAAACCAAATCAATCCACGCAGAGAACAGACGCACCGACGCTGCAGACGAGGCTCCGGCGCCGAGAAACTCAGGAGGTGAGTGCGCTTTGCGAGAGGATTAATTCTAAGTTAACGTTGTTTCTCACAGGTTGGGAGGTTAAACCCAGTAAGCTTTTAAACTATAATTAGGTTTTTATACTCCCAGAATCAATTATTCTGAAAAAACAGAAACACACGGCCTATCTATTTTTAAAGAGCTTAGGGGATCGCATTCATCACAGGCAGGGCTGTTACAAGGTATTATATTTTGCAGGAATGATTATGATTATTGAACCTGCCTTTGATTCTGATGGCGAGGGGCTGGCGTGACGTCGGGGGGGCGCGCTCTGTACACGACACACAGCTCGGTTTCAACTTAACCGGCTTAGTAACGCAATGTGGAGAAAGGGAAGGAAAATCTCACCTGAACTCAGACTCGATCCCAACCTCATCCCACGATCTCAATCTCCCTTCCCCCACAATGAGCATCGCACGCCACAAAATAAAGGCCAGCCTCGAGACATCTGATTTCTCTGCCGTTCACAGTAATAGAGGTCACACCAAGAACAGCTGAGACCATTTGAGAAGCACTGGGCCGTCTGATGAAATAAATAAAAGAGCCCCACGTTTCCCTGCAGTCTCAGAGATTTCTACTCTCGGTTTAGAAAGAGCGAGAGGTCGGATTTGAGAAAGAAGCCACTCCTGTATCAGACACACAAACAAACTCACTCCTTGCTTGTAGGATCGCAACACACACAACACTTGTGAAAAGGCTTGTGAGCTGAACTTCTCAGACAGACCGGCGAACCGCTTTTAAATGCATGCCAGGACACCACAGTCGCACACACGACAAACAGACCCAGACATTGTCCTTCCTGGATTCAAACCACAGCTTAAAAAAAACGTCCACTCGAGACCAGTATAAGAGTCGGGCACCAGCAGGACAGAGGGATTGCTGGGGGTCGGGTTCTCTGGGATCTCGGTCCAGTAAAAGCAGCTCCCCCACCGTCAGCTCCCCCGTCGTTAAGAATGAAAATAATCACTGTCCACTCGGAGGGCCGGGATACGCGAGGGCCTGTGTACGATCGCTTAATCCTGCTCCGAATGCGGCCCTGCCGGAGGCTTTGTTACAAGCGCCTGTTGCCGGAGAAGTTCTCAATTGAAAGCACAAATGAGATGTAAATCTGGGCTCTTATCAGAGTTATATAAATACACTGAGCTGTCGTGGGATGAAGGGATCAGTAAACAGAGGGCGGAAAACCAAAGAGCGGCACTGGGGAAGACCGGCGAGTGATGTCTGTATCAGAGGGGGAGACGAATCGGCCCTCGGGGCTCCGGGCCGCACCCAGCGAAGCACCGTCTCCAGGGAGCCAAATGCCTGCCCCAAAATAAAGGATTCTTCTGACGGGACGGTGCCAAGGCAGACAGAAGACAAGATTGAGTAGATGTAAATAACACACAGAGCAGTTCATCGAGTATATGAATTTAGAAAGCCGATACAGATGCAAAACATTTAAAATTTGCGGATAAAAAAATATATAACATGGTTGGCTCCATAAAGAGCTCTTTCTTTGGTGAAAATGTCCATAATCACTTCACCTGCATCTCAAGAGGCTTCAGATAAGACCTCGGGTCACAAAATGAATCGGCATAATAGTTCAAACCTAAATGGTCACCTTTCCAAAGGCTACAATCTGAGTCACGTAACAAACCTGCATTCGTCTTGATTAACGCAGAACAGCCGAACACACGTACAGACCTACGGGCAGAGCTAAACTAAATATCAAACACTGAATATTTTCACCCAAGAGACGGGTACAGCTCTCGAAATCGTTCACGGAAGATCATGGCATGTTTTAAGGAACCATCTGCTTCTGCTGCTTTGGTAACAAACCAAAACACACTAAAAGCCCTGTTTGCCAAGTGTGTCGCTAATGATTTCACAGGCATTTCGAGATAATGAGGTGGAATCATCAGCTGTGACACTGAATAAATAAAAAAGGGAAATCAGATTTCGATGAAGAAAAAGAAAAAAGGGTCAGCAAGTCATCGCTTAAGAGGCGATGCGTGGCTCAAAAGTCACCAGTTCACAGCGAGATTCAAGACGAGAGAGAGAGCAATAACCCCACTAAAGAACAGGGGGGGAGGAAAGAAACCAACCAGGAAAACCACACAAGCACACTCACCTGTCTCCAGTCTGACCACAGACGTGCGGTGAAGTGCAGAGAGAGAATTTAGCATCCTACCAGCTAATGGGCTGCCAGTGTGTTTGGCTGCAAACTCCAGGTGCGAACGCCGCACCTGCTCTCCCCCGAGGTCAGGGAGTGCGGCTGCCTAATCAGCGCTGCTCCGGGGGCAGAGGAGCTGAGCGCACGGAGAGAGAGAGAGAGAGAGAGACGGGATATTGGCTCCAGCCCCTGGACCTCACACTACAGTAATTAGTCTTCAGGGCTCGAGCAGCCAGGGGAAGCTCAGCAGGCAGGGAGGCAGTCGATATCGTAGGGGTTGTGCCGTCTGGTAAAGCAAACAAGTTTAAATACTATCATCAGGAAAGAGCTGAACGGCAGCTTGGGTCATCTGCTGTAGCGGACACGGTTAGAATAGTGTAAATGAAAAATAACGCACAGACAACACATCGTGCCAAACAGTGGTGCCGATTAACTAGCTTTGATTGTGGTTAATAACTTTCACATTTCACACAATATTCACGAAGGTTTGGCTTCTGAAGACTCATTTCTGAGGGGAGGGGTCTATTTTTAACAGTCCAATCCAGCTATCATCTTCAAAAACTGAAGAACACAGATATCTATAAGTACCTCTGAAAGGACCTTTTATTTATGTATGTATTTCTCTTGCAGCTTTCAAAGCTTCAGACCAGAAGGGCTGTTGGAGAGGAGAGTTTTATCCTGGCCACTGCAAGCTGTGTAATTATCGCTAAGTACGGCGAGTGAGGAAATTGCCATCATTAGGCCGACCTCCCTTCCCCGGGGGAGCCCACAGTAGCCTGTGTTTGTCTGTGTTGAAGACGGGGAGGGCTTCCCACCAAACAGTAACCCTTCCAGCACCGAGGTTCTGCCCGCCACAGTCTGGTTCCAGTAGAAAAGTAGCCGATGCTTTATGTCTTTGCCCCCCGGCAATGTAGGTCTCGTACTCTGTGAATCTTAAAAACGAATCAGCCCTCAGCGATGCCATTGTTCTTGGTTAAAACCAGAGAACGGGAGATATTACATCTCTCCCTTCCAGACGCCGGTGTCTACACAGTCCATAGAAACCAGCTTCCACAATAATCATTTCTATCTGTAACCGGCGATGGAGAGACCAGCACTCTACAGCGCTACTGTATCTGTAATCATCTCAGTGTAATGCAGTTGCTGGAGATGCTATCACGCGTGTCACTCGGCCGGCACGCTCAGTTCGTGCCCGTGTAGCCTGTCACCAAGCCCCCGGTTCGCAGCTCAGGCTGTGGATTACGGCGAGGTGGCTGAACGGGCGCGATCTGAGATTACAAACTCATTTAAGCCGTGCGCCGAGCCAGAGAGGAGTCCAATCTCCCGCCTCTGATTGAACCCAGAGACGGACTCCCGTCGCAGGTGTTGACTAACTTCAGAGAGAGGTGTTGCCACAAGGGAAGGGAAAATCAGAGCTGTATTCGTCATGAGCATCACCCTCTCCGTGGATCCGTCTTCGCACTGTACTCGTGTGTGAAGACAGCGCACAATGGGGTTATTGTTACCGAATGACAGATTGAGCTCGGCTCGGTTTTACGACATCTCTTATCGTGAGAACGCCAGGAAAATTATGTTAATTGGGGGAAAAATAAGTGCGACTGGCACACGAATGGTTAGTATGAAATGCAATGCAGGCCTGCTAACTAGGAGTGCACCAGGGAAATGCTGGCGATGACAGATACAGTTTGTGCAGCCCCCAGTGACCGCAGCTCCACGCTGTACCGGAGGAACGGACATCCCGGCAGGGAGGACGCCCAAGCAGAGCGGTCGCCCCCAGGAAATTGAAAGCACTCGAGAGACGCTGGGCATCCTTCCCGACGGGTCAGACACCAGCTCTCTCCCCGGGAACAGTGCCAGTTCACCACAGCGATGGGCAGATGTTAGTCACATGCAGGTGCTGCAGAACGACAGGAGAATACCAACGGGAAAGGACTGAGGGGGTGGGGGGACGAAAAGACCCCCCAAAATGATCTTCACAAAGCTCTGTGAAAATGCCGCAGGGTGTAATTGAAGTCCTCTGTATATGAGTGGCAGAGCACAAGCATTACACACTGAGGGCTGTCCATTATCACAATCGTTCACCCGGCTTTTAGATAGAGAGGCGCTAATGATCGGCATGTGACGCAGCTCTCAGGACCGCAGCGCTTCAGCCGTCAGTCGTAGCAAACCACTCTGTGCGTGTCGCGGGGGAGGTCAGGCACAATCCTGAAGCATCTGCCCTGCTGGCCTCCTTACGCTTTGTAAATAATGGCTGTGGCTCGTGCCAGCGCTGTCCGGAACGTGCAGAGCCCTCCTGCTCCAGGTCTCCACACCCCGTCATCCTAGCAGCATATACCGAGCACAGAAACCCCCCATTCGCAGCTCTGTGCTCTCAGACCCCTCCAACCCTGGACTCGGCCCATCACACTGTCACATTGCCGGTTAGGATGCGACAACTGCTACACCGAGGAGACCAGGCGTACTGTAGACTCCCCCAACTCCAGAGGTTGTAAGCTCTAATCTACGTATCTACATCACTCTGTGCTTCCAAGCCCTGAACGAAACTGTAGCTGAAACCAGGTGCACAGTTTGCTGGTATGGAGATAAATGTATACAATTCCAGCAGTGGTGTTTTTTTAAAGCACGCAATCCCTGGCTGCAGATCCGGGTTGAAGTTACCCCCCCACTCCTCCTCTCCGCAGCGAGCGACAGATCCACGCATCGGCCGCGTGCCTCAATCCCATTTCTTTCTGTATTTAAGCAGCAGAAATCCACGCCAGCTATCCTTACGCTACATAATCAACCCCCGAGATCAAAGCAGCGGTTAATATCACCCTACACGAGGCGGGACGCCACCACAATGTGCCTGACAAAAGCAGAGGGGGCTGGGGTGCATCTCGAGAAGTACGATTGAGTTTTCATATCCGCACCTTCTGCGTTTATCTCCTACACCTCCCTTTTATTCCTTCAGCCTTAAAATTGACTTTGAAATCCCCATGAAGGATTGGAAAGGGCGGACCACTTGAAAAGAGACGTCCCCTTTAAACTGGTCCGCATGAAGTACGATCTGCCCTCCCGCAGGACACAGCCGGGTCACACCGCAGAGCAGACGCGCCGCCGGAAACAAAACCCAGAATCTCTCCTCTCTGTACAGCATCAGATACGCGAGTCTGTCTCACGGTGGCAGAAGTCATTTGTAGGCCCCAATATGACGGCGTGTTCGATGCGTTTGGCTCCCACAGCTGTTATGGAAGTCTGAAAACCAAAATAATAACAACAAAAGAAGAACAGCAAAATTGTAATTGCCTGCCTTATCACAGCGAGGAAAGCAGATTGAGGGGGAGTCGGGCAATCGCTTTGTGCTTTTCCTTTATATGCAGAACCCACGTTATCAACGTCTCTCGCACTTCAACAGCCTGACAGAGCAGAGCCCGTCAACGGGGCCGCCACACAACGACGAGGACAACATTCACAGCGTCGCACCGCAACGGGCGATCACACGGCCGCGGCCAGACTCACAGCGGACCGCTTTCTTGCCGTTGTTAAACAGGATCACAGCAGGATGGACGGGTATTTATCAGAGAATAAAAAATGAATGTCTTTAACCTTCACCAACATAATGACATCAAAACTTTTAAGATTAGTTTTTAATATCCAGCGACCAAACTGGTCCCGTTGCCCGACTGTCAATCTGGTTTAATCTGGCCGAGCTCGAGTCGGACCGCGGGACACGGGAGGGTGGGTCTTTTCACAGGGAGCCTCCCGGTGACGGCGGAGAGAGTCGAGTATTTAATATTCCTTCTATCCATCTCCGTCAGATTTGATAATAATTACAATCGGAAAGCCGCTTTGACTCACTCGCGGCCCCCGCAGAGGATTGCAGCAGCCGCCAGGAATCTAACGACAAAATCCCTGAAGTATAATTATACCTTTACCTCCTGTAAGATGACATACATATTCCCAGTGATTTTAAAGTAGATCACAGTATTACTGCTTTATTTGTAAGACTGAACCTGATTGCGAGATTGCCTTTACTGGCGCTGATTGAGAGGATTTTAAAGTGACTCTTTAAAACATCTGCCTACTAAATGGCATGGATAAAAAAAAGGTATCATAGGAAAGATTCCGGACGTTCAGTCACGACGTTGTGTGTATTTAATCACAGGCATTGTGACTGAAGCATGATTTGTTTTAACTGAACTTGATGAACAGATAACAGTGAAGTGAAGAACCAATTCATATCGGGGATATCCCAGGACTTACGACAGGAAATTATCATACAAAGGGTTTGTGAAGAACTGACTGATATATTCTGCCCCCCATTCAAAACATCAAAATTAAAATAATACATCAGAAACAAAGGCTTTGATTGCGTCCCAGTTCCTCTGATCCTGCGGAGAGACTTCTCCTCCCGAGAGGCCAACACAGAGAGACGGCCCAGTCAGCTGACAGCCCCTTGTGTGGCTTCATCCAAACACACTTACAGCCCTTTTATCATCACACGGTTAAAGCAATCCCCCATGTTATCATTCCCCTTTAAACGGGCTACAGGAGCGCGATGCCCACGGCGAGGCACCAACTGTTTGGATTTGCAGACACGGTTTGTTCCGGCGCTAAATCAGATAGAAGTAAAAAGTAATTTCGCTCCCGCACCTCCTTAGACGCACAGCCCTGCCGCGCCGCTGAAAGCCCGGGTCGCCTAAACTCCGACTCCTGAGACGGGTCAAGAGCAGCAGCCGAGCTGGAGATAAAAGTAGAATTCATACAAACGCCCGCCTCCAGCACATGCCTAATTCAGCCGCTGATGCGCAGAGCCGTGGCGGTGAGATTCAGGGGATTTAAAAGCCCCTGGCCGAGACTCTTACACCACAAAGTAGTAAATGAACACACAATACAACTCAATTCAGGGGCGGCGTTGAAGGAGACACCCTCCATCAGTTTAATGATCATCCTCATGGAGATTTCTTCTTCAGTTTCTATCAGTAACATTCAAATGACACACCGGAGAGACACTTCTCTGGAAAATCCCAGGAGTGGCAGAGGCTAAACCACAAGTATCGTCTCACGGGCAGTGTGAGCTAAATCCATACCTGCTCGAGGTGAAAGTCTTGCGATCAAGGACAGCGTACAGCCGGCTTGACACGTAACACACACCACACCGCACCGTGCCGAGGAAATAATACTGCTCCCTCTGTGGCAGCCAGCCCTGGTACACAGGTATCGATCGCACGCTCCCCACCGCAAACATCCTTCCCTTTTGGGTGTTTTCAGTCAAGGATAAACTTCTAAGGGCTAAAGAGAACTCACCGAAAGTCTAGAGGGTTCTAGAATGCATTGGTGTTCAGATACTGATTCATTTCCAAAGTACGCCACCAGCACCAGCTCGGCACCATTCACCAAGAGACGCCAGACTGCCAGATCTCTCTCTCGTCACATCGTTTCAACACGTCGTGAAACAGCACACAGGAAGTAGACCGTGCAAAGGAAATAAGGTCGGATCTCCTGTGTCAACGGGTTGGATCAGAATTAAGTCAAGACACCAAGTCATCACCGAAAACCCATTTTAAAATCCGCAGCACAGACCTATTCAACGTCTCCACGGCTGACTCAGACACGGACCCCCATCCGACGGGGCCGCGAGGGTCTCCCGCCCCGAACAGGGAGGCAGAGCGGGAGCGACACGCTTCACCGCCTCAGATCCGTCTCCGAAATTGAGGGCAGGGCCTTTCGATCCGAGGAGAAAGCTGGGTCAGTGAAACAATATGGGAAGAGTGAGAGAAACCCAGAGCGCTCAGGATGCGCCGCACGTGCCCCAGAGCTGCTGTGGATCAACTGCTTGGGAACGCAGGCCGAGCCCGACGGTTTGCCTCCTCTTCTCCCAACATCCCCCTGTCTCGCATCTCTCTGGATCCATCAACGGCCCACAGATGCCTCCGAAGGGTCGGGATATCGTTCGGCCGCTTCATCTCGTGGCTCCTCTCGGAGTATTTGCCACGGAATCACTGTTAAACGGTGATTCCACGGCAAATACAAATTTGTTTATAAACCGAACAAACAAATATAAGTGTCCCAGCTTTGCATATTTCTTATAATATCACAATTACAACTGTAAGAGGGCCCGATCCGAGCATTTTAAGTCGATAAAAGTATTCCTAAAAGATGAATAAGGGCTCTATCTACTATACTTAATTTAGAATAGCTTTTCTTGGTATGCTTGGCACACAAACGAAAGAAGAAATGTAATTCAAAAGATGTCTTTGCGACTTATATTCATGACACTGAGTTAATTAATTATACATGCTATGGAAAAGCAACAGGACAGACCATCAGCAAAAACCAATATGTTCCCTTTACCGAGTGTCGGAACAATAGCAGACCCTGTGGGCAGCTGTGTGGATGTCTGACTTATACACAAGTCCTGAGTGAGGCCGTTCTCCTCGATGACACTGTGTATTAATTCGAACACAATGTGCTTGTTTACAAAGCCCAGCAATGTAGAGATGCACAAAGGACAGATTTAGACTGAAAACCAACACAGTTTCAATTTTAAACTGGAGAAAAGTCACTGAACAGATGACAAAATAATCATCTGTGCTTACTTTACCAAAAATGTGTTTATTTCAATCCCCCACGTCCAATTCTCTGCCTGCAGCGTCCTACCATCCGACAGAAAGGCAGATTGGGAAGGAGACATATGGCAGAGGCGATGAACTGGGCCAGATCCAAACAAGAAAAAGATTTGGGTTTGAGATTAATCTCGGTAAACGACGCTACACCTCTGACCCTGCGGACCGTGATGACTTTAAATCAGAGTCCTGGACAGAAGCATGATTACAGGTTCAACTTGAAGCCACAGACGGCTCCATTTCTCCATCCGTCCATTTAGCACTGTGCTCCCTCTGCAGCACATTCATATCGACATGAATAATATTCCAGTGCTACATAAGAGGACAAAGGTCTGAGAATAGAAAGCCCTTGCAGGGGTCGGGAGCGCAGTACAGCTCAGAGACACTTGGATCCACACGTTGGCCATGCCTGGGCCCGGCGAGTTGTCTTGCCTGGGTTTAAGTATAACGGACACACCGCTGAGCAGAAACTCTAAGTTGTCAGAGCTTCAGCTGCAGATTATGCGCGATGTTGCCAGGGCCACGGCGAGACACGCACACACGATGAGTCCTGACAGCTTCAGCGCAACACCGCAACGCCGTGCCCGGGCGGGAAAGCACCGCGTCTGGGGAGTTCCGATTTAACTTCAGTGAAAGGGATCTCAGTTAGAAGAGCCGGCAACGCCAGGAGTTGTCAAAATAAGTTAGAAGGGGGTTAGGCAAAAGTGAAATCATTTTTTTCGTCCTCTTTTTTCTCTCTAAGCCCCGGCAGATTAAAGCTACACAACTAGAACAGAGATAAGCCCCGACTCCTCTCCGCGGCTCTGAAATCCTGGCTGCAGGCGGTCACAGGGAGGGAAGCAGCCGCCTCCTGCCCCCCCGTCGCAGGCTGGGAAATCGGAGGACTTCACTGTGACGGAAACTCATTAAAGTCTCTGCGTCTGTCAGCGATCATCGGGGAGAGAGTGATAAACTCGTAAACCACTTCTGATTAGGGGTGGGGGGAGGGCAGGCCAGCTCAGTCTGAGACCCCAAAGTGTCCGTCCGTAACGCTGGCTGCTCCTGAGCGAGAGAGGAGATCGGGTGCTCTCCACACTTTTCACAGGACTTTGAAGGAGATATAAACCGTCTCCTTCCTTCAGATGAAGCACAAGTAACAACTCCCGATGCACACGCTGCTGTCCACTTGACTCGCTGCCAGCCAGCGCAGATGGAGGCTTCTTACCATGCGATACGCCGGTGTGTCCGGGAGCTATTGCAACGACAAGAACAGCACGGGCTCGGTCTGTTTTGGCGGACAACAGAGGCCGCATTGTCCGGCTTCCTTTGACGGGGCCCGGCTGCTAATCCAGATAAACCTGGACAGAATCAAGTCAGATAATCAAGTCAAAAAGCCCCCTGCCTCCCCTTGTAATTCGTCCAGCTTCCTCTGTCAGAGCCGGGCTGCTAATCCAGATAAACCTGGCCGAAATCAAGTCAGATAATAAAGTTATTCCCCCCCACCACCCTTCCTTCTCCCTGGAGACTCCCCCATCGATGCCGCAGACGTGGCGGAGCCGGCGAGGTTTCCCTGTGCCATAACCAGGGGGCGCAGGCTGGACTGAAGGCGCCACAAGTGGGAAATAACATTTACAGCCGTCCACTCGCATCACACTCCTCCAAATGTCATCCGAGTTTAGGCCAGGGCGACGCCGTCACATTAACGCGCCACGCAGAGCCGCGGTGACTCGAGCCTGGTCTCCTCCGGCGCTGCGATTCTCTGCGTCTTCTCTCATTGTGGGGAAAGCCGCCGAAACTTCCCTTCCTTAAACTTACAGTTTCCCGTAATCATCCCGAAGCGCATTACCATTTGAGTCGCTCCGGCTCGGCGAGACGTTGTTGACAGCGTTACCCAATTAGGCACAGATTCTTGAACCATGCTTCTGAATTAAAAGGAAATAAAATAGAATAAGACGTCTACCACAAAATCTCACGCCAAGGGAGACACTATTTTTCTGCATCAACATTATTCCCTTTAGTTTCTCATTAGCCACTATTCGTTCGGTTCTCGTTTTTGTTTATTCTGTCATCTGAGGTAGCGACTGTCATCTCGGGGAAGGAGCCTGACGGACATCTCTGGGCTGATTGCTCGTTAATTAGAGAAACATAACACCTGCAAATCCCATTGAGGGAGAATTATGCAATCAGGTGTGAATATCGCTAATCTGGGCTCCTTCCCAAGGTCATTCTCAGCAGGGGAGATATTTATTGGCATAGAAATGCATGCAAACCCATCACCACTGGGGACCGACAGAGAGGTTATCGGGATAGGATAACACACCAGAACGAGAGAACGAGACATTATACTGCCTCCCTCCCCCGACACGTGTTCAATGGTCAAATCACTTAAAAGTCCTTATTCTTCCTATAGTTGTCACTCATGCCATTGCCCCCTAAAAATGGAACGATACAACTTTTAATAAACACTCTTTTCTGTCCCCTTAGATATCACAGACAGTTAACTTTCAAGCATGTGAGCATCTCATCAAGCCCAGGCAGGGAAGGGAAGGGGTCAGAGGGGAAAGCCGAAGGAAACACCACAATGAGTGCATTAGAGAAGACTTCCATCCGTTTTCAACAACTGCTTTCCCCGGCACAGGAGCACACACAGGGACCGTTTTAAAAGCTGCATTTTTAGCGGCATCGATACACTGCCCCGACGTAACCCGCGCTGCTGTACACCTGCCAAACAAAGCGGACACGTGGCCGAGAAACATTCATCACACTGGCGCTGAAACAGACTCTGCCAATCTGCAAATCAAATCGGCATGCTGAGGGAACCGGGAGCCCGAGGGGGGGGGGGAATTAAAGAGAATTTCATGATCCAGGAATCTGATTAGAACGGCAACAACAAGAGACCGGCCACAAAAGCAACATTTACCACGTTTGGGGGCGGGGGGGGGACCCAGGTACTCAGCCGGACTGGATATGTAAATCGCGGGACTGTTTGTGTACAACCTCTCTCTAGTGACGCCCAGGGGCTCCATCACACCCCTGCTATTCATTCCCCCCGTCTCGCCCCGGCCCCCAAACCCCAGCCCCCGAACCCCAGCCGAGGGCCCCTCTGCCGACAACGGCGGCGGCGATTACTCTCTTAAACAGTCGAGGCTTTGGCGGAGCCGCTAGACATTAAAGTCGCGATGCACTAGTTACGGCGGCAGAGCTCGGGGATCTGCCACAAGCGGGCCGCGTAGGAGGATTACGGATCTGTCGAGCTGCTCGTTTCCTTGTGCATTTGTGTTACTTATTTGTGTTTTAAGTGTCTTTTAATGGGATTGTCGCACTTACTAAGTTTATGCAAATATAAACGAGTCCCTACAGACTGTTTTCCATATCTGGGGCTTCCCGTCCACCTGACACTCCCGTCTCCTCTCTCACAGCAGCGGTTTCACTGCAGGTTTCCTCCGCGGCTCCTCGGCTGTGAGCACACGGACCGGTCCTCTGCCCCTCCTGCATGTTTAATCCGAGAGAAGCCTCTGAGAGGAGCGAGAGGGGAGAGTGAAGTGTGGAGGGATGCCGAGGACAGGCCGTCCCCAACGTAAAACACGCTGCCGGCACGGGAGACGATCCCCCTCACTGTCTCTCGTCTCTGGTCACCTTTACAGGGCGACGTTTTCCAAAGCCACAAAGTCAACAGCTCCCATTTGAAGTGAAGGATATAAACAACAATAAGAGGCGGCAGGAAGTAGGAGCGTGTCACTGTGAAATTCAGTGCAACAGTGTGCCGCCTGTATCCAGGAAGACTCCCGTAACACAAACACAACGGCATTTTAAACCCACGTGGAACTGTCTGCAGGCACACACAGCGAAGGAGCAGAGCGATGCAACAAAACAACAACAAATCCAATCCAAGACGGACAGTGGAGTGACACACAGTACAGAGGTGAACGATGACATCACAATACACTTGACAGGAAGAACTCCCCCAAACCCCATCCCAAGGCACATCAATTCGCAATCCCACTTGTTCAGCAGTCTCCCAGTGCTGAACGCAACCCTCCCCGTCAGTCAGCTGTCCGTCTCTGTGGCTAGGAGAGCCGGGCCGGCGCCGTAGAGCCGGGCCGGTGCCGGAGAGGAGGGCCGGCAATTAGAGCGCGTCGGAGTTCACCTTCGCTGTCACCGGCCCGCCAGCCCTCCCCCCGGCACAATCACCAGCTCCCGCGGCGCACATCTGAGCCCCGAGTAAATCAGAGCGGGCGAGCGGAGACGGCGTCACTTGTTTCCCTCCGACAGACGCCGGCTGCCGGGATTTAAGATGCAGGCGCGGCCGGCGTTTTAATGAAACTGTCATGTCTGTATGGAAATGGCCCGGCGGAGGCTGTCGGAGTCAAACGGGCCAGGGCGGGGGGGCCTGCCTTGATGGGAATGAAACACGGACAGGATCAATCAGTCACTCGGCATGGTGATGACAGGAGGCCCAACAGTAATTATGTCAGTGAATTGGGAAGTTAAGCAGAGTCGGGGGGGAAAAAATTAATAAAAGTAATTGGAAAGTGAAAAGAAGGGGGGAATGGAAGAGGAGAGAAAGGAAAGGATGATGTGGTTCCCAAAGAAGCGCCATCATCAAATCTCGATCCCTGTCACGATTACAGAGGCATCGAATGACTGACAGCGATTTCCTATTACCGTCCTCCATGTAACTGCATGTTTGAAGGTGCAATTTCGCAAAGTAACAGCAGGCACAGAAAATTGGGATCTATCTGGTATTTTTCCGAATATTTGGCGACGGCTACATGCTAGCATACAGCCACTTCCTGTAGCATTGAGGCTGTTTCAGAGGCGTCGCAGATAAAGCGGAACAAGCTCTGACCAGAACAGGAAAGCCTGAAGATGATGGGCTCCTTGCTTGCGTTACACATCTGTGATCACAAGCACAGCACTGTGTGTCACTGTCCACCGCAGCAGATCAGATCCGAAGGACTTTCTCCCACAGCAGAAGGACTGGTGCTGACGTGTCCTGCAATACCGCCCCTTGCATGTCGGGGTCACTGTGCCACGTCTCCCTCGGCTTGATCCGACCCTTTATTAGCCCACCGTGTAACTATAGTATTACAAACCCGGTCACCATCAGCATGAAACGAACAAATAATAAAACACCGAACATCGAGGCATCTTCTCTGTGAGTTCCTGTTTGGGAGCGCCAGCAGAGACCAGCCCCCCGAATCACTCTTCTCTTTGAGTCCTGCAGCGAGTTACAGAAGAGCTGAACACAAGCAGACGACACATCACTGCATTATAAATATATAAAGACTCAGAACTCGATATATAAAACAATAAAAGTGTCAAGCTGGCGCAAGAAGGGATTTAATTAGCTACACCGGGAGCCGACTGCTCTAACAGGCTGGCGCCGTGAGCGGAAATCAAAGACCCTTTTGCTGTCAGACGCTGCGGCAATGTCCGGGCATCAGTCGCACCCGCAGCATGGGACACACGCGTGTGTCACGATCAGCAAGGCGGCTTCAGATATTCACCTCCTACGCAGGTCTGTAGTATCTGAGGTGTAAGGCCCTCGCTTTATGCACAATCTCACTCCAATCTGAGCTATTCATACGCAGCCACAGCCCCCCTGCCGCCTCGCTGTCTCCCTTTGTGTATCGGCTGATGAGTCCTTACTGGAGTGTCTGTTTCGTTACACGGGCTCTACACAATCCGTGACGCTTGGGCACACAACGCCAACAACGAACAATCTGCGGACAACAGCCAGGGTTCTGCGTTTCGCTTGCAGAGTTAAAGTAGCTGGAGGGAAGGGAGAAATGGCACAGGGTAAATAAGGCTTAAACTTTGAAGGGAAGGATGAAAATGTAATCTCTCGAGGTGGCGGAGTCCCCGGGGAGAGGGCAAGACAGCTGAGAGATTGGCCGCGTGATTTCCTTAGAAAGAGCTGCGACGGGACGCCCGCCTCTAATGATGTCCACTCGAGGGAGTCAGCAAAATCTGATCCACCCCCGCAAAGTAAACAAGAAAGCGCATATCGCCGAGTCAGGCGGAGCTGGGGCGTTCGTGTCGCGTCAGCCAAACAGCCTCGAGAAACTGACGTCTGATCACATGGGCGAAACCATGCCAGGCCAAATTTGCACCGCCTCGGCCCTCTGCAAGGTCAAACGGTTCCTATTACCGGGTGACAATGCTGGACCCTTGGCTTTGTGCGAACCTGGCAACGCAGGTCAAAGGACTATCAGCAGACACAGAAGTCGCTTCAAAATTATACAGACGGGTGACAAATTAAAGGGAAAACCTGAATGAATGAGTGGAGGAACATAACAAATGCAGATGCCTCCAAACAGGTGTACCGCATGATACAATTAAGCAATTAGCAACCTCTCATGCTGTGTGGCATGTATAAAAATGCTGAGCAGGCCCAGTTGACCTGGATTTTGGATCAAGATGGCAAGAGGAAAGGATCTAAGTGACTGTGAAAGAGGGGTCATTATTGGGGCACGAATGGCAGGAGCTTCAGTCACACAGACGCTCAACTGGCTCGTGTTCTGGACAAGTGGGCGAGTGCATGTGTGGGACACCAAGAGAACAGGACAGGCCTGACTGCTGGACCCCTACAGTGAGGGGGGTCCGGAGGCTCTGTTGTGCTGTGGGGGGCATTGTCCTGGCATGGTTTGGGTCCACTTGTCCCTTAGAGGGAAGGTCACTGCACATCATGACAGAGTTATTCTGAGTGATCACCTTTATCCTGTGGTGACACATTTCTATCCCAATGGGAGTGTCTCTTCCAGGATGACAATGCCCATCCACAGGGCACGAGGGTCACTGAATGGTGTGATGAGTATGAAAATGATGTGACTCATATGCTCTGGCCTTCGCAGTCACCAGATCTCAACCCAATTGAACACCTATGGGAGATTCTGAACCGACGTGTTAGACAGTGCTCTCCACCACCATCATCAAAACCCCAAATGAGGGAATATCTTTTGGAAGAATGGTGTCCATCCCTCCAGTAGAGTCCAGAGACTCTAGAATCTGTGCTAAGAGCAGTGAAGCTGTTCTGGGGCTTGTGGTGCCCAACACCTCACTGAGACACTTTGTGTTGGTTTGTCCTTTAATTTGTCAGCTGTCTGTATGAACAAATTTCTTACTGCCTTCTGATCAGTTACACCAAACAGGAAATAAGCCGCTCAACATGCAGTGGCCTCGGACGCCCTCTCCGCTATGGAGCAAAAACAAATCCTGTTGGGAAGCAGCTGCCGCCCGGGAATATCCCATTATTAACGATACAACATACAGAAGCGCAGGGGGAGGTGATTCCAAATGCAAACTGCCATCTCAGCTATCGCACAGGATTTAAAAAACCCAAAAGTGAACGTAGGGCTCTAGAAATCTGTGAAAGGGCGGTTGTGATCGCTCTCGGTGTTGCAGATTTTGTGTGTCAAATCTTGAGCCATGCAGGCATCTCAACACACTCTGCGCTGGCTACTAAACAATCTGAAAAGGTGCCAGTTGAGCTCCTCTCTCTCTAGATGTGCTCGGACTATTGCACATTTCCAAGTCTCGACAAGGATGTTGTGTCGTTTCCTCCTCGCACTGCTGTCTGCTTGTGAAAGTGGCTGCTTCATTAATGCTCCCTATTTGTCAATTACGACTCCAAATAGCACGACAGACATCAATTAGAAGCGCAGGTGACAACGTTTACAGGCAATTATATCTCAAAACAACAAGCATACGCTCATCAAGATGTTTATTAAAGCGTGCAATGTGCAGTTTAAGCCTTTTCTGTTTTGGTGGCACCTGCTATGTGTAAAAACAAAGCTGCAAGGCCAACAAAAAGAGACCAAACAAACAAACAAACTACTCTTCAGCTTATAAAGGTGTCCTGAACATAGAAACCAAGCCTCACACAACAGTTATTTCTGAGTAACAAAAAGAACAAATTGAAATGATTGACGCCTTTTCACGATCAACCGCTCCTGCGCAGTACAAAGCAGATGAATAAAAAGAAGATTCCAGCACCAGAGGCAAGCCAGGGCTCAGAAAAGGTCCAGAACCCCGACTCAGCCCAACCCGGGGCGACGTTTTATCTGCAGGCCGGGGCACCTGGGAGCACTTTTCCAATTATTCCCCCCCCGGGAGATAAGGCACCACAGGCTCCTGGCAGTGCTCGGCCCTGAACAGACCATTTCTCTTCTCCAGCGGATCAATGTGGCCATTATGAGTTCCCAGGCCGTGGCAGCTGTGCCCCGGCTCCAGGCGAACCCTGACCCAAGACAGCGAGGGGGGGGCGTAAGCGGATGTGCTGTGCTTGCAGAATCACCCACCTTCACAATCAATAGCATAATCACTTGCGGTTTTGCCTGCTAACAGCCGGACGACTCCGCACCGTTTGTTATTCTCCGCGATGGCAGAGGCGACCTTTAATAACGGGGGGTGCCGTCACGGCTCACAGGAGTGATGGCCGGTATCGATTAGGCATCGTGAGGGAGTTTCCCGGGTCCTGACAGGCAGCTGACGATAAACCAGCAAAGGCAATGCGCTCAAATCATCGTGAAGGGAAAACAGGAATTGATTAATTCCCCCTCAGCACCAGGGACATAAACATTGCCACCGCGTTGTTGATTAATCAAGCAATCAGCGTTAGAACTGCAAGGTTAAAAAACAAAGGAATATTTTAAAAGCCTTGGCACTTTGTTCGCAGCCTTTCAGTGAACTTGTCTCTGAATTAGAACATAAGACAGTGTCCAATCGAGAGGAAGCCATTCGCCCCATGGTGCTCGTTTGGTGTCCATTAATAACTCAGTGATCAAGGATCCTATCCAGTCTGTTTTTGAATGTTCCCACATTGTCTCTTCAGCCACATCGCTGGGGAGTTTGTTCAGATTGTGACGCCTCTCTGTGTGAAGAAGTGTCTCCTGTTTTCTGTCCTGAATGCCTTGAAGCCCAATTTCCATTTGTGTCCCCGGGTGCGTGTGTCCCTGCTGATCTGGAAAAGCTCCTCTGGTTTGATGTGCTCGATGCCTTTCATGATTTTGAAGACTTGAATCAAGTCCCCACGTAGTCTTGTTGTTAAAAAACAAAGGAATATTTGAAAATCACTCGATCTCAGCCTTTCGGTGAACTTGGTTCTGAATTAGTGGATGCCGTTGATCTGCGCGTTCACTTGCCCCGCCACTCGCCTCAGACATCACTGGGACACACTTTTCGTCTTACTTAGCAGTGGGGCAAAGAAAAGAGGCTAATGCACACGCTTTACTTATTTCAAATTTGTAGCTAATGACAGACTAGGTTGTAGCCAATCCTCTGTACAGTTTGCAATAAGCAGGAAGTGAAAGTGCAGGATGAGGAAGCCAGTTTAACTCTTCTTTAAAGCTGCTTTCTGAATGCAGCACAGACCACACGCATGAGGGGCTGAACAGGAGCGTCAGTCCTAGGTCTCAGTCACAGCCCTAACGTATACGGCCTGCTCAACTGTGAAGAACATCCAATTTACGGTTCACATCTTGCACCCCAAACTTTTCCTTAACTTGTCTCTTTTCCTTTTCTTCTACCAATCAGTTCTAGTAAGAGGTGCTTCACTTCACCTGCTCATTGTGCAAAACCTCGGCCGTTAGAGCTGCATTTCTAAACCACCCGGTGCCAGTTTACTGGAAACCCCAATTTGCTTCCACCGAATCGCTGAGCCCGTGTTGTTGTTGTTGCTGTCGTGAGTTCGCAGATCCGAGGCTCGTTCAGTCAGCGGGCGATGATGTTTTGATTGCAATCAGCGGTAACGGAGCGCGTTTGAACACAGCAGATTGTGTTTCCTATCGGACACGCATAATGCCTCTTTTGTCTTGCTCGATGCGTGACAACTCCCTCCGACAGCTGATCATTGATTAACCAGCGTAGGCAGTGGGTTTCCATTTCCACTCAGCCAGCTCCACGACACAGAGCGGAGTCGGCGCGATATGCACCGCCACAGAGCGGAGGATGAGCGGGTCGGGGAACTCCAGGGATGTCGGTCTCGTGATTAAATCTGTAACTCAGCGCAAGAGAGGATGGCGATCTGGGATGGTCAACACTGCGCCACCCAAAGGCCCACATCCCCTGCCAGGGCTGCCCTCAGCTACACACAGCTATAACTGTAACGGCGCGCGTAGCTCTCATTGTGCGCTGCAGAGACAGAAAAAGCACATTCAGCTTGTATAATGGGTCCGTTTATTCTTTGTGTGACTCTTTTGTTCGTTTTTTTCTTTTATGAAGACACGAAGTCTCTGAATGATTCTCGCAGATCTATCCACTGGAAGACAGTAATAGCCTGTATTACCATTAGGTGCCCGAGCGATTACATACAAAAAAGTGTGATTTGTGGAATTATTATATATTCTACCTGCAGACAATAAGGGCCTGCGCCAGGCTGCAGTAATCGCTGTGCGTTGTCCCGGCATTGACTGTGGGGTTCTGCAGTAAATCGCTGCTCTCTGAGGTCTGACAATTGTTATTATCGAAGGATCAAGACAGGCAATCACAGTCTTTCTCACCAGTGGCAGTATGTTCGCTTTTACATTGTATTACAGAGATAAGACCAAAGAAGCATATTTACAAATGTGCCACCAGCACCGACCCAAGCCCAGCTTTATCAGAAGACACTGGTTTTTCCTTCACTGGCGCGAGTCCCGTTGTTGGAGACCCTTTTGTTTTCCCAACACGGCTCTTCCTGCCTCTGTTACCTGTGGAAAAATGGTTCTGGTCTGCCCTTAAAACAGCCGCAATTCCCACCGCAGAGCTGCTGCTCAAATCCATTGCCCTGGGTGTCCCTCAGCCTCATTTGGGTCTCTGACATTAGACAACCTTTAGCCGGTGAAAACTGAGAGCCAATCTGGCTGACAAATTGAAAAGCAAACCGTGTGACGTCTCACTCTGTAGCTGGGAGAGGATTGGAGGGGCTCCCCCCACAGCCAGCATAACACACGGCCTCCACGCAGCATCTACAGAACAGCCCCCAGGAACACCATGTAAAAGGTGTCAGAACCGGGTTGCTCCTGTTCTGGGTCTGGACAGAGCGACACCTTGGCAGGACTGGCTCTAATAATACTATATAATTCATCTCTGAAAGGACCATCTGCGGCCTGCGGAGAGGCACTGAGGACAGGTCCCCACCGAGAGCAGGCCAGCTGGCCAGCACAGCAGGTGCAGGTGTCCGAGGAGAGAGCGGACAGCCTGAATGGACTCCGAGGTGAGGGCCTGGCTGTCCACTCCGGGTCTGCCACTTGTGTGTGAGGTCTCTCCTCCCCCCGAGTACGAGCGTCAGCACAGGGAATGACAACCAGTAGCTCAGGCTTAAGACATGACCTGTTCATCCCTTTGACAAAACACCCAGCACAAAACAGAGAACACCGTCCATTTCATCCCCTTTAAAACACACAGCTCAACTTGCCCACGTGCTGCGAGAGGAGGCTCTGTGAAAACTGGCAGGCGGAGGACAGGTCTGCAGACTCCCCGGGATCAGAGATTGAGAGGGTGGCTCTTCCAGGGCTCGACTAATCTGTGCCTGGCAGGAGCTGCTGCCACTGCGCCCCCACAACCCCCACAGAACCGCGATACCGGAGCAGCCGCAGAACAGACACTATCAGGAGCCACAGCCGGCGAGATTGACACTCAGTTAAACACTCCAGGCATCAGTCTGTGCACTCGACTGCGACAATTACGTCCCTTATCGCCATGTAATTCCCCGGCAAAACGCTGCGGAAATTTGAGGGATTAATAGGAATATGTAAATCTGTTAATTTACGGCGTCTCCCTGCTGCTCCGGGGCGAGATGCTAACAGACGCGGCGCACTTGCTGTGACAACACGCTTCCTGACGCGAGATGAAGTGGACGTTCGAGTTCAGGATAAAGGACCTGTTGAGCATCGTGTTCAGAGCAGGTCGGTCCATTGAACGATAATGGAACTGGGATTCCTCCTTCAGAGACAATATAATCGCTGCCCCCGGGTCTCAGGTGCGTTTCTTCCAGGTGTCACTTCTGAGGGACGCTGGCTCTCCTGCCCCCACAACCCTCTCCGATTAGACAGCAACGCCAGCTAACCCCCAGGGTATGGAAAGCGAGGAGAACAGCATGATTTCTTGCAGGAAATATTGAAGAGCTCATTCAGGCCTAGAAGTATTTCTAAAAGACGACGTAACCAGTGTTTCGGTCACTTGCCTTGGTTGCTAGGAATCAAATCAAAGCTGCTGCAGAAAATGTCATCTTAAAAGCATTAGTGTTGCAATGCATTAGGCTGAATTGTCTTGTTAAAGCGACAAATTACAGATTCTCAAACACAATCCTGTGGTTTAAGAGAAAAAACACTGCATTTTACAAATAAGAACTCGCACGGGGCGGGGGGGATAAGTATTGTTGTCCACATGTTATTTAATCACTTAAATTGTGCTACTGTTTGTCGTGTGTGTGTTTTAAAAGACCCACAGTGCCCTACAATGGGCAAATCGTCATCTAATCGGAGCCCAGCACTCACATCGTCAGTTACTCTGGCAACAAAAGTCAATTACCATTAAACCAATGAACTTAAACAATTAGAGCATATACGGAGAGAGATGAAAGTGGTGAATTATTCATGATTTCCCCCCTTACGTCTTCCTCCCATTGTACAGCACACAGCAGGTACACATTACGCTCGAACCTCTGGAAGCTTGCGACTCCGAGAAGATGCTTTTAAGCTATTTAGAGGCAAATATGCAAATCCAAGGATTTCAGTTCCTCCACTCCAATTTTAGTCGGAAATAGTAAAAACTGAAACCAAATCCCACATTCCTCGTCTTTGCCCTCTTTTATTCTCGTCCAAATCCCCCCCCCCCCCCCCGCCCACTTCCCGGGGTTTACGAGACCGTCCTGCGACTGAACCCTTTAATGATTCGGTTTAATGAAGCCTCGGCTGCCGTGGTAGGCGATGGGCCAGATCTGCGCTCTCGGGGCGGAGGAGCGCACTGCCGGCTGCAGAGATGAAAGGGAAACGCGTCGGCGCGACTCCAGGGGCTTGAGCGGCGCTCCGACCAAATTACTTAAAAGGGTCGGCATTTATTAGGAGGGCAAACTCATTTTATGCCATTTATTAATGATGACGGCCTGAAACATTAATGCCTCAAAAAGAGAGACATTAATGTGTGTGTCTATATATATATATATATATATATATATATAGACACACACACAAAGACAGAGTAACAGCTCAATGACCAAACAGTAAAATGCATCTATATTTTTATATTTAGGACTAATAACTGTAACACAATAGTGCGTGATTTAAAGACACAGTTACACTAGACACTGCATCGGCCTCCTATGTCTTTGTTTCTCTAATCATATTGCTTCCTGTTTATAACTTCTGCGGCTTCAATAAGACTACATTTATTTTTTATTGTACCCGAAACCCAGCGGTATAACGAGGTGTAGATCCATAATTGCATCGAGACGTCTATTTCTGTAGTCAGTGTCGATGTTATATCCGTCCGATGCCGTAACTCCGACCCCACGGAGCTTCGGGCTGATCTCTCACCGTCGCAAATTAACAGAGCTAACGTTCACTTCTCAGAGCGGCTCGTTCAAAGCTCTGGAGGTGAGCATGAATAGACAAGTCACAGAGAATTGTGAATATTCAAACATACGAATACATTTCACAGATAATAATAGTCTCTCGTTACATTGCCTCACCTAAGCAGACGTCAGTGTATGAACTGCAAAAAAAGTTACTAATTTACAAGGTAACTAAACTACAAGGGTAGGTAATAAAACAGGATGATTAGCTTTGGAACAACGTTTGGAACAAGAGCAGTGGTCATGTCTGAGAGATGTCTATCTACAGTGTCTCTGGACAACCTCCCACTCAACCTGCTCTGAGGGTAAATGGAGACGCTTTCCACACTGGATGGACCGAAACCCGTCCCTCGCTGATGACATGCATCGACCACATCAAACCAGAGGAGCTTTTCCAGATCAGCAGGGACACACGCACCCGGGGACACAAATGGAAATTGGGCTTCAAGGCATTCAAGACAGAAAACAGGAGACACTTCTTCACACAGAGAGGCGTCACAATCTGAACAAACTCCCCAGCGATGTGGCTGAAGAGGCAATTTGGGAACATTCAAAACAGACTGGATAGGATCCTTGATCACTTAGTTATTAATGGACACCAAACGAGCACGATGGGGCGAATGGGCTCCTCTCGATTGGACACTGTCTTATGTTCTTATGATATTGGTAATACGATGTGGACGGTCGTTTCGCGCTCACAGGCAGATGGAAGCAGGAACGATGGCTTTCATTCAAGATCCTCTCCCCTTGTCTCTGCTCGAGTCAAGGATACAGAGCAGATGGGAGCTTAGAGAGAAGGAAGAGTCTCCCTCGCAGAAGCAGATTGCAAATTTGTCAGCGCTTTTTTCTGTGTGTGTGTAAAGGGCAGCGTGGCACTTCCCTAATCTGAGCGATAAGGAGACGAGCTTCTTATTCACGCAACACGAGCAACCTGACAGATAACGAATGTAAAACAGAGATGGGAGGAGGAAATAAACGAGGATAAGGACAGGGCGTCGCGTGTTCAACACGCATCCCGGCACCGCAGCGCAGAGGGGCGGGATCTCCTCTCGGGGGGCGGCCACCTGGGGTAACCGCGCCGCGGAGCCGGAGCCAAAGAGGGTTTAACCGGGAGCGCTTGGCAATCTCCACACGTCCGCGCTGCCGTGTAAGTGGATTTTCTCCCGGCTTTGAACATTAAATGTGCTTTTTAGCCGCAGAAAGAGACATTGAAAGTGGAGGCTCTCCCTTTGAGCTTTATCAGTCTGTTGCACCAGGATCCAGCTGATCCCGGCCTTGGCGCACACGCACACCGAATCACTCTGCCCCCTACACATTACACAGCCCACGTCTCACACTGACACTATCTCTCCTCATTATCTGTGGAGGCCCAGTTGTTCTCACCTTGCGTTTCGACTCTCGCTGCTCTGCGTCTTGGCTTCCGTCCAGCCCTCAGCAGCTCCAGCTGGCTGGCGCCAGTGATGAGCTTTTGAAGATGTTGTGGGTGATAATGTCGGCTGCACCAACACACAGGGTGCCGGGCGACAACACACCTCACTCACCACAGGCGAGTTTCGCAGGCACACACACAGGTCTCAACACGTGTCAAACATGATCTTGACTCTCTCTCACTCTCTCAAGGACCCACTGGTACACATTTAAAAGCAGAGGTTTGTGGGTAAAGCAATACTAATTTATCCTGCAAATTCACTGGCCCTCCTTCAGAGAACCAAACCGTCTGGAGCCAATTGCACATGTATACAGCTGGATATCGGCTCGGGTACACACTCAGACCGTGTCCGGGTAAAGATGGACAAAGTCAGGCTCCTTTGGCCACCTGTCTTCAACGCTGCTCTTTTGGCTTTTTGTGGGCGGTGGCAGCTGGACCAGAGCGAGCTTTGATTGATTCGATCTCTAATTCATACTCTAA
The DNA here is from genome assembly GCF_036373705.1 of Amia ocellicauda. NCBI lineage: Eukaryota > Metazoa > Chordata > Actinopteri > Amiiformes > Amiidae > Amia > Amia ocellicauda. The sequence goes on along the minus strand of NC_089867.1, from coordinate 25,596,017 downwards.
GTCATAACAAGTCAGAGGAGACGTCTTGAACGAACGCCAAGGAGCGCCATCCATCCTCTGAGTCTACGGAGCCATTAATTAGGTGAAAACTCAGAGGAGGCATTTGTCACAGACGCACACACACACACACACACACAGAAAGAGCAATCAAAGTGTACAGGGAGGAACATAACTCTTAACTAATCCATCAGATATGACGTGAACTCAGATTTGAAGCCGACCAGGCAGGACCCCAGAAGCCGTTCGTCTCAGGTCCTCTGATGAACGACCCCAGCTGCTCTCTCTTTGTGCAAAGGAAGGCCAATCACTAACGCACATAAACAATGATCTTTTGAGCTGTGCCCAACGCTGCTTTGTGAAGGGAAATCACATTTAAAAAGGGCAAGACGCTTATGTTTATTTTTGATCTGTGTGTGCCTGGAAACGGGTCCTGAAAAACACCCGATCATTGAACCCCTGCCCGGCCCTACGCCAGGACTAACATCGAGATGCATTTTCCCTGAGAACGGTCTGAATCTGTCCACTGTGACTTGTCTTTCCTCAAGATCATCTTTTTAAACGGCTCACAAACGTGTGAGTTTAAATGGAGCATCTCTGAGTCAATAAGAGATGACCTTTTCACTTAAATCCCTCTTCGCTGCAGAGGAGAGCGAATACAACTGGGAACAAAGCTTCGCAAAAGTCCGATTCATTACATTCACATTTTATTTTGAATGAACCAGATTTTTAAAATGTGGAATTACCGGTTCTGTTGTTTATATAACTGCCACACATTCACATTCACTGTCTTTTATTTAGTAATTATTCTTTTTTAAATTGCCAACTGTGCCACTTACAATCCCGGACCACAGAGCCCAACCTGGACTGCACTCGGAGTCCCCGAGCTTCGCCTGTTCTCCCCGTGTGTAACTACGGTCGCGTGCTAACCGAGTTGGGCTGCCATGCACCACGATGTCTGAAGGACATTCTTCACAAGGTCGGGACGAACCGTCCGTTACGCAGAGCGATGGGGGAGACACACAGCGCTGGCTGATAAAGTGTCCAGTCCTTCATGTTCCTGTCAGGCTTATCTGACACAGTGTTAGGATGCCCGGCAGAGCAGATGCCTTTTGCAAATTCATTCTATTATGAGTGCTGGGTTTAAAAAAAACATGCACACGCACATGCAATGTAGAGAGATTAGCATCTCAAGACTTCATTTTGAGGACTTGAAGGGCATTTCTAGGGTTATACGCAGCCACAGCAACCCGCCGTCTCGTCCAGGTGACGCCCGACAATGTCATAAGAAGGAAAACTGGCCCAGTAGCCGGCACCTCATTATGATCTCGCACATTACAACGCCAATAAACCTGAGCCACGGGGTTTCTACACAACCGTACCAGAGAAAGGCTCGGGACACAGCTGGACAACCTGAATAGGAGACTTGCAAATACAGCCACTGCCTTTGATTTGCTTCCATTGCGATATTGTTCGATTTCATAATGTCACACCAGGTGATTCCTGCTGCTTATTACAACCAGCGAGCGAAGTGCCAGCATTGGCCAGCAGGTACCCGTTGCCCTGACAGACACTGCTCAGCCTCTCATTTGCAGGCACAACGGCCACTAATGCAAAGCAACTCGGGAGCACGAACACACGACTGCACGAGATCAGAGGAGAGAGCAGGGCTGGAGTCGAGAGGCAGAGAGGTCTAATGTAGGCGGCTCTGCTCTTAAACCCGCAGTTTCTGTCACTCCTTGCCGGTTGAGAAAGGTCTCTTTGATCCCCAGGAGGTTTTCTCCGTTCGGTCTCTTAATTCCCGAGCACCGGAAGTTTACAGGAGAAAATCTAAGCGCGGCGTCTGATCGGCGTACCGTGTGAGCTCCAATAAAGAGCCATAGCCTGAACCCAGCGCTTCCTCTCTCTCAGAGCCGAGAGATTCCATCGCCAGGCATTTATTTTTCTGGGATATTCATTCGTCAAAGCTCATAATCCGAGCAGGATGCGCGACACAAAAGGGGAAGCGAGTGGGAAGGAATATAACGGCAGGCGGAGGAGGGAGAGATCGGAGAGTGATTCAAGGCGATCAGTATCTCATGGGCTGTGTGGCTCTGGCATGATAGAAAGCGCAGCCCTGGATCGGAGAACGCGTTGTCACAGCACCACCAAGCATCAAACAGAGCATGCTTCAACACGGCGAGAGGCAGTGGCATCTTGCACTACATGCTGGGCAGAAAGCAAGCGGGCGTATGGAGAATGCTAAGAGTTATACAATGAGCTTTACATTTTCTGCTCAATTCTTCTACATTTCGAGGGGCTTATTTAAATGTAATAAGCTGTGAGACAATGCATACGGTGTACAATGTATTCTGCAGCCTATATCTACAAAAACCAAAACCATTCCCCGTGCCAACTGCCCATCTGAGCATTGCTAATCACATCTGAGCATGAGGCACTGCAGAAACACGGATAGGAAAAGGCACGAGGCCGAGATACGGGTCAGGTCAAGGGTTAGGTCTCAAGGCAGCACTGAGAGTATGGGATGTGTGACCATTATAGAGTTAAAAACAGACAAAACCCACAGATAAGAGAGCAAATAAATATTCTATACACACCCTCCCCCTCACACTGGCTCCAAGCGTCTTGGAAAGAGCCGGGCATTTTCACACCGTCATGCCGAGTTAGCACAGCGGAGTGGCGGCTAAACCACATTATGCGTGCCGGATCAAACCTTCACGAATCAGCGGCTTTTGTTTCAGAACCGATTCTGTCGACGCTGCCTCCACGCTCACGGACCGCAGTCAGGCCTGCCAATTCCTGCATAATCTTCAGAACCGTGAGCACAGAAGGGCTCTGTAACTGCAATTGCACTGTGAAAGGCCTGCTGGTGTGCATGTGTGTGTCTGTGTGTGAGAGAGAGTGAGAGACGGACTGTCTGTGTCAGTGTCTGTGTGTGTGTGTGTGTGTGTGTGCGTGTGTGTGTGTGACGGGCGAGAGGAGGAGGAGGAAGAGGACAACGAGGGGGTTGTAAAGGGGTTAGGGTAGTACCTGAGCATCCATCAGCAGGTGTCTCATCAAGGTCATGGACTTCTTCAAGGTCTCCTTCTCGCTGGGGAGGAAAGCATCGTCCTCGTCGTCCAGAGCTTTGGGCCGGTTCACCATGAAGTGGGCGATCTGGTCGTTGAGGCTGTTGAGCGACTGCACGGCTGAAAGGGAACACAAACGCGGAGGTCAGGCTCCGGACGGGAAGCTGGAGGAGAAGGACCACCGCAAAAAGGCTCTCAATAAATGTCGAGTCACGGTCACATCTGAAGAGATCGGGGCCCTGCAGGGCAACCCTCGAGATCATCTCCCTACACTTCAGCCATGACAAGACAGTGGAAAAGATCATGTGTCACGGGCTACTCCATGAGCAGAACCTATATTATACAGCAGTGCATGCAATCGGACCTCACTCCTATAATTAAGAACAGGTACATAATCAACGCCAGCCTCATCGGGGGGTAAATGGCCAATCCATCCAGGAACACAATTGAGATGTTCAGTGGTTCGCTCTCTACAATGGGGCTCACCTGCACAGCTATTATAGGTCAGATAACCCCCTCAAAACCATACTTCCCACCTAGTTACATGTGTCAAGACGGTCTTGTAATAGGGAGCATGTGGATATCAGAGACAGGACACATGGGACAGTTTGAACGTCTCATCACATGCAGAGGGGCGAAGGCAGACAGAGGTCACAGAGGAAATGGGGCGAATAACTCTCATTCCAACCGATCTGGAGTAGCAGAGTAAAATAAGACCTTCTATCAGCAGATTAGTGACTCTGGGAGCCGGTTTACCTCTCCAATTTTCAACCAGGTGTAAGAGAAGCAATAGTAGGCTGTGAGGGGGACTCAAACTTCAGAATAGTCCTCTACAGCTCTAATGCCCTCCGATTTGTTTTCCTCAAATATATAGTCATTCACAAACACTGCAGGTAACATTCAACACTACATTACATTACATTATTTGTCATTTAGCAGACGCTCTTATCCAGGGCGACTTACATTTGTACCCATTTATACAGCTGGGCATATACGTCTCATGGCAAACACTGCAATTCCCTACCAACTCGGACTAACAAATCCTTCACACATCTGGAGATTAACGGACACTTCTCAGTCTCACATGGAGAGACACAACCGCAAGTGGACCAGAGCCACAATGACGGAGAAAACATCCCAACGTTTATGAAGAATCAATAACAATCGAATTGAGAAGAAAGGATGAGGGGAAGACAACGTGATTGTGAGGCAAGATGGGATGTAACTCAGACTACGGTCGGACACGAGGCAAAGCCGTGAGAGACTTATTGCAGGGCCATAAGACTGGGCAGCCATGAGGACGACACTGCAGTTCTCACAGCTTCCCATGGGAAGAAACGGGGGAAACTGATAGACCTGGGAAGAGAGGACAGGCATTCTTCACACAGCCACTTTGTAAGACTGTAGGTTTTGGTTCGGTAAAATGCCAACCAGTTTGGAGTTTAAATACTAATTTCCTGTTTAGAGGTCTATGGTGGAAAAAGCCTGACAAATAAATAATACAGAGGAAAGCCAAAATGTCCTTAATCCAGCTGTGTGCAGCACCAAGACACTTGCATTTCCCTCAAAGCACTGAATGAGAAAGAACAAGGGCTGCTGCCAATTTTCTCCTACAATCTGTGTATTTCCAGGCAATGGAGTGAAGATTAATTTCAATATTAAGAGCCAGGAGCCTGTAATACACACTCCTCGAGAAATCAGACATCACAGGTATTACACACAGTGGGGGGGCGAAGACCACACTGACTGCTGACAGAGAGAGGGAGAGAGAAAGAGAGAACGTGTGCGTTGAGGGCCCGGAGAGCCGCTTTGGTTAATGGGGGTCCGCAGTATGTCTCAGGGGTTGTTGAGAGCTTCATTTAAAAGCTAAGGAAACACTCACTTACCATCTCGGGGCAATAATTCCCATCATACGTCACGTATGGATGCTGGATGTCAAACCAGTGCAGCGTTTTCCTTTTGGGAACAGAGATTTACTCCCAGAACACCTGACTGACTACAGGACAGAGAGAAGCACAATCCAACACAAACAGCTCCTCACAGTCCTGTAGGGAATATAAAGGATCAGCATCTCCGACAGCCTTTCCAGACATCACTGGCCGAAAGCATCGCCTCGCATCACAGTGTGGACCCAGTTAAATAACGGCAGCAGGATGTAAAGCCATCGAACCGGCCCACTCCTAGACATAGGAACCAGGTGCCTAGTACGTCGGTTTTGTAGATGCAAGACAGACGTTGTATTAAACAATGGGCTCATTCCCATCACACATCTCTCTCTCCTTCCCACACCCTCCCTCTCTCCCTGCAAACAAGACTCCTGGCTGGGCATGCAACCCTGAAAACTGGCGAGGCACTGAAGGGACTGCAATCAAGAGCTCGATGGGAAGAACGAACTGTAGTAGAAACAAGTAAATATTGGCGTTTCCTGGAAGCAATCGCCTCTTTCCTGCTATAACTCCCTACTATATGCAACCGAGCATCTTTATCAAGCGATAGAGAGAGAGAGAACGAAAGGCAGAAACCCATCATGCCCTGCAGGAGCTTTATTCATGTCAGACACAGGAGGGAGAGTAGAGATGTTCAGTTTAAGGGCTGGATGCGAGTTGTGAGGAAGCGCCAATGCTCGGAGCCATGATAAACAGCGCAACACAGTGATTTTACTGCATTTAGAAACTCCAATTATCCTCTGCTTTTATGCCCCAAAAGGTAACCCATTTGATATGCAATATGCCCTGCAGCGAAACATCCGCCAGAAGCCACATCAGGGTCCTGGGAGAGTTGCGCAGTCGTGCCAATCGCCTATTCAGTGCTCCTCTCGCTCTGCGCTTCCAGAACAACACCGGCCTGCGAACAGTCAGACGGATGGAGCAAAGGAGACGCCCCGCCACCCTGACCTCTTACAAGCCTGATCTCCTTCACGTAGGCCTAGTGATGTACGTGTCATCCAAATGTCCCTGTAAATATTCGAGGTGACTCAGAGTTTACTCCTCATTGTCAAAGACTTATTCCAGGTCTGAAGGGAATGTCCTACTGAGAGACTGAGGAACTGAACCTTTTCACCCTGGAACAGAGGAGACTACGTGGGGACTTGATCCAAGTCTTCAAAATCATGAAAGGCATCGACCACATCAAACCAGAGGAGCTTTTCCAGATCAGCAGGGACACACGCACCCGGGGACACAAATGGAAATTGGGCTTCAAGGCATTCAAGACAGAAAACAGGAGACACTTCTTCACACAGAGAGGCGTCACAATCTGAACAAACTCCCCAGCGATGTGGCTGAAGAGACAATGTGGGAACATTCAAAAACAGACTGGATAGGATCCTTGATCACTTAGTTATTAATGGACACCAAACGAGCACGATGGGGCGAATGGCCTCCTCGCGATTGGACACTTTCTTATGTTCTTAATGTGTCTTTCTGATACATCATAATAAAAAGACAAAAGGTTTGCAAAAACTATTGTAATGATCTTTTCCATCTATAAAACAGCTACAGAGAGCAAATTGTATTGTCACATCCTTGCAGATGTCTCCAAAGCCTGAACTTCACGGGCAATGCTTTGACCTGGAGAACACCAGACACAGCCACCCTTCTCTGGGGCTGGTGTGAGAGGGATGAATCGGCACTGATCTAGAGATCTACAGAGGAGAAAATGATAAAAAATGAAACCGTATTAATGAGAGAGGTCTATTTTAAGTTCGGAACGGATTCTCTGAACAGAGTCAAACGGGTTCACCGTAGAACAGCTGCTTGGAGACCAATCCGAGGCGGTTGGCAATTCTTTTAAAAGGTTTCATAAACTGGGCTTCAGAACCACAGATTTGGGCAGCCAACTCCCAAAAAGATAATCACCATCATATGAAAATGAATCTCACTCAAAGCTCCGGCAGCAACACATTTTGAGTGTTTGTGCGAGGTTTTCTTTCTTTCCATATGGCAAGTTTTTTTTCTAGCCTGAGAAGAAAACACCTACAGAGCCGATATCAGCGAAACGTGGGCTTGCAATACATAACAAACCTTCTTCAAAACACACGGCAGGAAAAGAAAACAAGCAAAATAATCTATGTAAGAAGCTGTTGGGTGTAAAATCATCAGGAACACAGAGAACGTGTTATCTGCCACCGGAGCGATGAAGAGAATGGAGAGAAGTGTGCTGTTGACAGACAGCGAGGCTCTTGACAGACAGCGCGGTTACACAACCAGGCTCGGGCCCGGAGCGCCTCACCCGCTGCGCCGGCTTCCCTGCACTGCCGCCAGGCACGGATTAATGGCAATCACCGGGGACCAAACACAGAAAAAACAGTAGCCGAGAAGATTAGCTGCGGCTCTTCCTGAGAAATGCTTTGCTCCCATAATTTGAGTTTACGAAACGAAGAGTCGATTTCAGAATTAAGTGCCGGGGACCCCGAGACATTCTCTCCTGGAGGAATCAGAAATCACAGGTATTAAACACAGCGGGGGGGGCTAGACACTTACTGCTGTTTAAGAGAGAGAGGCAGGGAGGGAGAGGGAGAGCTAGCTGACTTTCTGGCTGCACACACCTCCACGCCGCTGCTGTCGAGGGCACAGAGAGCTGCTACAGGACCGAGAGAGAGTGAAATCCAACATGAACGGGTCCTCTAAGACTCAAGAGTCAGGCTGTGGCCTCGGCCTCCCAGTCAGTTGCACCGGCACACCAGCAGATGTCTCTCTCCCCCCTGAACTGGGCTGTGTGGATCCGTGTCAGTCCTGGCATTTACAGTCAAGCTGCTTGTAAACACTCAGTAAGGTCATGTAAACAAACACACGAATTGGCAAGTCGCGGGTCTTCCCACAGACAGACACAATCACCACCCTCTCCTTGATGAATGTACCCTTCAACACACACAAAGACCTCGACACAATGAGATACGAGACATCGGAGCCCCCCCCGGGAACGCGCACACTGTCAGAGGAGACAACGACAACCTGGGAGACGGGAGGGGCGTCGAGCGTCTTCTCCCTGGACCCCTGCCAACACATGGTGCTCGTCCTGGCCTGACGTCCGAGCACCACATCTCGGGGGACAACAGCGCGTGTTCGGCCCACACGGAGGAGGACAGTTATTGGGACGAGCATAGGCATCCATTGTCTCCAGATTTACAATGGGAAGCGTCTCATGCGCTGCTTACTTTCTTCCGTCTAAAAGCTTGCCCCAGTAATCGGGCGGTGATTGATGTGCTGCCGTGTTACAGGACGCCATTGTGCGAGAGAAACTGCGCCATCACGGCATTTCCCCTCAATTAACACCGTATTCACAGTGAACTCTGAGGGTTTAAAAGCTGACAGAACACCGCAGATCGGCTCGAGCAGGGAGAGCAGGACGGTTACACCTTCTTTTAAAGGCCTCAGGGTAAAAATAGACTGATCCCGCTGAGGACCACAAGGGCGATTAATGTAGCCAATGGAGATGAAGGGAAAACCAAAATGGAAACGAAGAAAAGGAACCCAAAGGACGAGAGACACGGCAAGCTAATCCACATGAATATATCACTCTGAAGTAACAGCGTGATGTGCAGAACTTGTGTGTGTATGTGTGTGTGTGAACTCACTCCTGTCCGAGAGCCTTTGTCTGACCCTCTTCCTGTTTTTGTGTAACCGTCTCCTAAAAAATTCCTTCAGCTAAAGGTCAACAATCCGTAATTGAAGGCAGATTTTCAGTTGACGCGAAGAGCGGTGTGTGTGTTTGTGTGTCAGCGCCCAGCACGGCCTAACGCTGGCACACAAGCCCGAGCAACACGGGGAAACAGCGCTATAATTTACCTTTAGAGTAATAGCGTTTACTGTGCGGGCAGCAACTTGAGGGACACAGGGCGGAGCTCAACTGTTTTTAAAGTGTGACTGGAAAATTGGTAAACCACTTGGCACTCTCTTACTTTGTACAGTCCGTAATAATGCAACTGTGCTCGTGACAAACCATCCAGAATAAAGGAGTGACCCAAATAATGCACGAGAGTCCTTAATTTGAATAAATATGTGGAATATAAAAAGTTGTACTCTGTTTCTAGGTTGCTGTGCGTCCTATTAACGCAACAGAATTAAATGGGCTCACCTCGGAAGCGGCTGCAAAATATCTGCTTCACCAAAACATCAATAGCGTTCGACACCGAAACATTATAATTGCAGATTTCCAAGCGATAAACTGCTTTGAGAAAATTACACCACTTTCTTGTTAAAGAGCTAGGCGAGTCCTTGAAAAGCAAAATCAATCTCATTGTGCTCCACATCCCGAATCAGTCCTGCCTTCATGGAGCGAAATCTAAAGCGTTTTGACTCGTGCTGCCAAGAAAGAGAAACTGCGCTAGACAAATATTGTACAAGCGATCCCAGAGGGCACCATGACTGCATTTAACATTTCGAGCATCGCTCACAAGTAGCCCACACACTTCCCATGCAGTGGAATAAGCCTTTTCAATAGCAGTCAAGCCTCGTCACGTTCAGTACAGGTCAGTGGGCAACAATCGGCAGAGAGGAAGAGTGACATCGCAGCGCCAGGGTCTGAGAGCTGAGGGGCCGAGCGCCCTCCTCTGGCAGACCGTCACACAGCCGAGCCAGGACCGAGAACAACACGCGGCACTGCCGCTTTGACTGCTTCATCTCTATATTTATTTGTGTGCTTATTTGCATGTGTGTCACCAGGTACACACGCAGCTGCAGCCCGGGCCGTGTAGGCCGGCGAGATACGATCGCAGCGCCGCTCTGGTCACTGCCACCTGACCTGTGATTAATTTAAAGTAGCAGCGACGCAGTGCCCCTGAATGCCGATAAGCTCGAGACGAGTCTGCGGAGGCCGGAACTCTACCGGATCGTTTCAGAGCTACGTGACGATCTCCCCCCACTTCGATTCATTTTCCGAGCGCGCTCCCGAAGACGCCATTGTGGGAAAAAACTAAAATACAATTTATAATCCATTAAGCCGGACCCTTTTCGGTTTACTAAATAAGGATTTATAAATAAAGGGTTTATTACTAAAATAGGGATTTCAAATTCTGCTAGCTGGAGGTCGTTAAGTTTTAAGTGGCATCCATTATTAACAGCTTGTAGGCTTTCACGTTGAGGTTGAGCACCGAGGTGAATTCCTGTAAAAGTCACCGATCTCCCACTGACTACACCGGAGAGATCTGCATTATTCAGCCACACGGCGATGGTGTCACGGGATGCAGTTTCTAACAGAACACAGATCATGGCGACGCCTTCCGCCTAATTCATGGAAAGACCCCTCGGAGCAGCGCCTGGGGCAGTTACAAATCCAGCGCTTCGCGTGTAACATTGTATCTGAAACCCATTTCTGTGTGCATGAGTTTGCACTTGACGATTATTGGAACAGTGTTCTGAAAACCATGAAACGTCAATGCCAGCCGGGTTCTTGTTATGAAAACACCGGTCCCTCGGTTTCCTACACGTACGCCTCCTGAAAAGCTCCCCAGTGCGGTGCCACTGGGAGGATCAGACCAAGTGCTGAAATCCTTTTGATAGTGCTCCATTTCCAGTTCATCCCAGAGATCTTCTATTTTCTTAAATCCTTTCCCCTTAGACCTCCTTGTTACCAGCGGTTATGACCTCACAAGCCCTCACTGGGAAACTCCAATGCAGGTAAACTCACACACTGTTAGACAAAATATCATGTCATGGTGCCTCTCTCTCTCACACACACAGAGTTTGTGTGTGAGTGTCTCTCTGTCCGTGTGTGTGTGTGTGTGTGTGTGTGTGTGTGTGTGCGTGTGTGTGTGTGTGCGTGAGACGCACACAGAGACACAGAAACCCTCTAGTACCATCCATCATTGCAGGAGGAAGTTATTTTTGTGAAACAATGTACCTAGCGGTCGGCAGCACGACGATGGATGACTATATTACAAGCACAGAGGCCCACTATAATGATTAGATCATCAACAACATTCCCCTAATTTCCTTTTCTTCTTCACTGGATGACTGCTCCTCCATCTTCACCCCCAGCCGAGGTCACCGATACCCTTGTTCTTATTGGGACAGTTATTTTCCCTGTACAGTATAGATACAGACTAGGATAAGATATTCCTCATCACTGTCACGAACAGAAAGGGTTAAACCTGCCTGGGATGCATCTCCTCGCTGACACGCACCACGTTATGCCATTTAGCTGGATAACACAAGTCTAAATTGGGATTCATGTCGGAATTTCATCACAGATTTATGAGACACACATCCTTGAGGCAGCGAGGCACAATAAAACGAAAGCGAGAGGAAATAAAATGTTTATGACAAGAAATGACAAATCGATTTTAATTTCAAATCCAACATTTACTGGGTGTCCTTTACTTGTAAACACTCTGACACTGCGCGAAAACGAAAGCACACAATCGTAAATAACCCTTACTGCCCCCCCGCCCCGACGCTCAGACACAGACACAAAGAGAAGCTACTACAAGAGCATTTCAGCTCCTCGGGTCTCATTTCAGTCATTCTCTGTGGGAAGGAGAGCTGGAGAAAAGGACGCGGGCAGCTTATTGTAGAAAACACAATAGAAGGCAGCCGAGGTCAGAGAACCTAGGAAATCGAGCCACTCCACAAAAACACACACCATTCCAAGGAAAACAAGGAAATTGTGCGTTTCTAGGAGTTCAGGGTACTTGAGTCCAATTCTTGAGCCAGTACAGGACTCTTCCTGGTGCCTGGGTCTCATTTTGGATACACAGACTATTGTGAAGCAATTGATCTCGCTCTTTCATGAACTGGAGATCGGACAGCGGTCTTCTGGTGTCTCGGCTGCTCTGCGCATCATGACTTCCCAGTATAGACACAATGTCCCATTTAAACAGGAGTCTGAGCCTAGTAGTAAACTATACCAAAGCATACTGCGGATAATCTGGCTGCCAAGTCACAATCTGACAGATATCAGATATGAAATCAGTGATGAGAACGCAATGTACCGCAATACACTTTGCAAATAAGCTGCTTCATTCACAATGCACTAGTTAGAGCTCATCTGGATACTGTGGACAGTTCTGGGCTCCACACTTCAAGAAAGATATCGCTGCTCTAGAGGCAGTTCAGAGGAGAGCAACCAGACTTATTCCAGGTCTGAAGGGAACGTCCTACTGAGAGACTGAGGACCTGAACCTTTTCACCCTGGAACAGAGGAGACTACGTGGGGACTTGATCCAAGTCTTCAAAATCATGAAAGGCATCGACCACATCAAACCAGAGGAGCTTTTCCAGATCAGCAGGGACACACGCACCCGGGACACACATGGAAATTGGGCTTCAAGGCATTCAAGACAGAAAACAGGAGACACTTCTTCACACAGAGAGGCGTCACAATCTGAACAAACTCCCCAGCGATGTGGCTGAAGAGACAATTTGGGAACATTCAAAAACAGACTGGATAGGATCCTTGATCACTTGATTGGACACTTTCTTATTATTGTAAACTTTCTTATGTTCTTATGACATGATTATAGACACAATGCCCCATTTAGAAAGGAGTAGTAAAGGAGTCGAGTAGTAAACTATAGCAAAGGACACTGGAGATAATCTGGCTGCCAAGTCACAATCTGCAGAGTAAAGCAGCCACTGCGTGTCTGCGTGAAAGTCACCCTCACCCTTGAAACGCATCCCGTTGCGCTGATCAACAGCACTTGTGTCGGCCTGTGGATCCTCAGAAGGTTTTCTTTTTTCCTTCCACTACATTTTTTCCACTTCAGTACAACAAAGACACCATAAACCAAAATAAATTAAGATAGCGTCGTCCGCGGCCCGCTGTTCCTCGCCGATAGCCCCCCTGGGAATCAATCACGCCGTCCCAGTGCATCACCTGGTTTTCTTTAAAAGTAATTTGCCGTTTTTCTGTGATGCTCAACTTAATTACATCTGGCTGCAGCCGGTCGTCATGTATTCCAAGACAAATGGGGGGGCGCCGATACACACAGCAGCTTTAACATTAATCCTTATTTTATCACAACGCCGCCGACACTAAACAGTATGATTTAGGCCGGTGCGGGGTTTGATACGGTAATCGAATCCGATCAGCGGTTTATTTACTTAGTTTTGCCAGAGTTTCTTTCATGACTTTCACTTTCATTCGGTGCTCAGGCAGGATTGCCTCTTCAAGGGGAATCTGCAGTCCGTGATCGTCCTACTTCATCTCTGGCTCGATTATCATCTCATAACGGAGGATCTCTCATCATTCTCCGCCTCAGCCGCTTTGATCAGGATTTCCCAAGCTAACGAACCTCTCCAGACACAAGTGAGCTGACAATTAGTCGGCGTGTCTGAGTGGCCCCCTCTCGAAAAAACAAAGCGGCAGGCATTTGACGTTAACCCCGTTTGATGGAGGATGCTTGGCAGACGGGACGAGGACGAGGGGGCGTCTGTGCGGATCCTTCCAGATCATCAGGCAACCACAGTATGAGAGAGTGCGAGGTTTGGACTGGTAGGGAGTCTGTGAATGTGTGTGAGGAAAGATTTGTCTTCAAGCAAAAAAGATCCAATGCGCTTGGTTCATTCATCTGTAGATCTGAAGGTTATGTCGTATTCTCATCAAAAGTACTATAAATGCTTTGAAGAAGGTAAAACTGAAGGTGTTTCTTTACCATTTCAATGACAAAGAAGCCCTTAATACACAAGATCCGCCTGGTTTGTTCAAGTGGTTCAGAGAAAAGCCCAGAATGCCGTGCGATACCCCAAGGCGGCCCACTTTGATTTGCACAGCCTGTCAGAGGCGCTGATGGAGGCTCAGGATGATGCAACCGGGATTAAATAAACACGAGAGCGCAGCCGGGCCCAAGGAGCATAAATAAAATAAATAAGAACCGGAACGGCTGTAAATCAGGGCTGCATGTTTAAGCGAATGCCTGATGGACTCCAACTTGGTGCTCTGCTCTTTACAGGGTGAGGGGAGGTCGCACTGCGCACAGATGAGCTCCATTACCGGGTCTGCGCTGCCAGGACCGTTCTGGGAAAGCGTTACCGTCGAAATTAACCAGAGAAAACACCCTACGGCAGGCTTTCATCTGCTCTGGCATTAGCAGCGAGCATGGGGGAAAAGAGGAGCGAAGAGAAAAGAAATCAAATGCATTCTCTAAACACACTGCTGAGGGAATTTATTATGAGACGTCTACTCTACTGATAAAACGACTTGCGGCAGAATTTGTCAGTCATTCACGAGCGTGGCACAATCAAAAAGACCAGCGCAGAACAAAAAACTCTGTTTGGGTGTTCAAAGGACGCTGTGAGGGTCAGCACAATGCACTACACTACATAAGAACATCAGACAGTGTCCAATCGAGAGGAGGCCATTCGCCCCATCGTGCTCGTTTGTGTCCATTAATAACTAAGTGATCAAGGATCCTATCCAGTCTGTTTTTGAATGTTCCCACATTGTCTCTTCAGCCACATCGCTGGGGAGTTTGTTCAGATTGTGACGCCTCTCTGTGTGAAGAAGTGTCTCCTGTTTTCTGTCCTGAATGCCTTGAAGCCCAATTTCCATTTGTGTCCCCGGGTGCGTGTGTCCCTGCTGGTCTGGAAAAGCTCCTCTGGTTTGATGTGATCTATGCCTGTCATGACTACGTCTCAAACCTGAGCGCAATTTAACAGATATTAATTACATCATATCAGGCTCTTTCCCCTGCGGAATCCACAAAACGTGTCATCATATGTGTAATTAATCATTTTAGTTGTGGATGATGTAATAACAGGCATGGAAGAAGCCCGTCTAATGGCACCACGAAGTATGAGTTCTCCGTTTGTCACTAATGCACAAAAATAAGAGGAGATACAGTGAGGGAAAAAAGTATTTGATCCCCTGCTGATTTTGTACGTTTGCCCACTGACAAAGAAATCATCAGTCTATAATTTTAATGGTAGGTGTATTTTAACAGTGAGAGACAGAATAACAGCAAACAAATCCAGAAAAACGCATTTCAAAAAAGTTATAAATTGATTTGCATGTTAATGAGGGAAATAAGTATTTGATCCCCTATCAATCAGCAAGATTTCTGGCTCCCCTCTCTTAAAGGGACTCTCCTAATCTCAGCTCGTTACCTGTATAAAAGACACCTGTCCACAGAAGCAATCAATCAATCAGATTCCAAACTCTCCACCATGGCCAAGACCAAAGAGCTGTCCAAGGATGTCAGGGACAAGATTGTAGACCTACACAAGGCTGGAATGGGCTACAAGCCCATCGCCAAGCAGCTTGGTGAGAAGGTGACAACGGTTGGTGTGATTATTCGCAAATGGAAGAAACACAAAATAACTGTCAGTCTCCCTCAGTCTGGGGCTCCATGCAAGATCTCACCTCGTGGAGTTTCAATGATCATGAGAACGGTGAGGAATCAGCCCAGAACTACACGGGAGGATCTTGTTAATGATCTCAAGGCAGCTGGGACCATAGTCACCAAGAAAACAATTGGTAACACACTACGCCATGAAGGACTGAAATCCTGCAGCGCCCGCAAGGTCCCCCTGCTCAAGAAAGCACATGTACCGGCCCGTCTGAAGTTTGCCATCATCTGAATGATTCAGAGGAGAACTGGGTGAAAGTGTTGTGGTCAGATGAGACCAAAATCGAGCTCTTTGGCATCAACTCAACTCGCCGTGTTTGGAGGAGGAGGAATGACCCCAAGAACACCATCCCCACCGTCAAACATGGAGGTGGAAACAATTTTCTTTGGGGGTGTTTTTCTGCTAAGGGGACAGGACAACTGCACTGCATCAAAGGGACGATGGACGGGGCCATGTACCGTCAAATCTTGGGTGAGAACCTCCTTCCCTCAGCCAGGGCATTGAAAATGGGTCGTGGATGGGTATTCCAGCATGACAATGACCCAAAACACACAGCCAAGGCAACAAAGGAGTGGCTCAAGAAGAAGCACATTAAGGTCCTGGAGTGGCCTAGCCAGTCTCCAGACCTTAATCCCATAGAAAATCTGTGGAAGGAGCTGAAGGTTCGAGTTGCCAAACGTCAGCCTCGAAACCTTAATGACTTGGAGAGGATCTGCAAAGAGGAGTGGGACAAAATCCCTCCTGAGATGTGTGCAAACCTGGTGGCCAACTACAGGAAACGTCTGACCTCTGTGATTGCCAACAAGGGTTTTGCCACCAAGTACTAAGTCGAAGGGGTCAAATACTTATTTCCCTCATTAACATGCAAATCAATTTATAACTTTTTTGAAATGCGTTTTTCTGGATTTTTTTGTTGTTATTCTGTCTCTCATTGTTAAAATACACCTACCATTAAAATTATAGACTGATCATTTCTTTGTCAGTGGGCAAACGTACAAAATCAGCAGGGGATCAAATACTTTTTCCCCTCACTGTAAGGCCAAGCTCACCTGCCGAAAACCTATTGCGTCTTTTTTGGCAATTCTCTCTGGACTGTGGAGTTTGACACACTGGCTGCCAATGCTTTCCCTATGACTCCATATGGCTTTTCACTGCTACAGGTCGCTGCTTCTCGGATAAAGAAAACAGCCATGCACTTGTTATAAAGAGCTTTTCTCACATCCTCAAGTGTATATACTATTAATTTTTAAGTACTACAGTCAGACACCGCCACAGCTTCCCTGTGAACCTCAGCAGGGTGTTTATCTTTGCTAAGAAAAGGTGCATCACAGGGGTCAGTATCCCACACCACAGCACTGCACCATCAGAGCTCTGCCGCTCCGGCTTTCGATACGTTATGGCATCAGCAGAAACACTCCACAGCAGATACAATATTGCAAGAGCACAGGCAGGCAGCCTTTAATTAAACCCGGGCCAGCATTCAGAGAGAGAGAGAGCGCTCGCCGTCACCAGCACGATATTTCCACGGCGGTGAGGACTGTGGCACTCCAATAACTTGGCCACTTGACCGCACACACTCACAATGCCAAGCCCCCCGGCGTAACGCAGAGCCGCTCTATGTGTGAGGGTCGTGCAGCTTCCAGGGAGCGTGTGAGAGAGACACCTTGACCCTTTACGCCACCGTGACGCGCCGGGGGGGGCCGAGGCAAGATTCACCGAGCAGAAGATCAAGACTTCACCACGGAGGCTATGCGAGGAAGTTAGGCATGGAAAACAAACGTCATTAACATACTGATGGGATCGGGTGCCACCAGGGGCCGCGAGTAAACGCTGTGCGTGTGAGGGGAAAGACACAAAAAAACAGGTTCTTTTTGTCCTCCCGCCTGCCGAGATAATTAGATTATCAGTGAAGCTGTCAGGGCAGCACGGCTGAAAATGACTTCACAACACGCTGCTCGTTTCACTGGGTTTCTCCTCGGCTGATGAAAAAGACAGCTGGATGTTTTCCCCCCTAATCTGCTGCTCAGCTCTCTGGGGGGCGGCGTACAGGATTCTGAGCCACGGTCCCCCCCGCTCCGGCTGCCTCTAACCGGCGAGGTTAAGTCACAAAGCCTGCCTTGAATCCCTCTGCAGTGCCAATCAAGACCCCCTGCCTTCAAAATACTGCTTCTTAGCGCTTTTACCATTTGTGACCGGTCTGTGATGTTTATTCTATTCACAGGGGTTCGGTTTTACAAAAAATACTGTAATGGTGTGAAGTGTTTATTCACAAGCCCATAATTTATTTGGCACATGATAGGGCTGTTTGTTTCCCAGGAAACCCTGCATGTTTACCTTTCAGTCTCGGCGCAGATGTAGTCTTCAATTTGAAAGCAACAGATCCGGTTCTCCAAACACCATGACAAACCTCGCCTCGTGCTCCCTACTAATATTGCTCTGACCAAACCTTTTAACCGGAACAGAACATCTGGGTCACAGGGCACCGGCGCTGAAGTGAGGATGGACCCCACTCTGCTAACTCTATGACTAAAAATCCTGTGCTGCAATCGAGCAGGCAGAACACGGATGAAAACGGCAACACTCCTCACCCGCGGTTTCTTCTGTGAATAGATTCGGTCCACCCGGGAGAAGCGGGGTGGAGAACGTCTTTCCACGCACACAAAAGCCTCCCTCGGCCGCAGGAGTCACGCGGGGACAGGCTGACCGAAAAACCACAACACTCGGCCCCTCTCGAGTATACAAAACAAACAGGGAGGCCCAATCGGAGCTTTCCTCGTTACGATTCGGCCAATGTTTTTGCTGAAACAGTCTCCGAGCCGCTGGAGCAGAAAGCCCGGCCCCATTGTGCCGGGCCCTGTTGTGGTCGGCAGAGAACACAGGCCGGAAAGGTCCCCTACTCAGACCAGGCCCCCTTCTTGGGAAAACCCCCCAGGGCAGTCGAGACTCCATCTGCCGTGGGGGCGGCCAAAGGTTACAGCATATTTCTCAGGGCGTATTAATGTCAATCTGCTCTGCTCTGTCTGCTGACAAAGCTTATTAAGAGGCAAAGGGCATAACTGGAAGCAGTGGCTTGTTTGTGGTCTATCTGAAATTATTCCAGGGCAATTTTATATTTGAAATGTTTTGTTTGTGCTAGGACCATGAATATAAATTCAAAGAGGGCAGGTTGTTCTACTATAAACAACGGTCTCATCCTACTTAAACTGACGGCTTCAATTCATTCCCATCATATCCACTGTCCGGACCCCCTGACCCGGCGCTCACCGAATCTTTAACCGATCGTGTAGCAAGAGGATCGGCTGTCTCCCACCAGGCCGGCACGTTATCCACTCCTCTTCCAAGCAGCGCTATGCTTGAGAATAATGCGATTTAATGGAAATGCTTTTCACACAAGCAACACGTTTATTAATCTGCTCCCATCCGGCCCGGCCCCAACGCAGCAGACTCACCGAGCCGCTCTCACCGGCACCACACATCCTCAGATGGAAACCTGCTTTGCTATTGAAGCCGAGATTAATTAGTTCATTATACACCTCGAGAGCAGTGCACGAACGCAATATAAAAAAGCCATTCTCTCACCGCAAGCCGGGATTTTAATTCCACAATACTTTCTCCCCCCTTTTTAAATCAATATGAGTGCCTGCCAACCAACGCCACACGGGCAATCTTATTTCCACTGTATTATCCTTCATGTGCCGGAGCTTGGTCGCGAAATAACTTTCAATTGAATTTCTACACGTGTTCCTTTGCAGGGAGGTATTGGAAAACACGCTATTAGAGCAGCTATCTTGCTTATGTGTGAATGCTCTGGTTTATACATAAATAAATTATGAAGGGAAAAGTGGTTCAATTAAAAACAACTTTCAAATGAAAAATGAAGCCAGGTTTTGAGGTGGATCACATGTGTGTCAATTGAGAGCCCGAGTAGCAGCGTTATAGGCCTACAGGTCACCCGTAAAGTACTGGAATGCAAATGAACCTTTATAGACGCCCCTGGGTGCCGAGCGTTTAATGTGAGGAATGAGACTCTGGTGAAATGATGGTGAGAAGAGATTTGTCAGATCGCAATGCTATTTGTCCATGCTTCATGAAAGATTCAGGGATCTCGAGTTACAGGAATATTCAGTCTCTCAGGCTTGATATTCATCATCTTCTCGTTATTTTATTTAATTTAATAAGGCCTCAGACTATCGACATCCCTCACCGATATCGAGGGCCTGGTCTTCCACCATCTCAAATAAACAAACAAGCAGAGTATCGCTCATCCAGTAAACTCTCTCTCCGAAAAAATAAGTTGGAAGTTTTCCATATTGAGATGTGTAAGTGAATATGCAAGTAAACTGATGCATTTATTGTCAAAGTGCTTTAATAGATATAAATGGGCAGCTGTAGTTAGACTATTTAGTGCTTATGACAGCTTTTTTACTCACATATTTACTTAAACACACACACACACCGAGAGATATACATATATACACACACACACACCAGACACACACTCACACAAATTTGATTACATCGCTCCTGGGTGAGAACTACCTTCTCGGAGGCTGCACAGTATGAAATTGTGATCCAAGATTTATGGTATCACAACAAAATTGATTTCTGTTGCAAAGATGTGCCTCTGATTACTATAGAGACTGTTAACTAAGTTACCTCAACCTCAGACAGTTTATAAATATAAATAAATAAACGCTCTTCATCCAATTCCACCGAGCACACGAGCAGCAAAAAGCAAGATGACAAACTCAGGTTAAAGAGACCACGCTGTGAGGAAGACGAAGGAGACACATACAGCACCCTATTCTCTCCGAGATACTTCTCCCCCGAACTGTTGACTAGGGCTGTCTTTGAAGGTTCGTTCGATCTCCAGACTTTCAGAGGTTTTCAGGTTTTCTGAGGTGGGGGGAGCATAGGGAGAGGGGATAAGTGTGTGAGTGTGTTCAGTCCCTGTGATATTTGTGTGCTGCAGTAATAATCAATAAAACGATTTGTTGCTGCACCCGCAATGAGAGTTGGGTCTCCTCATTGGAACCCCCCGCAAGCATTACAATACTAAACCACGACCCCATATAGCCTATTTAAATTAAAACATTCGATTTGTATACTGCCATTACTTAAATAACAGTGGCTGGATATGTCTAAGTTCGAAAACGTCATAAAAAGCCCCTCATGTGTCGGCAGGCATTGGACCAGGTTAAATGTAAACAACGTATTTAGAAAATATACGATTGCTGATAAAAACGTAGAGCTGTGCATTATACTGTTTATTTATCCACGATCTTTACAGCAAGTGTTGTGTAATTTAATGGAAATGTAAAACAAAACAAATGTTGAAAAAGCATGTGCCGTTTGTAATTCTTTGCTAAATGCACAGAAGTATACATAGTTAACATGCATATGGTAAAAACTGAACCTTCGGGACAGCCCTACTGTTGACTGATTATTAACTGCAGATCTAGGTTTGGGACTTACGCTTCGTGCCGGTGGGATTTGCGGCCCTCCCGCACGCATCCTGTCTGCCTGATAAACATGAATGAAGGATCTGGTCTTTCAAGAGAGGCTCAGAGCACTCTAAGAGGCCGTCCATCACCTGATCGCTGGCACAGTTTCACACAAGCCACTACACAATCACAGGCCGCGCTGAACACTGTTCTGGGCTTCCTGCACCTCATTTTCTATCTTTAATAGGGTTTTGCATCCTCCACTGAAAGTCTTTTAAGGTCACGGCGTATCATTTGATTTACTAAATGCTTTAACCTCCGCAGTGCAGTAAACGAGGAGGTCTATTCATTGTGGCGCCGACGGACACTCCGCACAACACGCACTGCAGGTACAAGCTGAACACCACTGCCAATAACACCACTCTTCAAGCATAGAGCCAAGTCAAGCAAAGAACCAGAATCTCTCAGTAGTATATCAGTCTTCACAGAGTAAGTGTCATGCCTGTGTGTGTGCATGAATGAGTGTGCGTGTGTGTATATGAATGAATGTGTATGTATTAATGAATGTGCATGCGTGTAGGAATGAATGAGTGTGCGTGTATGAATGAATGAGTGTGCATGTGTATATGAATGAATGAGTGTGCGTGTGTATATGTATTAATGAGTGTGCGTGTGTATGAATGAATGAATGAGTGTGTGTGTATGAATGCGTGTGTGTGCGTGTGTGTGTATGAATGCGTGTGTGTGAGTGTATGTGTTTGAAGTCCAGGACAATGACTTCACTAGGAGAGCAGCTCCCTCAACCCCGCAGCTCGGAGCCGCACCAATTACCCTGATCATTAGATGCGCGGCTCTCAGCAGCCGCCCGTGATAAGACTACAAAGAGCGACACGCTTTCCGTGGCGGCGCAGAGATAAAAAGTAATGAGCTTCACCGGGTCCCATTCTCGTCCTTAAACGAAATTATCTCCATTCTTTGGCAAACATTTCAAAGGGACCCTAAATTAAAATTAAAGAAAAAAAAAAAAAAAGAAACGCCGCTAGATAAATAAATAGCAAGGAGAGAAGAAAAGAGGAGAGCAGAGCAGAGGGAAGTTTCTCTCGGGTCGTGTCTGATGTTTACAACTGCGCTTCCCGCTGCTGGTTGTCATGGTGACCGCTCGCAGCTCATCGTGCTGCTCCGCCGGGGGGGGGGGGGTGCCTTCTCCACCACCAGCCCTCCTGAACGCACAGCTCCGGCGGATAAGACGGACGCGTGGGCCCGCCGCTCGGGAACCAGGCGGCTGCCAATCAATCCAGAGGCCCGTTACGGCAGTGAGTCGGGGGGACGTGCGAAGCCCCGGGGCGGCAAGACGGGCAGGGGCCACGAGGGCTCACGTTACAGTCTGTCTACCACCGGAAAGAGACCAGATCGACTGTACTCACGGCGTACTGATGCCCATCACGGCGGATTGGAATCAGGATTCGTGCCTTATAAACAACGGACGAGATCCGCGTATTCTCGTTGGTACATCTGCCAGGTTGAATGCATTTACACAATTAAAGCAAACCGCACCTAATTAATCTACCGCGGGGCTCTGAACGAGGGCAAGCGGGCCACGCTGAGCCTCTCAACCACAGCGCTGCTTTTCGAAAGTCTCTCAGAAAAAAATAAAAACCCGACACTGGCACCAATAAACAGAAGAAATTCCCCGGCACGTTCCCATGACCCGCTGTCTGCTGGGAAGTGTGTGTCAGTTCAGGCTGTGCTCTCGCAGGGCTATATAAAGACGAGGACAGGATATTTGGGAGTGATGGCGTTTCCGAGCAGCTCTCCCCTCTGGGAGTGGAAGACAGGGTTACGGCCGTCCCGATGCCTGGCCCCTGGACGGTCACATGACTGCCTCTGGACAGCCGTGGGCGTCAGGCCACACGGGGCGTCTTTAACCTCGGTGGCGGGGCTTCCCTTCCAGGCAGACAGAACAAACACGCTCACAACTAAACCCGACAAAGGGCTTTTCAGTTCTGCACCACGTTGTCATGCACCAAGAACTGTACGATTCTGTGCCTCTGTTAAAAGGCAGTCACCTCCGCACACATTTCTGCTGATTGTTCAATACAGGCGAAAAAAAAAGACATCTGTGAAGCAATTGGACAGGAAATAAATAAAATAAAAGAAGAGAGGAGGTCCGCTGTGGCCTGTGAAAGAGCCGGCAGGAATGCGTTCAACAATTGCTGGCACATTTGAAGTCACTTCCCTTTTTTACAGGCAAAATAAATCCTGCATAAACAAGTCGATCTGCCGCGGGGAGAGATTGGACGCTTGATAGATGTGATTAGTGACCACGCTGCAGGGCTGGGGGGAAGGGGAGTTCAATCTGCGCGGCTCGGGACAAATCTGATCCATTTCCACCGGCAGGGAGGGACTCGGAGGTTATGAAAACAGGGCCAGATTCCTTCTCCATAGCAAGTTCCTAAACAAACAGTAATGTTTCTCCTACAAGTCTCTAAATAAACCAGAAGGCGATCTCAAACCTCTCTGTATGACATCACACACTCCCGTCCTTGTGCATTACATCATCTCAGCATCACACAATCCAACTCGCTGGCCGCACTGCTCGATGGAGGCCTGTCATCTGCTCGTTGCGTTAATTAGCAGATAACTGATCACAATCTCGCCTGGTCATTTCCTGAAGGATCTCAAATTGTTCACACTAAATGTCCGGAGTTTGTTCCTGATTCCCAGTACTCTGTGCTGCCCAAACGTGTGACTCGGGATGGGACAGGGTTGGGAGGCAGGGAGGGGCAGCAGAAATAAGTCGAAAGTATGTTATTGACATCCACCCTTCGCTGGGCTGCAGTTTTATTTATGTAATTCTTTAAAGACCAGATTAATTTGTTATGCTGCAGATGAACCCAAACATAAAAACACAAATGTAAAGGCCTAAATGATTAGAGTGCAGTTTAACTGATTGCTGGTAAACAGAATTAGGAAATAATCGGTCATACAGCTTAAAACAATATTGATTATCTAAAAGCACGGCACAAAGGACTGTAGATATACCTCACTCTACAGGAGAGAGAGCTTCGATTCGTGCATTAAAGAGATCGTAAATACATTGAAGTAATGAGGATAGGTTTCATAAACTTGACAACGAAAGTGAAAATGTGTTGCACACTAACAGACGGGTGACAAATTAAAGGAAAAACCTGAATAAATGAGTGGAGGAACATAACGAATGCCTCCAAACAGCTGTACTGCATGATACAATTAAACATCCTATCATTCTCTGTGGCCTGTATAAACATGCTGAGCAGGCCCGATTTTGGATCAAGATGGCAAGAGGAAAGGATCTCAGTGACTTTGAAAGAGGGGTCATTATTGGGGCACGAATGGCAGGAGCTTCAGTCACACAGACGCTCAACTGGCTCGTGTTCTGGACAAGTGGGCGAGTGCATGTATGACGACACCAAGAGAACGGGACAAGCCTGACTGCTGGACCCCTACAGTGAGGGGGTCCGGAGGCTCTGTTGTGCTGTGGGGGGCATTGTCCTGGCATGGTTTGGATCCACTTGTCCCTTAGAGGGAAGGTCACTGCAGATCATGACAGAGTTATTCTGAGTGATCACCTTTATCCTGTGGTGACACATTTCTATCCCAATGGGAGTGTCTCTTCCAGGATGACAATGCCCATCCACAGGGCACGAGGGTCACTGAATGGTGTGATGAGTATGAAAATGATGTGACTCATATGCTCTGGCCTTCGCAGTCACCAGATCTCAACCCAATTGAACACCTATGGGAGATTCTGAACCGACGTGTCAGACAGCGCTCTCCACCACCATCATCAAAACCCCAAATGAGGGAATATCTTTTGGAAGAATGGTGTTCATCCCTCCAGTAGAGTCCAGAGACTCGAAGAATCTGTGCCAAGAGCACTGAAGCTGTTCTGGGGCTCGTGCTACCTTACTGAGACACTTTATGTGGGTATTTCCTTTAATTTGTCACCCATCTGTATAAGTGTGCGGTTTATTAAAACAAATATATTGATTAACAATAACACAATAATAATAATAATATTAAATTAAAATTCTGCTGCCCATTATACACTAGAATGACAGGTTGGCATCTCAATTATCTGAGCTTTGAGTTACCGGCACCCTTAATTGAGCATGCTGTCCCTCTACAAAGTGTGCAGATAGACTCACTCTGCACACCACAGCACGAACACCATGCAGCGTACTGTACAGAGAAAGTATCTTCTCCACAGAGCCAAGCCTCCTCCGCGTCCATGCGCTAAAACGAAAGCGAGACTCCCTCGTTATTTTGACGAAGATGCAGTTTGCCGACCACATCAAACACTAACCAGCCAGCCTTGCTCACAGTGTAATTTGAGTTTTGCTCACATGAAATGCCTCCTGAAGTGGGTATTATTACCAGGCTGGATTTACTGCCATTTATGTAGCCACTGAACTGCTAAATCTGAATCCAATTAGCTCCCATAATTGTGTTTAACCGTGACAGTCTTCGGGTAAACAGACAATATCCAACACACAGGTTTTAACTCGGGTCCCAGATTGTCAGACTGTTAGTGCGTTCCGCTCTCTCTCCGTTATTACTGATTGGCTGATTATACAGTTTATATAAAGCTCAACACAGAACCAACTCTGTCTTCCAGAGCGACGAGGCGGAAGAGATTGTTTTTGTGAAGTGCAGGAAGAACGGGACCATGAAGGAAAAGGCCAGAGCATTAACATTTACTCATTAAGTAAGGATGCTTTTTTTATTACGGTTTTAAATTGATGATTAGTGCAAAAACACAGTGCATTAGGAAGATATTTTAAAATCCAGACCACGTCACTAAATTACACAAATGTTTATTTAGAATTGTGGTCCTTGTGGAGGAGAAAATTGGATTGCGATGTAGAAACATTTAAAGCGCTCTCCTGAACAGCGAGCCACCGCAGCGAACGATCTGAGGAGAAAGCGCTGCGAGAGAACGTCAGGCCACACGATGATGTCACAATGCACCCCTGGAAGGCTCTTTTTGGTGTCAGCCTGCAGCTCAGTACACTTCACACTGAGGTCTCCGTCACAGGGCTTCGAACGGACGCATCTGACGTCTCCACAGCTCTGTGCATCAGTGTTGTGTCTTGGTGTTGTCGCGGAGGTTATGGAGATGGGATTGGGACAGAAGCACGGGCCTGGCGATTCCGCTCTTACTCAGTTTCTTTTATTCCATTCCTCCTTCTCCTGCCTCTGCGCTCTTACTAAGAGTCACCTACAGACGGGATGCATTATTCATGGCCGCCTGATCCTCCTCTGCCTCGCTCGCTCCCTCACGCTAAGCCTCGGCGTTTTCCCCCACAGGAGATTATGGGATCCTGCCGCAGACGGATTTATGAATCTCGCCTGTTCCGTCCGAGCAAGACTGAGGGGCTTCAGCTGTCCAGCTGCCTGGCCCCGTTCAGGGAATTCTCATGGCGGACTATAATGCATCGTGAAAGGGCAGCAGTTGCGCACGGCACCAGATCTACAGGCCTGTAGAAAAGCAAGGTTTCCAAAATCATCATCTTTCCGCTTGACTGAAACAACGAGGCACGAAGCACATTTGACACAGGCCTCAGCCAGCTGCTCACATTCTCTCCCTGTCTTTATGCTCGAGTATATCAGTTGCCTACATGTAACTGGTCATCAATTTGAGTTCACTACTATAATTAGGACATCAGGTGCCAAGATGATTAGTTTCGAGTTCTTACAGCTCACAGTGGTCGTGACAAGCTGTAGTACCTCAAAGTGTCGCACAACGGCTGTCCTGCATGAAACAACACCATACCGCAGCTTCACCGCAGCGATCCCTCCCTGTGTTTACAAGGATCACGGCCTCATGTTTTATGGATGTGTGCTCTTATGGCTGTGACTTGTGTGTCACTATTTAATGTTACCTATTTCGCTTAATTGTGGGTTGTAAAACATTAATGCGCTAAGGTAAGCAAATAACAGTAAAAGGGTTTAAATGCTTTATGAATCCACGGCACCCGCACAGACTCAGCAGCCCAGGAGTGAAACTGTACTCAATTCCAGCGTTTCATCTCTGCAAATATTCAGGTTATTCAAATGCAGAACGCCACCTTCGTCTGGAGCCGCTGGGTGTAAAACCGAACACAAAAACAAGACTTCCATAATTAGGTAGCTTCCAGAAAGTACAGCAGTCAGAGTGTGTATTTCTTCATAACACAGGGCAGCTACACAAACTATACAAATGACTGGATGCCTTTCTACTACAGAGACAAAGCGTCTTCATAATTATTAAAATCACTTGCATACCGTCTGTGTACTTTTAAATAAAGTTATATCTTCGGATACAGGCTGAAATGTTGGCTTTCACCTGTACCCTCAGTGAATAGCAGCTTGACAAAGTAGAGAAGAGAGAAAAGGGAAATCCCACCTAAGCCATAACAACACGACAACCTGCCTGAGGTCAGAGAAGGAAGAGATTTTCAATCCTTCAAGCACAGCCGCTGCCCATCATTGCAGATGATCAACACACAACCATTACCGTCTTTGCTCAGTGCAACACCGTGCCACTACAGACCCACAAATCACACAAAACACATATTTGCAGAATAGTAGGACATCGTGAACACACACAGACACGGTAAACGTCCCCCGGGCAGTAGGAGCTGTTGTTAGCGATGTGAAGGTAAACGCGAGTCCCAGGATGCGGGACATCTCCACTCGCTAACGACCGCCTCTGGAGTCATTCACGCTCTTCACACGGGCGACAAAGACCGCTCTCTCCGATCCACCAGCACGCATTCATTATTCACTCTTCTAGTTAAGCACAATTAGGTAGAGATTGAGCAGGGATACACAATCGCTGCAGGCCAAAGCAAAAAAATCAAGACACCCGTGTCATTTAAGCACAAACACTTTTCTAACGATTTGAATTAAAGATTCTGTCCTGAGGGAACAGACCGATTTCTGTGCTACTCACTGTTACAGAAGCGGCTTACGTTGTGAGCAGAAGCCCAAGTCCTACAGGACTACGTGGGGACTTGATCCAAGTCTTCAAAATCATGACAGGCATCGACCACATCAACCCAGAGGAGCTTTTCCAGATCAGCAGGGACACACGCACCCGGGGACACAAATGGAAATTGGGCTTCAAGGCATTCAAGACAGAAAACAGGAGACACTTCTTCACACAGAGAGGCGTCACAATCTGAACAAACTCCCCAGCGATGTGGCTGAAGAGACAATTTGGGAACATTCAAAAACAGACTGGATAGGATCCTTGATCACTTAGTTATTAATGGACACCAAACGAGCACGATGGGGCGAATGGCCTCCTCTCGATTGGACACTTTCTTACGTTCTCATCTCAGACACCACTTATTTCACTACAACATGGGGCAGTGAAAGATGCTGAGGATGCCTGCATGTGCTGTGAAGGAGTCCAGGTAACACAATCAAGTGAAGCACCGCGCACAGCCCCGAGTGCTAAAGGCCTCTCTCTCACTCTTGGAAGTCAGTGCCAGGTGTGGGAGGAGAGATAATCTCTGAGTTATTGAGGCAGTGTGTGTCTGGGCTAGGCAGCTGGAATGAGATACACAAACTGTGATGCCTGGTGTCCTCCCAATACACTCACACCTCTGTGTGCACGCATCCCCGATGTTCGAATCGCAATCTCACAACAAATATGCCTCCCCACTGCCGCCAAGGCATTTTTGCACGTTTTTTTTCCCATTCAACGCTCTCCAGCCAACGTTGTCATCACAACAAGCCTATCAGAGCCGTTGGATGCACAGACAGCTGGAGTGAAAGACGACAAGGACTTTAAAAAGCACAAACTGCCTCAGAAGCAATTATGGTAAGTGTCGGGATTAACGCGGACGGGGCTGGAAATGGCTGTCATATCTCCAGCAGCTGCATGGCAGGGGGGGAAGAAAAGAAGAGGAAAGAAGAGGGGGAGCAGCTCTCTGAAGATTTGCAGCTCGTTCCTGCCGTGTTCCCTGGCCGGCACGTTCCCTGCGCCTGTTGTTCGGCGGTGTTGGAACAGCTGCCATGGTTGTTTCCTCTGTATAGGCCTCCCCTGGGACACCAGCCATTATTTTATAGGACAGCTATGACTGGAATGCACCGCTTGGGACCCGTCGAAGGGTTTGTTTTGTTTCTTGCTTGGGAAAGAAGAAACTCCATCTACTGGCCGAATCAAGTGTCTTACAGGCCCCTGTGAGCAGCAGCTACTACAGAGCACTGAGAGCACAGAGCCCAAACAGGTCACATCCGCCACTAAAAATGTATATTAGCATCTCTGCAGTTTGACCAATTTAATGGGAGGGCTGGGGGGGACAGAGGACGGCACCATAAGGACAACTTAACTGCGGTCTGGATGGCTGAACTAATACAACGTCCCTGCTATAGGGTTTTAAGTGCTGGCTTAATTAATTTACTACTTGCAGATATTTAGGGCAAATAATGACTGATGCCAAATTATAAGCGACATCCCCACTTTCTTCTCACTTTGCATCTATACCAGTAGGTTGGTTTTGTTTCAAGTTTGTTTTATTTTATTTCCAACCTGTTCATTTTCCATCCACACACACTGCCCCCTTTCCTCCAGCTCATTAAAACCAATGAGTGCAAGCCCTGACGTCATGGCGAGGATACGCGTCACACAGCCGGGTCAGCGCTGCACTGCTGCGGGACACGCACCCCGTCTCCGTCTCACGCACACCATCCGCCACAGTGCCGTGACTTTATATTTCATCAACACACACAGCAAGCAAGTCCTCATCACCCGCAGCGGCGCCCGGTCCGGGTCATTTCGGACGCGATTTAAAACCGTCTCTGTGCACGAATTACAGCTTTACATCACCACGTTCACAGCCACAAAACACTGCACTGCACTGCACTAACACTACACTAACACTACACTAACACTGCACTAACACTACACTAACACTACACTAACACTGCACTAACACTACACTAACACTGCACTAACACTACACTAACACTACACTAACACTGCACTAACACTACACTAACACTGCACTAACACTGCACTAACACTACACTAACACTGCACTAACACTAACACTGCACTAACACTACACTAACACTACACTAAGACTGCACTAACACTACACTAAGACTGCACTAACACTACACTAACACTGCACTAACACTACACTAAGACTGCACTAACACTACACTAAGACTGCACTAACACTACACTAACACTGCACTAACACTACACTAAGACTGCACTAACACTGCACTAACACTACACTAACACTGCACTAAGACTGCACTAACACTACACTAACACTGCACTAACACTACACTAACACTGCACTAAGACTGCACTAACACTAACACTACACTAAGACTGCACTAACACTACACTAACACTACACTAACACTGCACTACACTACACTACACTAACACTAACACTGCACTAACACTACACTAAGACTGCACTAACACTAACACTGCACTAAGACTGCACTAACACTACACTAACACTAACACTGCACTAAGACTGCACTAACACTACACTAACACTGCACTAACACTACACTAACACTGCACTAACACTAACACTGCACTAAGACTGCACTAACACTAACACTGCACTAAGACTGCACTAACACTACACTAACACTGCACTAAGACTGCACTAACACTACACTAACACTGCACTAACACTGCACTAACACTAACACTACACTAACACTGCACTAAGACTGCACTAACACTGCACTAACACTAACACTGCACTAAGACTGCACTAACACTACACTAACACTGCACTAACACTGCACTAACACTAACATTACACTAACACTGCACTAAGACTGCACTAACACTGCACTAACACTAACACTGCACTAAGACTGCACTAACACTACACTAACACTGCACTAACACTACACTAAGACTGCACTAACACTAACACTACACTAAGACTGCACTAACACTACACTAACACTACACTACACTAACACTGCACTAACACTAACACTGCACTAAGACTGCACTAACACTACACTAAGACTGCACTAACACTACACTAACACTGCACTAACACTACACTAAGACTGCACTAACACTGCACTAACACTACACTAACACTGCACTAAGACTGCACTAACACTACACTAACACTGCACTAACACTACACTAACACTGCACTAAGACTGCACTAACACTACACTAACACTGCACTAACACTACAATAACACTAACACTGCACTAAGACTGCACTAAGACTGCACTAAGACTACAATAACACTAACACTGCACTAAGACTGCACTAAGACTGCACTAACACTACACTAAGACTGCACTAACACTAACACTGCACTAAGACTGCACTAAGACTGCACTAACACTAACACTGCACTAAGACTGCACTAACACTAACACTGCACTAAGACTGCACTAAGACTGCACTAACACTAACACTACACTAACACTGCACTAACACTACACTAACACTGCACTAACACTACACTAAGACTGCACTAACACTAACACTACACTAACACTACACTACACTACACTACACTAACACTGCACTAACCTAAGACTGCACTACACTAACACTGCACTAACACTAACACTGCACTAAGACTGCACTAAGACTGCACTAACACTACACTAAGACTGCACTAACACTAACACTGCACTAAGACTGCACTAACACTACACTAACACTACACTAAGACTGCACTAACACTAACACTACACTAAGACTGCACTAACACTACACTAACACTACACTAACACTGCACTACACTACACTACACTAACACTGCACTAACACTAACACTGCACTAAGACTGCACTACACTAACACTGCACTAACACTAACACTGCACTAAGACTGCACTAAGACTGCACTAACACTAACACTGCACTAAGACTGCACTAACACTACACTAACACTGCACTAACACTACAATAACACTAACACTGCACTAACACTACACTAAGACTGCACTAACACTAACACTACACTAAGACTGCACTAACACTACACTAACACTACACTAACACTGCACTAACACTAACACTGCACTAAGACTGCACTACACTAACACTGCACTAACACTAACACTGCACTAAGACTGCACTAAGACTGCACTAACACTAACACTGCACTAAGACTGCACTAACACTACACTAACACTGCACTAACACTACAATAACACTAACACTACACTAAGACTGCACTAACACTAACACTGCACTAAGACTGCACTAAGACTGCACTAAGACTGCACTAACACTACAATAACACTAACACTGCAAAAGCATGAAACATGAAGCGCCCGCTCGCCCTGATACATGGCGCGGCGGCGCAAGTTTGTTCCCGCAGCCCTAATCTCCTGTCCCCCGCTGTCCCCCGCTGTCCCCCGCTGTCCCGCACACAGCTCCGCGGTCTCAGGCTCCTCAGACCCGCACTCACCTCTCCGGCTCCGGACCGCAGGCGGC
Organism: Amia ocellicauda; assembly: GCF_036373705.1. NCBI lineage: Eukaryota > Metazoa > Chordata > Actinopteri > Amiiformes > Amiidae > Amia > Amia ocellicauda. The sequence goes on along the minus strand of NC_089867.1, from coordinate 25,563,736 downwards.
TGCTCGGGCTCTGCCGGGGCTGCGCGCGCAGCTCTCCCTCTCCCTGCGCGCGGCCGGATGCGTCAGCGCGGTTGCCATGGCGACCCCGGTGCGCCGCCCTCGAGCAGGTGTGTCCTACCTGCGCGCGCCTCGAACCCGAGCATCGCAGAGCCCGGAGTCCCGTCAGCCACCGCGCAGCCGCGTCCAGACTGAGAGCCTCTGTGTGAAGAAGTGTCTCCTGTTTTCTGTCTTGAATGCCTTGAAGCCCAATTTCCATTTGTGTCCCCGGGTGCGTGTGTCCCTGCTGATCTGGAAAAGCTCCTCTGGTTTGATGTGGTCGATGCCTTTCATGATTTTGAAGACTTGGATCAAGTCCCCACGTAGTCTCCTCTGTTCCAGGGTGAAAAGGTTCAGGTCCTCAGTCTCTCAGTAGGACATTCCCTTCAGACCTGGAATAAGTCTGGTTGCTCTCCTCTGAACTGCCTCTAGAGCAGCGATATCTTTCTTGAAGTGTGGAGCCCAGAACTGCACACAGTATCCAGATGAGCTCTAACTAGTGCATTGTACAGTCTGAACATCACTGCCCTTGTTCTCAATTCTACACTTTTGACAATATACCCTCACACTCTGTTTGCCTTTTTTATTGCTTCCCCACATTGTTTGGATGGAGAAAGTGAGGAGTCCACATAGACTCCTAGGTCTTTCTCATGCGTTACTTCATCTAGTTCTGTTCCTCCCATAGCGTAATTATAGTGGACATTTTTGTTACCTGCATGTAATACCTTGCACTTGTCCACATCGAATTTCATCTGCCAGCTGTCAGACCACAACTGAATATTATCTAAGTCCCTTTGAATAGCCTGTGCTGCCGAGATTGTATCTGCTGAGCCGCCTATTTCAGTATCATCTGCAAATTTGACAAGTTTGCCAACTATCCCAGAGTTGGGTTTGGTTTTTCAGATTATGCACTTTAGAAACTGAACTCTTTGCAAAACATATATATATATATATATATATATATATATATATACACTCACCTAAAGGATTATTAGGAACACCATACTAATACTGTGTTTGACACCCTTTCGCCTTCAGAACTGCCTTAATTCTACGTGGCATTGATTCAACAAGATGCTGAAAGCATTCTTTAGAAATGTTGGCCCATATTGATAGGATAGCATCTTGCAGTTGATGGAGATTTGTGGGATGCACATCCAGGGCACGAAGCTCCCGTTCCACCACATCCCAAAGATGCTCTATTGGGTTGAGATCTGGTGACTGTGGGGGCCAGTTTAGTACAGTGAACTCATTGTCATGTTCAAGAAACCAATTTGAAATGATTCGACCTTTGTGACATGGTGCATTATCCTGCTGGAAGTAGCCATCAGAGGATGGGTACATGGTGGTCATAAAGGGATGGACATGGTCAGAAACAATGCTCAGGTAGGCCGTGGCATTTAAACGATGCCCAACTGGCACTAAGGGGCCTAAAGTGTGCCAAGAAAACATCCCCCACACCATTACACCACCACCACCAGCCTGCACAGTGGTAACAAGGCATGATGGATCCATGTTCTCATTCTGTTTACGCCAAATTCTGACTCTACCATCTGAATGTCTCAACAGAAATCGAGACTCAACAGACCAGGCAACATTTTTCCAGTCTTCAACTGTCCAATTTTGGTGAGCTTGTGCAAATTGTAGCCTCTTTTTCCTATTTGTAGTGGAGATGAGTGGTACACGGTGGGGTCTTCTGCTGTTGTAGCCCATCCGCCTCAAGGTTGTACGTGTTGTGGCTTCACAAATGCTTTGCTGCATACCTCGGTTGTAACGAGTGGTTATTTCAGTCAAAGTTGCTCTTCTATCAGCTTGAATCAGTCGGCCCATTCTCCTCTGACCTCTAGCATCAACAAGGCATTTTCGCCCACAGGACTGCCGCATACTGGATGTTTTTCCCTTTTCACACCATTCTTTGTAAACCCTAGAAATAGTTGTGCGTGAAAATCCCAGTAACTGAGCAGATTGTGAAATACTCAGACCGGCCCGTCTGGCATCAACAACCATGCCACGCTCAAAATTGCTTAAATCACCTTTCTTTCCCATTCAGACATTCAGTTTGGAGTTCAGGAGATTGTCTTGACCAGGACCACACCCCTAAATGCATTGAAGCAACTGCCATGTGATTGGTTGGTTAGATAATTGCATTAATGAGAAATTGAACAGGTGTTCCTAATAATCCTTTAGGTGAGTGTATATATAGATATAAACCACATTTTTGGAGGCTCTTGTCATGGCATCATAAGCCGTGGTATTTCCTCTCATTCTCTGCCCCGTACAGAGGAAACCAGCTCCCCACACCTCAAAACTACCTCTGAGTTCAGGCACAAATCCATGTTCTCCTCCCATGTGCGATACTGCTACACAGGGTATCATAGTCGCCAATGAAAAATACATATATTCCATTCACACATATATCCCAGTGTGTCTGAGGTCATAAAACTCATTTTCACTCCCCTACAAAACACTGCAGGATTTTTCAAATCAGACTGATTTTGGCAACACTTCATGGGGTCACCAGTGAGTGGGGTCAGCCAGGCACATAGAAACGAAACACACAAACATTATAACAACAGACACATTCGAGATCATCCAATTCATCACAGCAATGGAACCAAAATCAAATATAAATTCATGTCTGCCTATTAATTAAAGTTGATAAAGAGAAAGGGACGAGGAAGCCAAAGGTGTGAAAGACAGGCTTTCTGCCTCGTGTGCTCTGAATGCGGGGACGTGTGGCAGCTTGGAGAATTTGAATTTCTCTGCGAAAGAGGATTTATAATGGTAAGTGGTGCTTCGGCTGCTGTTATCAAATTGTACTTCCACCGCTTAATGAATCTTTCCTCCAACTCGTCCGCGCTGGAGGGACCGGTCGGATCCGGAAACGTGCTGTTCGTCAAGGCGTGCATTAATGCTAAAACATAATAAGGGAAAACCACCGAAGCGTGAGGCCTTGATAAGCCAGGGGTTGGGAGTCGAACCTCACCAGGGAGATACCCTGGCACCGAGGAAATTGCTATTGTACTGCTTTGGTGAAAGCAGTAAACGGGAAATAGCTTTTCCTTTGTTAGCATTTTGCCCTTTATTCAGCGATAATTGGTGGCTTAAATACGATTCCCCGAGCGCCAGAACGACCGCAGAATTGGTTTCCTTTCTGTTCCTTATTCCACAGAAACTCCAGCTATTTTGTGAAATACATCCCTGTAAATATGTCATTTTGTTTGGTGGCGTACCTGGTTAGGATCCGGGTTATCTACATCCCCCCTGTATTATTAGTACTGTTATTGCAGATTTTCACGTGGAAGTGTGAAACGGGCGAAAAGGTTAATTTGTATGAATTGTTTCCAAGCTTAATGATCTACGAGTTGGACACAGCTTGTTAAACCTCTACTGCAATCAATGCCATTAAATAAAATTAGATATAGATATTAATGTCGAACGAGAGTTTCACACATCAGACTTCAAAATGTGCGTCGGGGGCGCGGGAGCATCGCAAGGTGTTGGAAAGCGTTTGGCGCTAATTTAATCCTTCTCTCTCCTCGCACAGCTGGATTCCCTCTCTGCCGTTATTATTTGAAAGATTTGCAGTGGCCATTAGAAACTGGGCAGCACGCTCTGAACCGACGCCAGGCTCTTTCATTCTCCTGCTTTTGAGTCGGGCTGCTCATTGTCAGGATTTATCCCTCGTTGCATTAATAACTGCAGACACTGCGCAGAGCCTGTGAAAAGCGGCTTCAAAAGCCATTTCAGTTATACCATACCCTTATTAATTCAAAAAAACAATGGCTAATATTCCTCCCTGTAGGAAGTAGGTTTAGATTGTTTTTATTATGGTAGGTTATACTTTTATTATGTTTCATGGTGCCTTTTTTCTGCTATCGAGTCCAGAATCATGTCTTCTGGGGGGAAGAAGGGACTCGTGCGTGTTGCTTTGTCAATAGGGTTCACAGCACTGTGTGACGCTACTCTTCTTCTCCACTGCAGTTCCTCTACTATCAGCCTTCACCCGTTTGTGCAGAAACCCTGCTTTTGCTTGGACGGAAATTAGCTTGGCAGATAAAACAGCTGCTGAAATAAAACACAAAAGCTCACAACGCAAATTCAATGGGAAGGGCCAGAGACCGTTCATAAGTAGAGCTGGCCTGCAATTAGGTGCTCCTTCATCCTGTGTGTGATTGGTTAAAGTCCGTCTGGCCTTTACAGAAACTTCAGTTGACCCACTGTAACAGTTTGTGATCATGAAGGGATGTTTTACACTGAGGCAGAACTTGGTGTCCATATAACCTCCCTCTTCAGCTCAGTTTCACTCCTAGGATCTGACCATTGCAGGGCAGACGGCTCATTGTACCCCATTTGCAAATTTTGCAACGTGGGCCCAGATAATAGGAAAGCAAATACAATGAAAATCATTTTATTAGCATTTATTAGGGAAGGAATCCAGTGACCCTTCAACCTGGGAGGCTGGATCCGTGTGATGATCCGTGTCAATCACTTCATGTGTGCGTCTCTCATTTTGTGTGCTCATGTTGTTACTTAAAGAGAAATTAAAGCCCTTTTTGATGTAACAGACTTAAGTTAGATCCGTTTGCTGAAGTTGACATGTTCTTCGTCGATTTGCATTCTGTTCGACACATCCTTATGTCTTTGCGATGTGTTGTTATGCGAGATGCAGATTTGTCCCTGAGCAGATTTGTTAGAAGTCCGACTCCATCACCTTCTGATTCTGATAAGCATTACGCACTTATTCACACACACACACACACACACACACACACACACAAGGAGCTCCACATGTCTGAAACTCCACACGTGCTCAGCGTTGACCTTGCTGTTGAGATGAAAGCCTGCGATGGCAGCTCTTGAGACGCAGGCTCTCGGGATGGCGTTTGGAGCTGATGAGCTCCCGAGGAGGCCGGTCTGTCAATCTCCATTAAGAGTCGACGGAGTCAAGAGGGATTCGAATGATGCCTTCTCCACTGCAGCGCTGCGTTGTGTGTTGTGTGGCTCCCTCTGGGTCTTCTCAGAAATCAGACCGTGCAGCACAACTGCCTTTCTAGGTATTTCCTCATAACATTTCTCAGAAATTCTTGCATTTTTTGGGCCTCTGTTTCATCCCTTTCCAGTTGCTTCAATGTGCCTCCAAGTTCTCCTCTTTTGTGTCATATTCCCACCAGACGTCCTGTAGCAGTAGTCCAATCTAAATGAAGATGTCACACTGGAAATCTCTCAGACCCCCTAAAACGAAGCTGGTCACGCAGTCCAGTATTGCCTTTTTAAATTCAAACTTTGATTACAAAACCAGTCCTTGACAGCAGCAAGAATTGTGTCGCTTCTAAATAATGTACATCACGCACTGAGGTGCAGGTCCAAGCTGTGATTTAATACAGTACTGTTGTTTTTCGTGTGTGCCTCAGATCGATTACAATCCTGCTGGAGAATATGGTGTGAACTAATATTCCCGTTAATGAAATAAACCTATTGCATTTGACTGCAGGTAGATTGGGTATTGAGTGAATCTAACCAGAAGCAGACAATGCTCAATCTCTGGAGATTTCAATTACTGATCATATAAAACCGCAGACGAACTGTCGAAACTGAGCAGCTCAATAACAATAACAGCCTAACAATCATATCAATAATAAAGAGACACCTTGATTATGATTTTTCTGTTGTTGTTTAGCTAATAAATGAATGAATTAATATACAAGAGGCACAGGATTGAGACAAGAAAGGAAGCGCGTGTTCTTTGCGGCAGCAGCTTCAAAAGGCACCGCCGAGAACTGAAGCCCTGCAGATGTAAGCACAAGTGGGCAGAGAAAAAGCCATTGTGTGCCGTGGTTTGAAATATCATGCATGATCGCACCCGGAGAGTGAGGTCTGCTGCTCGTTCCAGTCCCGGCTGCTCTTGTGATTACAGTTGTCGATGCTGAGACGAGCGGCGGTGTCATTACAGCATGCAAGAGGAGCGCCAGGGCGGTGTTTTGCAGAGGACGAGCAGGTTTCCAATCCGCTCCAATGGCGGCGAGTCAGAACCCGGTGGGGAGAGTCTACAACCTCTCTCTGTGTTCGCTCTCCCTCCCCATCGAACGCCTGCGCTCCGGGCCAGGGCTGTGACATCACACCCTCCCAAGAGCTGTCGACACGAGCCACCTGCCCCGCTCCGTCGTGCCACGCGAACATGACATCTCGGGCCCCGAAGCCCGCTCTCGGAAGCACATCTCCCGCCTCCGGCCCAGCGCGGAAGCCCGGTCTAGCGCAGAGCGCAGATTAAAGACGCCGGTGACGCAAACGAGCCGTCTGACACGCGGATGGGAGCGGTCACACGGTGTCTGTGAAGGAGATCTGTGTTATGGAGGGGGATGCGAGGGCGGCTGTGTTTGTGCTGTTGGGTGAATTCCATCGACATGCGTGCCGTAACCCAGACGGCTAATTACAACCACATGAGGATTTGCTGTATATCTTCGCTACGTAATTGTTTAGTGCCGGACTGCGGAGTGACGGACAGGACTGGTAACTGTGAACAGGTGTGAAGGTCAGAGGTGAGGCACTCTTCTGATCGCGCCGGCCAAAGAACCTCTGACAGCATTGTGATTCAGTCGGCAACTAACTGACTCTGAAATGTATCCAACTCAGCATTTTAAGACCTGATTTGGTTCACGTCATTTACATACACTGTACTTAAACCTGACCTATATCCCTGTTTGGTTTCATTTGAGGCTGGAGGCTTATCCGTGTGCGTGTGTGTGTGTGTGTGTGTGAGAGAGAAGAGGCTGTGACATTGTGTCCCCGAAAGCCCTCCCCTGGAAAAGCCACAGAAACTGGAGGGGGCGGCGGTTCAATTCGGAACAAATTCCCTTTCAGTCCGGTCACCGTGCCGTGCCACCCAGCGCTCCTGCTTCCCGGGACAGGAAGCCCAGCGATCGGCCAGTGCCGGATGCAGAGGGGGGCAGATGGAGGATCTTGGCTGCTCACAGAATCCAGCAGGAACTGGAGTACAAGGGAAGTGAAAAAAGGAAAGCTGTCTGGGGTTGGAGGCGCTCCAAGCTCCAGGCGCTGCGAACACACCCAGCCCATCGCAGAGCGCCCTTCTTCAGTCGAGAGTCTAAAGCAGAGGCCCGGCAGGCAAAGCAACAGAGTGGGCTCTGTTTAGGGAACGGGCAGCGACACACGATCAGCTGACCCATACCCTCCTGCTCTGAATGGACAGTGATCGGTTTTAGGATTGACTGTTCACAGGCGGTGTGCAATAACATCACAATGCAATGATGTCTGAGGGAAAAGCAGGGTCACATCTGCAGGGTGTGGCAGGTGACAGGTGAATGCAATAACAAGTGTCAGTACTTTGGGGAGCCTTGAAATAATAGAGAGGCGATTATATGAGTGTGTTTAGTTGTTTCAGTGTAGCGATCTGATTTTATCGCACGGTTCTGTGTTGTGTCCGAGATACTTGTCATCTACAGACCCAATGTGGATGTTGAGAGGCACTCAGACGGGGAACGGGATCAGCCGTCTACTTGCGAGACAGAAACCGTGCAGATCTCAGCTTCGTATCCGATCAGATGTTCTCCTCGTGTGTCCGGGTTTGACACTGTGGATGACAGCCGCTCCCTAACAGTCTGAAACCGCGCTTTGTGACGGAGAGCACGACAGCACATGCAGAAATATTCTGATCGGCAACAAGGCACACGAATCTGATTCCCGGACAACAACATTGTTTTTGTGCACGCTGCCACGCACACTCAATGAAATCACTTTCACTGGGATCCGATCGCCCAACAATCCCTTGATGCTTCACTGTTCTTTTCCCCGCTTGAACCTGCCTTCACCCTCGGACTCCATGCGCCCCTGAACCACACAATCACTCAATCACCCCTCACCCTTTGCTGCCGGCCACTGATGGCATTTGGTTGTGCCAATTCAGATTCATCCAGATTCCCTGCGCTGGGGGGATTATCTCAGAGCCCAAACTGTACAGCTTTGACATCTGAAGTGCTGTCAGGAGGCCGAGTTGACCCCCAGAGCCCTGGCTGGCACGAGGCACCGGAAAAAAAGCAGGGAACCGGGTGGATATTCACAGTGCGATTGGAAAGCACCGACACTGTGCTCAGCTCCACCACCGGACACTGGAGAGTGACGGCCATATCATGGTATCGGCACCGAGGACCATTATAACCCCATCTCTGTTTGAGGTTGTATTCCAGGAACACTATCTAGAATCAGTCTCTTACTTTGGTCCGTACCATTCAATAATCATCAAATATTTAAACTCTTACCCTCTAGACTGCAAACGTCACAACACGTTCCCCCTTTAAACACAGAACAGACTCCTTTCAGCTCCCGGGTCTTCGTTCGCTGGGCTCAGAAGCTTAGGGCGCCCCGTCATCCCGAGGAGAGAGACGGCCTGGGCCGGCCGCTGCAGAGACCGGGGAGAAAGTACGGGGCGTGTCGGAGGTAGAGAGTGAATTATGAGAAAAACAGGAAAGGCTGTCACAACTCGCAATAGCCGGGAGCCCCAGCTGTCGACTGCACGCAGTTCTGCATTAGCACAGAGCTCAAGCGCTCAGAGAAACCCAAAGACTCTGCCCCTCTGAGCCTGACCGCTGCCCGGGCTGTTTCTCACGACGGCCGCCTTATTTGGGAGCCCACACTGCCATCGACTGGTGGAAGAGTGAAGTGCAGACGCAGGTTTGATCCTCACATGAGGAGACCGAGCCCCGACCTGCAGGCCCATTGGGTTGTGTGATAAACTCCAGCCGTGGCCCCGGTTTGTCGTTCCTGGGGTTTTAGGAGCATGACGCGGAAACAGGAATTTAATTTTCTCTGTGGCCGCAGAGGGGTAAAGTAGAAGAGCCATCCCGTTCGAGGAGATAACTGAACATTCACATTGACCTTTACTGCATCAATACTGTTGTACGATTTCCATAAGGAAAGGACTAAGGATAAGGAGGATTGACATTCATTCTGGAATGCACAGAAATGGTTTTAAAATCTGAACCACAAGTGGACTTAAAACAATCATGTTGTCAAATAGCATGTCTTTCTCTCTCCTTTTCATCAAAAGAGACGCCTCCACATCTTCCAGAACAGGTCAACCGTATATTCAATTGTATATCAAAGTGCACACGAAAGCTCTGCTGAATCGGCCACTGAATCGAGGCTGGAAGAGTCCGCCTCATGCCTTTGATCAGTGCGCCACCTAGTGCCTCCTTTCTGAACAGCTTGGACTGAAACACTGCATTGCAAATACAGAAGCTTTAAATAAGGATAACAACGCAATGCTGGACTTTGACGTGTTGTAGTGGGAAGCTATATTTACTTTTTATACAAAGAAACATTATTAATCTTAAGTCAAATACAAACCCCATAAAAACAATTAAAAGGGAGGCAAAATATTTAAACAGAAATAAACAATGTGTTCAAGCATCTGTGAAATGAAAACAAAATCTGTAAAACCCATTGTTTGTCACAGATTGCTCTAGATCCCTTTGAAAGCTGTGTCGAAGGCTCATAGCGGAGTTATTACAGACAAGCATGGTTAATATCAAGGTAATGAGCGGCTTAAACAGGGGTATTAGTGCAGCAGTCAACATAGTGGTACATTTGTCTTAGAAAATAAAAATAAAGGAAAATATTAATAATAATAATAAAAATTAATAAGCCCTTAATTTGACAACATCCCTCTGCAGCGGACGAGGGCTGAAGGGATCTAACGGCCCAGTACACCGAGCCAGGAATCAGCTGCCTAGGTCTCCGTTGGAAAAGTGCAGCCGTGGGGGATCCTGAGCCCCGGCTCTCCCCGGGGAGGCGGCTGAATGGCCCTGCAGCAGTTTTTCAAGCTGATCCGGCAGCATCTGTGTGCATCGGGGGGTTTTGTGCGCCTGGAGCTCATTTTCTAAAGGTTATGAGACAAGGTTTCCTTCAGACGGGCATCATCTAGGACTGCGCGGTTTGGGTGCACATCCTCCCAGACACGTGCCTCTCGGGGCAGTTTTATACACTCTCCCACTGTCTGGATTGATCCCAGGGTGCTGTCAGTTCATAATGTCATTAAAAACAGGCTGATGCACAGAGCCGGCCACAGCCATGTGTCACTGTTGTCAACCTCAGCACTGCCAGGAGACTCCAGAGGCTTCAGTGAGCGCAGGGAGAGGGACTCGGCGTACCATGTGTTAGTCGAGTGTTAGAAAGGAGTAGCACGTGCAGTAATGCAATGCAGTGTAGCGACAGCACTGAGACACAATAGCGGTGCTAACAGAGTCTGCTTGAGCTCTGCAAACAGCGCGGCACAGTGCACTGAGGCTGGGGGCAGGAGCAGACATGAGGACTGAGAACATAAGACAGTGTCCAAGCGAGAGGAGCCCATTCGCCCCATCGTGCTCGTTTGGTGTCCATTAATAACTAAGTGATCAAGGATCCTATCCAGTCTGTTTTTGAATGTTCCCAAATTGTCTCTTCAGCCACATCGCTGGGGAGTTTGTTCAGATTGTGACGCCTCTCTGTGTGAAGAAGTGTCTCCTGTTTTCTGTCTTGAATGCCTTGAAGCCCAATTTCCATTTGTGTCCCCGGGTGCGTGTGTCCCTGCTGAACCGGTGATCTCGGAGGAGGCGCTGGTAGCACCGGGAGAAGGCAGGAGGCTGTGTGCATTTCTGTCACCTATTAATGCACGACGCAGTGAAGATGGGTTTTCAATCAACACCAGTGAAGTGCAAACATATGCAATGTGATTTCAGAGTTAGAAGAAGAAAAAACAGCCACCGGCTAAAAAGAAAGTACGATGCAAGATGTGAACATGGGTTGTGTTCCTGTAATGTGGAGGCACAAATAAATCACGCTCAGTAAACTGGCTTCTCGAGTTTCCTTTGTTCCTTTATTGTAATGATCTGTGGCTGCCCTGCGAAGGGTGCTATACAAATCCAAAATGGTTGATTGATATTTTAGTTTTTCTTCTCTTTTTACAAAGTGCTTTTGAAACCTCTTGGTACATATTTATGGTTTATTAGTACTATTATTACTGTTGTTGTTTGAATGGAAAGATATACAAGACATTGATAAATATGCTATCCATTTAAAGTAATGTATAAAGAATTTATAAAGTCAAGATTAAAATCAAAAGCCTCATCTTTTAAAGCGAAAATGGGTCAGGCTTTTTATAACTTCTATTGAGGGATTTAGGGTTCACAGCTTTATTTTTTCAGGAGATAAAAATGAAAGAGACTGTTCAAGAGAAGTTTATATCTTTGTGCCTGGAAGGGGTTTTTACTCGGAAAAAAGTTTGCCAATTTCATCAGCCCTACCTCCAGGTATGTAGAATTAATCTGAACGTTTCAAATCACTGCGCAGGCAATTAGAAACAATGTATTCCCTGAAAATCAATTACACTCAGACCATTACGTTCACGTCAATGTGATCCATGGGCATTTGTGAACTTTTCTTTTCGTTGTAATTACACAGTGATTTATAAGGGTAATGGTTTCTCTAAAATATCAGCAGCGATCGATGTGGCCCAGTGCAGGTGGCGACTGAATCCCTGCGTGGTTCAGAAATGTCAAATTCGTGTTTCTGCTTCCACCTTCGCCGGTCAGGTGGTGCAGATCAATCCCCGGACGCCAACACTGGGACCGTGACGTCAAAGCCTGTCCGAGCATGAAGTCACAGAGCCCCTTAACTGATTTGACTTCGCTCGGACGCTTACCTGAGGAAATCCAGTCTTTTGGGGCAAACGGAGCACAAAACACGTACAGAGAAAGTGTTCTGTTTGGACTTAGCAACCGAGACAGCAGTTGTGTATTTAATTTAAACTCCAGCTACCCGTTTCTGTAGGCTATATAGCTTTATCTATTTATCTACAAGCTGAATGACTGCATGCCCCAGAGACATATATCCTATATTAACCCACATTTACAGCGGCCCAAACTGAATTAACCCTTTAAAAACCTCTGGGGATCTCTCCATCCTATCCTGAGTTGAGCCATGTCGTAAATCATGCAGGCCCTGAAATGCCGGGACTCTGATGCTGAGGGACTCCCTGTCGTCACAGCGGCTGCAGGTCGTGCTGTTTCACTGTGATTTGGATCATCTTTTGATGAGCAGAAACTGTGTTACTCGATGTCTCACAATCCCCTCCTGTTGCTGTACTGCGAGTCTGACTATCACCCCGTTGAGCCCTGGCCAGGATTAGGATTCAGTGTGATTTCACTGCAGGCAGCTCGTTACGGTGACAATTCAGCAGCCACGGCCACGTCCTGAACAGAGTAAACGACACGCTCGGCGTTAGACCGTCAACTGTCACAACACTCCCTGCGACGGCGCCAGCTCCGTGTCCCTGCAAACGGGTGTATGGTGTGTAACACAGGCAGCAGTTCATACCATCCACCTATTCCTGTCATTTTCTTACTTGATTCAACATCTTAGACTTACTTTGCACTCTAAGAACCAATCAACTCAAAGCCCTTGAAGACAAAAGTTGGCAATGCACAGTTTCCCTTTGGGCAGGTTTTGGACAGCACAGGCCGTTGAAGTAGGTCTGTCTAGAGTAAAACACTCACAACACAAGTGTATCACTGTGAGAACAAATGACAACATGGGGGGGTAAAAAGTACAGCTGGTATCCCTTTGAGGTACAGCATAATTGTATTGTAATGACTGTCATTCCTCATAAAGCACGGACGGCACAGAGTGAATAGGAATGAACAAGCACCCCCCCGAGGCGGAGATTTAGAAACCGCTTCACGCCGAGGAACACTTTAATGTGCGCGTGGTTGGAGGCGTGCTGGCAGGCAGGGGGTTAACAGCAGGGGGGGCAGGGAGCCACGATCTCCATCCCCGGGTCCCGGCTCAGCACCCAGAGCAGCGGGACCCACGCGGGCCCGGACACCACGCATCGCCTGTGCCTGCCCTCCCCATGTCCGTTTCGCCGCCGTGTGACCGGTCCTGACCAGCGCCGCAAACGAGCTCAGCATTGCGGTGTGATGAGCTGTACGGCGGCATCCTACAAATCTCTTTTTAATGTTCAGAGCACCCCCACCCCACAGGAGCTTCTCCAGAGCCATTGCTTCACCTCAGAGGATACATCGCCTCGTCAGGAGGCACAGAGATATAGATTGTTTCGTTGTTATTTTATTTCTCTTCGAGCTCAGTTCTGCTAGGCAGGAGATGTCCACCTCACATTGACTTAGGATGTCAATCGCTTTCCTCCCAACTTCCTTTGCCTCCTGTTTGTAGTCTTTGTCTCCAGTTTCCACAGAGCTGCGAGAGGGAGACATAGCTATACTGACTCCCGACGTCAGCTCACACTCGGCTCAAGACTTTGGCTCTTCCCTCCCATTGTCTTAACCAGACGGCACTGAGCTACCAGACTCATCTCTCCTCACACTCCCTCCTGACTGCTCCAGTACTCCTGCTATGAAAGACTCGGTTTGCCCCTCTCCCTTGCCCTTCCTCCAGAGCCCATTCCTTCCCCACCCTCGCCCCTAACCGGTAGAAAGACCCTCCCACCGAGATCAGGACAGCACAGTCCCTGACCAGCATCCGCTCAAGACTCACCTGTTCAGATCTGTCCTACCACAGCCAACACCTCCGGGACCTCTCGGCACTTTTATATCCGTCTGTCCGGTCCTGCCGCCTGGGCAGTGAAGGGCTTCCCCGGGCCCTGGTTGGACGGCTGCTGTTTCCGAGTCGTCTGCTGCAGGGAAGTGGTCGAGGTCGTGCTCAGTAAGCGCTACAGTTGCCAGGCCCAGGTAGAGTTACAGCCTGAAGCAAATCAAGCTCTCTCAGCATTTGCCTTTTCAAGTGGGGGACTCTGGGTGGTCTGAGGGCTGTCTCTGGCCTCGGATAAATATCCCCTGGCTTTGAGCTCCTGTTCCAAGCTCAGATCTCCAGCGAAGCCACAAGAGATACAGCAGATGACTCAGCTCTCCTGGGCTTCAGCGTAACCGCACAGCCACACAACCGCTCACAGTTCGGACCAATCACAGCGTATCCTGATGCTTTTTCTTATTCTTCTGAGTTTTTTCTCTTTCGTTTCCTCCCTTCAGATATTTTCATGACTGTAATGTTTTCACACTGTGAAATTAAAGCCAGGACTGATATTATAGACATATACAAGTGCACAAACAAAACGCTGAGCTCGATGTCCACAACAGTGATGCACAACATAAACCCTTCATCACCCTTGACAGCAGACGGGGAAAAAAAGCCCCACAATTCAGTTGTTTGACACACTCGAGGCAAGCCAACCTGCATCTTCCTCATCCACACCGCGAGAAACATGGCTTGCGAACGACGGGCCCATTTCCACAGCCTTCTTCCCTAATGGGGGGGAATCGGTGCTGCTATGAGTACGGTCCTGTTTTTCTTTTCAGAGCTTGCTTTTAAAATGACTTTTAAAAATGAATTTTAACTATTTTTAAAGATTTAGTTGTTTTTAAAACACTAATTGTTTAGGGCTTTTTTGGTTTAGTTTTGTTCTATTTTTTTGTCAAATACATTGTCCGTTTTGGATTTAATTTTAAATGCATTGGACCGTTTTTGTTTGTTTTTTATTTTTACCTTTTTAATTGTTTCTTTATTTTGTCCAATGCATTTTCAGTTATTATCAATGTATTTGTCCTTTTTGTTGGTAGCAGTTTTGCTTTAATCACGTTTGTTTTGTTGTTTTGTGCACTTGTTTATTTGAAGTTAAGTTTTTTGTTTTCGTTAAATCACAAAGATTTTAAAAATTTTAAGTGATTTTAAGAATTGATTTTTATTTTTTTTTAATCATAAGTATTACAAATTTGAAATGTTTTTATTTGAAAATGTAAAATACTTTAAACAATAAAACAGTATTTTCTTTTCAGAGCTATAGACCAGATTCTCCTTCCAGGTCTCTTTCGGGTGACAGCTTGCCAATCGGGTTATTCTTCACAGACTGTGTCATCCCCGTCTTATTTTGAATGGTGTAATTCATTCATTCAAGGTCACCCCAAGCACTCGTCATAAAACTACACATCATCACAACATACCCAAAGTATACGTAGCCTTGCCCTGCTATCCAGAGAGATGTGTTTTCAATTTGGTAAAGCAAAGTCATGGTAAACCAGACTTCATTTCCATCTGGTTATACGTGCAGTTATACATCCTTCACTAAGGCAATTGCCCTTCAACCCTACACTGCCTTAATTTTAACGGCTTCCCTTTAAGTGATTAGCTTGCTTTGACCCCAACGCATATAGCACTGATGTAACCGTTCCCACCATATCTCTGCTTCCACTCGAATGAGCCCTGGACAGAATTCAAATTAGCTCCTGGACCGTTTCATTTGCTCCAACTCAAGCATAATATATCACGTACTCGATGCTCTCTGTCCAAACAAAAGTGAAACGTGTATATTTAGTGATAATGTAAGGCATCAGCTAATAAATAAACATGAATAATAACATTCATTCCCTCCACACAAACTCGCATTCCTGGGAGTCTCTGATCTCTGGCCCCGAAAGTGGGCGCTGGTTCTCTCCGGATGCTGCCGCACACACCTGCTTCAAACAGCCCGAACCCAGCGGGGGCCGACTGATCACAGCTGGGGGTTCGTTTAATGACAAACACCGCCAGTCTCGGCCCCCCGGGTTTCAAAATCAAGGCCGGCCGAGGTGACACTGACGGATCGGTCCAATGCGCCACTCCGGCAGCGCACAGCTACAGCCAATACGCTGCCGCAGAGCTGACGCGAGCCCGAGTATGGATCGGCCCTCCCCACGGGGATTATGGGCGGGGGGGTGTGATGGATAAGAGGACAGAGTTCGCCGCCCATGGGAGTCTCAAACCACATTACTGTAATGACTGCCTTAAATAAGTGAGGCCAGGTCTTGACTACAGAAGAGGCTCCCAGAATCCATCTGTGTCACTTCATCTCATTTTCCCCTTTACATCTGCGAATATAGACATAAAGACAGATATTACAGCCTGCCGTTGATGGTGGCAGAGCTGCTAAGGACCAGTGAGTTGTTTCACAAGACTTTACAATTAGTCTCCTCCTTCAGGGATTTATTTATTAATTAATTAGCGAATGAAAGGATTTGAAGACTCACAAGAGGAAAGGTGCTTCACAGCTAAACGACTTCCCACAACACCAGTGCAGTAAATAAAAACCTCTCTCTCTCTCTCTCTCTCTCATTAGAAGACCCAGTTACTCTCAAGGTAAAAAAAGACCTAAGAAATAAAACAACAGACGACGTAGTTTCTTATTAAAAATAGCAGAGGCAAATGTTGCTGACACGTGTGGGTGTTTTTTCTTTCTCTGCCTCATATTGAAAATCAGGCTCTCGCACGACATCTCGCGGATGATGAAAGGGATCGTGGGAGTTTCAGAAGGGAGCGACTGCCGAATGCTTCGCTCTCTCGCCGAAAAACCAAATGCCTGGGCCCAGAGCTACAGTTCCCCGAATTAAGCCAATCCGCACCTCGATTGTGTCAGCAGGCCTGATTTCCACTGATGTCTGCACGGAGACCGCTGCTCTCGTTTCGCTCTGCCCCCCCGAGCCCGAAGTCCCAGCTTAATAAGGTAGAACGCTGTAAAATCTCCCCCCCACAGGCAGCCCCCTCTTAAAACACCGAATACTGACTCGTTTATTAGCCCTCCCTGATCCATTTAGTTCATTATTCCAAAAGTTTTTAACTACCGACTTTGGGGAAAAACACCTGAAGGAGACGATCCTGAAAACAGCGCTTGCACTCCTGAAATTAAAGCTCTTTCTTTGTTCTCCCAAAGTTCTGCCACTGCACTTCGCTCGCAACAGGACAAGATATCACAGGCGTGTTTATTAGGTGTGCTTCACAGAGACTCCCGGATATGGCCGGGGGAATAGGCTGTGAAAAAACGTGCGTACTTCCTTTACCAGGAAGGAGAAAACTCAATCAGCGTAGCAGTTCATAATTCTGCCACATGCTCACCAGAAACGTGCCGAGGCAGAGACAAAAAATAGTTATTTATACTAAGTCCTGTATGCTAAGCTTCACTCCACAATTGTGTGCTTTCTGAAGATCAGTAATTACGTTAGCAGTGATCACATTCATGTCCTCCAGGGAATCGGCAGGCTGTTGTTGAGTGGTCTGTGTGACTTCAGAGGAAGTATTTTTTCGTAGGAATGGTATTTGAGAAAGGAAAAAAGGCAGTGTTTACACTCTCGCTCTCCTGCCCGGCCTCGAGTAAGGAGAGACGGAGTCCAGTTGTGCAAACGTTACTGAGCTTCATCTGCCTTTGCCGAACCCTCCTTAATTACTGCACATCCTATCATGTCCTGACTAGCACTCTTTTCTCGAAGTCTGCCCAGTCGGGGGGGATCAAGTTCACTGCACAAGCGAACGAGGCACGGATTCAGGGAGACCTGCGAGGAACGCAGAGTGTAATTATCTTTGCAGGGTCTGGATGATCTATATATAGAGATTAGGTATTACTATATATTTTCACTGTGAAGCACTTTGCGATTCTTGCTAATGACAAGGAGGAATATTAAAAAAAGGAGTATTATTATTATCACTCGTGAAACCACAGCATTGCCAGCACTGCGTGCATGGCTTTACATGAGCTTTTTCAGCTTCAGCTTCATCTTTTAAAAATTAGCAGCCTTAAAACTATGGCAAAACACCAAACATGAAGCTGAGTATGCACAAACACAGCAGGCAGCTGGACTTTGTGCACAATAGACAGTCTGGTGTAGATGGTTGTGCTGAAGGAACATCCATGGAAAAGCAGACAATCCCAGAACTTGTGAGGTTGTTTGTTTCAATACAGTAGTGCCCCGTATAACAACACTTTATTGTCATATTATTCCATATTTGGGATCTTGTGGCCTTTGATGTAGCTTTGCTGTGCGATTTGCACACTCCTACACAACCCCTTCCTTCCCCCACCTGTGGTAGATCGTCCGCGGCTGCATAATTACTCTGCGAAATAGATCAGCGTCAGTGCGTGAAATGAAATAAACAAATAAATGCCGAATCAGTCATCGCACAAGCAGCACGCTGCGAGTTGAAAGGCAATTCTCTAATTAAGCAATCAGTCCAAGCCCTTTGATGATTAGGAGAATTAAATGCACGGTTTGCAGGGTGGGCATAATTGTGCTTCAGTTACCTCTGAGAGCGAAGAAACACACACACATTTAGTGTACACTGAATCAATGAAATACATTTAACCACATCTTCAAACAATTAGGCAGTGGGGAGGCCAGGGAGGAAATAAGAGGCTGTGAAAAGATGATGAGAACTGAGGGTTTAGAGTTCAGGACCTTGGGGCAACAGTGCCAGTCCCGAGTCCCGTCGCACACACGAGCTACGGCTCCCCAGCATCAACTCACACAAAGTCATGTGACATTGTCAGATCAGTTTCCCTCGCTGGGGTTTCAGAAAGACCAGTCCAGCTCAGATACGGCCACCTTCTCGATTCTGTGTCCAGCCCTACAGCCTCGACTTTACATAGAAGGTGGGGACGCTATTCCCCATGTAGGCAAGTTTCTAAGGAATCTCTCTCTTCGATATACACTCACCTAAAGGATTATTAGGAACACCTGTTCAATTTCTCATTAATGCAATTATCTAACCAACCAATCACATGGCAGTTGCTTCAATGCATTTAGGGGTGTGGTCCTGGTCAAGACAATCTCCTGAACTCCAAACTGAATGTCTGAATGGGAAAGAAAGGTGATTTAAGCAATTTTGAGCGTGGCATGGTTGTTGGTGCCAGACGGGCCGGTCTGAGTATTTCACAATCTGCTCAGTTACTGGGATTTTCACGCACAACCATTTCTAGGGTTTACAAAGAATGGTGTGAAAAGGGAAAAACATCCAGTATGCGGCAGTCCTGTGGGCGAAAATGCCTTGTTGATGCTAGAGGTCAGAGGAGAATGGGCCGACTGATTCAAGCTGATAGAAGAGCAACTTTGACTGAAATAACCACTCGGTACAACCGGGGTATGCAGCAAAGCATTTGTGAAGCCACAACACGTACAACCTTGAGGCGGATGGGCTACAACAGCAGAAGACCCCACCGGGTACCACTCATCTCCACTACAAATAGGAAAAAGAGGCTACAATTTGCACAAGCTCACCAAAATTGGACAGTTGAAGACTGGAAAAATGTTGCCTGGTCTGATGAGTCTCGATTTCTGTTGAGACATTCAGATGGTAGAGTCAGAATTTGGCGTAAACAGAATGAGAACATGGATCCATCATGCCTTGTTACCACTGTGCAGGCTGGTGGTGGTGGTGTAATGGTGTGGGGGATGTTTTCTTGGCACACTTTAGGGCCCTTAGTGCCAATTGGGCATCGTTTAAATGCCACGGCCTACCTGAGCATTGTTTCTGACCATGTCCATCCCTTTATGACCACCATGTACCCATCCTCTGATGGCTACTTCCAGCAGGATAATGCACCATGTCACAAAGGTCGAATCATTTCAAATTGGTTTCTTGAACATGACAATGAGTTCACTGTACTAAACTGGCCCCCACAGTCACCAGATCTCAACCCAATAGAGCATCTTTGGGATGTGGTGGAACGGGAGCTTCGTGCCCTGGATGTGCATCCCACAAATCTCCATCAACTGCAAGATGCTATCCTATCAATATGGGCCAACATTTCTAAAGAATGCTTTCAGCACCTTGTTGAATCAATGCCACGTAGAATTAAGGCAGTTCTGAAGGCGAAAGGGTGTCAAACACAGTATTAGTATGGTGTTCCTAATAATCCGTTAGGTGAGTGTATAAGATGAGGGGAGACGAGACAATGCTGAGCTCAAAGGGGGCAGAAGCAGGATCGCAGGATGAGGGAGAGTGAACCAAGCCCAGAGAAAAGGACTTCACTGTGACTTTGAGTTGCCGAATTCATCTGCAGCTTGTTTCCAATCCAGTCAATCCTAATTAGAAAACCAGAATAAAGATATTTGGAGTGAGAACATCGCTTTCACATCAACGGAGTAGACCTCTCCATTTTACACACACTACTTTCAAGGGGGTAAAAAAGCTTCTCCATCATCCTGAATTAAAACTGGCTGCACTTTAGGGACATTAAACAAATTGGCTGAGATGCCTGTTTTGCTTTTGGGTCAGCCCTGGCCTGCACTGCCCTACAGAAAAATGTCCCCCTTCTGCTATAGGTTCTTGAGCCCCCCGCCTCCACCCCAGCCCATGGCAACAACATCCCATCAATCAGGAGAGAGCTGTTGATTTCCTGTCGGCGATGGAGAGCCCTGCGTCCCTGAGAGGATCTGCGGCCGCCGAGATCCCGTGATGAATGGAGAGGCGGGCGGCCGCTGTCTGACAGCTCCCGACTTCTTCACTTCTTCAGAGCAGAACCCATCTGTAAGTAATGAACACCCCCCACACACCACATCGATGACTTGTTTAATTTATTGTGGGCATTAGGCTGAGCACTGATATATATACTCTGCTGATTCTCTGCAAACTGAAGAAGCCAACCTCGCAGATGGGAGACAGGGCAGAGTTAGTGCTGTAGGGGTTATCTCTGCAATCCACTCGGGCAAAACAGTTCAGACAACTTCAAACCCAGCAAAACAAAACTGGGCAGGATGTGCAGCTCTCGATGTGCGCGATGCTCTGACCACACTGCCCCCCAGTCCGGCAACAAGCTGATTATTAAGAGCCCCTACCAGCACAGCACCAGGTCTGCTGCACACAATCCCCGAATAATGAGGCGCTCCAGCCCTTGGAGGGAGCCGTGGAGCGAGCTTAACAAGGGCAGAATTGAGTTTAAATTAAATCCGGCACGCCGCGTGCACCGGCTGAACGCCTGTGGTCGGCACATTTCAGAGCGGGCCGAGGGCAGGCGGGTAACTAGAGGGTATTTCAGCGCAGAGCAATCAACACACACAGAGCCCCCCCGCCCGCGCCGCTCCTGTAACTGTGCATCAGGTGAAATCTCAGACGGCTCCCCGGTGGGAATCACACACAAGCCATGGCACAATTATCCGTCAGGGCCCGGTCGGCCTGTCACAACGGCCCCACGACTGGCACACACCGATCCAAACGAAGGCCGGAGATCTTATTTTGTGTGAGTGTGTCTTCCTCTGAGAGCGGGTGAATGGGATTGTTTTTCGCTTTTGCACAGCATGACACGGTGAGGGCCACAGTGGGGGGAGGCAATAAAGGAATTAATCACAGCAGAGGAGAGAAGAGGATTTTTGTTTCCATACGGAGGGGTGGAAGAGACAAGGGATACGTGAGAATAATGTGTAGGATTCATCTCAGTTTAATTCTGCAACTGTCACTGCGAATGAGGAAACCAGAAACGAAAGCAGCTGGAAACATTGCTTTTCATTCACACCCACCTGGTAAACATTTTTCTTCTCTGAATCTTTAATCTGCACCGAAAAAACACAATAAATGGGACCAAAAAAAAGAAACCATTCTTCCTCATTATTAAATTGTTCTTAAATATGTGCTTTTGCAGTCTGGAGCCCTTTCAAAATATATTGTTTGTTCAGGTTTACAAGTCAATAAAGAGTTGAATGAATAATAAATAAATGTACAAAGGAATAAATCAGAAAAAGAAACTCTTTGGTGATTTTTCATTGTTCTTGTCAAATGACTTTTCTGTTTTCGCACTGAGCTGCGATTTATTCCCGTAATAACCCTTTAATTCAGGACTCGCCGTGAACCCCCGGCTCAGTCTAGGGGTATAAAAACTGATACGAGGTTTGATAAATAACATGGAAGAATGGGGTGTTTTTAAAAACAGTATATACTGCTATTTTATCCAGGAGAGTGAGAAATAAAAAGCCTAGCAAACACCAACAGTTATTCCCTGCGCTGGAAAAAAAAGAGAAAAATGCACAGAAAATTACACAGCCTCTAATTTCGGCTGCCTCACAGGCGTAGGTAATGATCGGTAGTGATGTGTGTTACTGTATTTCATCTGGCATGAAGAGACGCACAGCCCGCCTCTCGCTGATCGCAGCGGGGCTCGGGAAGGCAGGAAGGTAGCGCACATCATCGCAGAGGTATCCCAAGGCTGCCGTTTCCCCCTCGATATTTTTAGTCTATCTCATCCAATTCAGATGTAAGTGGGTCCACACAGATGCATTATTTAGCACAACATCACAGCGCTGTGCATATGCCTTACTGCCACTAAGTGACTGGCGCCGGGAGCCACCTGTGCGACCTGACCGGTTCCTTTTAATTCCATCTGAAGAGCCATTACAGGCGTTGTCGGCGAATCGCGCTCTCCCTGTAGATGCTGTTGTTCGGCAGGTCGTCGCTTCTCATCACGGCATCCTCAGATGTTTTGCCAGGAATGGGGATTCTGTAACATATATCTGCCAATTTGATCTTTCTTCTTTTCTCCCCCCTTCTATTCTGTTCTGTTCTTTTTCTTCTTTCACGAGAGGCACCCACCAGAGGAAAGCAGAGGAGATAAAAGATCTAATAACATATCTAAATAGGCAATACAATTAAAAATAAGTTTTATGCATGAATGGAGTAGGTCTCATACATTCCTGGTCCTTTGGATAAACATCCTTGGGATAAACTAGACACAATTCAGGTCCCCATCTTTCTAAAAATAATGTGCATATAATATAGTACGGATTTTCCCCTTTCTAACTCACCAGTAGGAGTTAGAGAGAGAGCCCCAGTAAAGCCAGTGACAAGAATGGCATTGTTCGTGATGATACGATCAGAATGGTATTTCAGACTTAGCTGCAATGCAGGAACACAAGCAAGCTACGGGATATGATAAACCCATCATACCAGCCCTGTGCCACACATTTAAAGAGGGTAATGAGGGATAATCTAATGGTGTCCTGCCCCACAGTGGGGGTTTATACATTGGCTGAAGGGTTAAAAGTACTCAGCCTCACAGCCCCATGAGACTCGATGACCTGGGCAGTGAGCAGCAGTTACAACTCAAAGAACAACGTTAGCTGCTGAAAATTCCCCAAAAAGACCCACAATCTTAAGGAAATATAGACATATCAACAGATGACTTCACTGTGTGCCCGGACGATCACCACTACCACGAGAAAGACACTGATCATGGTCTGTTTTGTCAGGTGTGCAGGTGTCTCTGGATCCAGGGCCCAGTTGAGTGACCACATGGTGTGAATGAGAAAAACTAAAGGACAAAGTCTTGAGGCCAATAGAGGCCCAGCCCAAATACAGACGCTGGTCTTGTTTCAGCAGAGCTGGAATCACAGGGAACAGGAGATAAGAACATAAAGTGTCCAGTCGAGAGGAGCCCATTCGCCCCATCGTGCTCGTTTGGTGTCCATTAATAACTAAGTGATCAAGGATCCTATCCAGTCTGTTTTTGAATGTTCCCAAATTGTCTCTTCAGCCACATCGCTGGGGAGTTTGTTCAGATTGTGACGCCTCTCTGTGTGAAGAAGTGTCTCCTGTTTTCTGTCTTGAATGCCTTGAAGCCCAATTTCCATTTGTGTCCCCGGGTGCGTGTGTCCCTGCTGATCTGGAAAAGCTCCTCTGGTTTGATGTGGTCGATGACTTTCATGATTTTGAAGACTTGGATCAAGTCCCCACGTAGTCTCCTCTGTTCCAGGGTGAAAAGGTTCAGGTCCTCAGTCTCTCAGTAGGACTTTCCCTTCAGACCTGGAATAAGTCTGGTTGCTCTCCTCTGAACTGCCTCTAGAGCAGCGATATCTTTCTTGAGATGTTCCTTCTAAGGAGACCAACTGTAAACCAACATCAAGAATATGCGTGCCGCTACTGCAACACCCTATTAAAGACCCACTGATTGACAATATTGGAGTCGAGCCCCTTTTCCTAACAATACGTATTACGTGTCACTGGAATCTTTTTAATTGCTGATGCACAGACTGCAAATTACCATCCAGCATTAAGGGACGTCTCTGGATACTATAACAACAAGAGCAAATTCATATTCCATCTGTTCCTGTCCCTGCGAAGCTTAACGTAGCTCTCGAAAGATGCACTTAATCCCTGTCCCGGCAGGAACAGCACAACATAACTAAACAGCCACCGGGTCATGTGAGACCTATACATCACCCCGTGCAACTACAGTCCCGGGCACGCTCTGAGAGGGAGGCGTGGCTCCAGGGTGGGTGAAGCACTGGAGTTGTGTGTGCGGATTTCTCCTGGCCGACCTTCATGTGCGTCCTATGAGAGGAGCAGAGCTAATGTAATATTGACTTTTATATTAGAGGAGTGTCTCTGAGGGACAGTGGGCCGACACACAAGGCTGCCTCCATTCCTCCCACATTCGTTCGAGCTCGTTGGCCGACAGCATTTACGAGCCTGGAGGTTAGTGGCCCTCCTTTCTATTTCGACATCTCAATTTATCTCAGCAGTGTTTATCTCCTCTCCGGTTATTTAATTGTCTCCCATTTAGTGTGTCGGCCTAATTATTACTTTTTCAAGGGGGTGGGGGATGAGATATCTATCTGAGTTTATTTTCCGATCTTGAGTTTTCTTTGAGGAAAGAGGAAAACAAACAGGACCTAAACTGTTGATCTCTAATCAAGACTCAGACTGACTCAGATTCCCAGGTACCCATGGTCTCTAGCCCCTAGTGTCCTGCTATGCTGATCTACATGCTCGTTTTATGGGACACCCGTGCGCCACGTCTCCTCAGGCCATCATTAGCTGCCGTAATCGCCCGGAGACAGAGGATGTAACTCCAGAGAGAGAGGCACGTCTCATGAAACCAGGCCACTCTCAACACAAACAGAGCACTCCCTCACCCTTTCTCCCCTGGAGCTTTTCAAACATCATTCATTCCCTTTCTACAGTAATACCCCGGTTAAAACAGATGCCACATCAGAAACCTCATTACCAGAGGTAGAAATAACACAAAGGCACAGGGGTGTGATCTGGGACTGCACAGTAGCTGCAATCGCTTTGTCTGCTTGGAAGGAGAGTCTTCTCCTCTGACCTGAGCGATGGATTTACAGCGCAGCTTTTGCCCAGTATGGCCTCTAGCATTAGGTGGTCGTTTGGATGACATAGCAAGGGCAATACAATTGTTACAACACCACCAAAAGAACACACATGTTCCACTCAGAGGATCCTGGGTAATGGCAAAGCGGGAGAAGGTGAAAGTGAATCTCTCCATTGGTTCTGACAGTGTAAACAGACCCCACTCCAGTGCGTTTCAGGGCGAGTGGATCCTTCAAATTCTGTTTTAAATTGCTTCGCATTACTCACTTATTTTTTATAAAACAAAAACACCAACGGAAACATCTGCATCTGATTCCTTAAAATGCAGTTTTGTTCACCGAGTGTTTGTTAACCGAGGCATTACTGTATATGAGTCTAGGGCTGGGTTTCTCCACAAGGGGTTCGATTATTCTCCTTCAAATCTGCAAGCTGGAACACAATAGTTTGTAAAAGCAACACTGATGTCTACTAGAATTTATTTGTTAATTCGACATTAGAGGGTGATTTAAAAACCGTATCTTCTTGTGTTTTTCTGAACGTTACGGTCAAAGTCTGAACTTGCAGAAGCAGTGAGGGACAATGCAGGACGGGAGATGAGAAAGACAAACACTGTTCTTCAGTTTAGGCCTCTAATGTTCTGGAACTGTAGATTGATTTTGGGAGGCGAAGATGAAGAAAAGTGAAAACAATTTGCACTGGAGCGTCAAGTTGAAAATCAATCTGTTAATTCCCCCCAACGTGAGCTGCATTCTGCTGCGGTTATAGCCATTGCCTAACCAGTTATTGAGTCTAAGGGGGTTATGGCTTGGGTATGGCTTTCTTTAATAAATACAGGAAATATGTATACAAATATTGTGCTATTTGTTCACCCTTTTGTCTATTGTTCTGATAACATTCAGTGTCACATGCAGGAAGTTCTGCAGGGGCAAATACTTTTTCACTTTTTTTAAATTTATTTAAACAGAAATAGTACAGATGTGACACATAAAGGCACATGTTGTATCTGGCTTTAAAGCATTCATTCTCCAAATGCCAATAACTAATATTTCTAAATACTAAATATTACAATGCCTTCCTGGGGGGCCAAAACAGGCAATGCATTACAAAACAAAAATCCAAAATCTAACTATTAAATAGACTGTGTCACTGTCCTCTGCCAATACTCCCATTTCTATTCCCAATGTAAGTACCACAGTTTAGACGCACAATTTGCAATCATATCCCAATGCCCGTTCTCCTGGAAGGATGAACACGCTGCCTCTTCTCTGCCTCTCTCTAAAATTACGGCAAAGCAGATCAACACATAGAGTCCGATACCCCCGTACTATATTAAGCTGCATCCTGAAGCAGAACTGCGAAATTCGCCCCATTTACCAATCCACTTCCCTGACTCTCACACTGTGTTTACACTAAATCAATCTCTTCTCTTCTGACGCACAATATGATTGAAGGCGTCCTCAGAGAGCGCACTCCGCAGGTTCCTGGGCTCACGGAGTGGAGAGGAACTCACAGAGGAAAGGCTGGGCTTACAGCGGCTTCAATGACCTCCCAGTCAAACGTGTGCGGGCAGGCGACATGCACAGACACGCACACGGGCAGGAGACGCACATGGACACACACACGGGCAGGGGACACGCACACAGGCAGGAGACACGCACGGACACGCACATCGACAGTTTGGAGCAGAGTATCTTGCCTCCCTTCATCGCAGCCGATCGGTTCAGAAAGAACCAGTTTTGTGCAAGATTTACCCCACTTGTTAAGGACATAATTAAAAGAATAAATACATTAAATAGATAAGTCCAATATCTGGGTGCCACGTCTACTATAAACATTAGTTGTGCTGCTGCTTTAAAGTTTCGGTGCTTTGCAGAGGAGAAATCCATATCTGAACAGGGAACGAACGTGACACAACGGGGCGCAGATATAATTATCACATTTGAGATTCTCTTGGCCTATTCTGCCGGCACACAAAGGCTAATGTATGTCGGCTTAAGCGCTGAAGGAAAAGCTGTGCTTCTCGGTTTCAATGTTGACAAAATAGTGAGAGGATTTCGGCAGATAAAGAGGTCTTAAACAGAACATGGGTGTCTTAGATAATAAGCCACCCCGGAGCCAGAGCAATGAAGCGACTGCAGTCAGGGATTACTCCCCCCCGACCTGCTCTGTCACCTGCTTTCAAAAAACAGAAAGAATCTGTTCCTATACACACACACACAAGAACCTCTCTACCTCCGAATATGTACATTTGACAGCAGCAGCTCTGAGAACGAACGATGTCGAGATCAAAGCAATTCCTTTCACAAATAAAGAGGTGACAAGAAAAAACTCCCGAGCTCGCAGATTCAGCCCGAGTAAGCAGAACAGAAATGAAAGTAGCCTTATTGCCTCCAACGCATGCTCCGCTTCATAAGCTGCTCTGCACCCAGTCGCTGGAGGAAGAAAAACGCTTGCGATGCAGCAGAAAATGACGAATAGTCCTCTCCTGCATTGAGCTGTTAAAAAAAGAAAATAAATCATCAGGCGAGTCCAGCACAAACCGGAGTCTGAGGCCGCAGGGTTAGGGGTTGATCGGACCTTCAGCACCATCCTCATCAGAGTCGCTTGAGCAGCC
This sequence comes from Amia ocellicauda, assembly GCF_036373705.1. Lineage (NCBI taxonomy): Eukaryota > Metazoa > Chordata > Actinopteri > Amiiformes > Amiidae > Amia > Amia ocellicauda. Next base: position 25,536,186 of record NC_089867.1, on the reverse strand, counting down.
TGGTCTCTGAGGTCTCCAGCTCCATTCACTGAGGGGTCTGGGGGTCTTCTGGGCAATTAACATTGTCCATCTCATACTCAGTTTCCCCAATCGAGTCAATGTTTGTGCCACGTTCCTCGTTTTAATTAGATAATTAGACCAATTAAATATCCCGGGGGCCGGGGAGGAACCCAGGCTAAGAGCCCAAACCACTGAGGCTTCGCAGGAACTGACCCCGAGACCCCCTTCTGTATAATTGACACCGTCGTTCTCACGAGGACCTCCTTCAGATCGGAGTGACGAAAGAGAAAGTAATTAATTCAATTCATTGACAAACTCGGGAAGAATGAAAAGTAGACACGTCAGAGCCCCCCAAGAATTATATTTATGGAAAGCCAGGCCGGGTACGAGTACAAATTAATCTGGGAAGGGGGAATCTTTGGTCGGCTGCTGTCGGTTTCACGATTCAAGCAACAACTGAATCGAAAACAAGGGAATGATTCCACCAGCAGGACACGTGTGTGTGTGTGTGTGTGTGTGTGTGTGTGTGTGTAAAAACACCCTGTGGAGAAGGTCAGGTGCTGAGTGGTCATGTGGGTTAGGTACACTTGAGGGCCCTTCCCCATCTCCACTTAAACTCTGTCAGAAACACAAGCAGGAGCAGCTGGCAGGGTGGAGACAGAGAGAGAGAGAGAGAGAGAGAGAGAGAGAGAGAGAGAGAGGGTAGTGCAAGACCCCCAAAGGAGAAGCGTCACGTGAGCTGCACAAATCCCAAACTGATACTTGGATCCTTCAAGAAAACCATATAGCTGTGCATCTGAAGTAGTCCTGACATGTGCAGCCAGACACTGTCTCCTGCTCAATGACTTGAACAATATTCAATCTTACCGGGGGATAATGGAAACACAGGGCACTGAGCACTTCACCGCTTTAATCAAGGGGCTCCAGAGAGACCGCAGACTACGGCCTACAGTCTGCAGGGCTGGGCTAAATCTGCAGCTCTAACCCGGATTCGCTGAGGGGCAGCAGGCAGTTATCCAGGTTCTGACAGGGTTGGGGGGGCTTGCAATAGGCCAGGGTCTCCCAGACGTCCTACACAACAGCCTGTCAGCCCTGCGGAGCGATCGGATGCTGCAGAAACAATCATACATACACAAAACAATATGGAAATCAAGATGGAGGACGCACAAAGCCACCAAAACAAATACAAAATGACCATCAAGTACAGGGTTGGAAGAGTGATCATCTCACACAGATACTTCTAGGCCAGGACACAACTGCACGTGATCCAGAGAGACAAACGGAGACCCTCTGCACAGACGAGGGTCCGCCACACGTACAGGTTTGACGTGTTCTGCACAAGGTCATCTCACAACCCCTCGATCTCCGCATTAACCTTCAATGTGCTGCAGACGTGATGTGAGTCACGGCACGGGTCTGGACTTCTCTCGACTCAATCAGTGCGTTCCCCTCCGAGTCCCTCGTGCGTCTCCGCAGCGTCCTGCGGCCCCAGCAGGCTCAGTGTGCGTCTCCGATGCGATCCCCCCGCTGGCTGGGGTGCAACCGACCTCCTTTAAGAGCACAAAGCGTAAACCGAAACATCAGGAAACTGAAGAGAAGTGTGTCATGTGTGCAAACAGAGAACTACCACCAAAGAAAAGCCTGTTTGGCTCGTACTGCAGGTTTACACAGTCCCGGCACAGTTTCATCAAGTGCCCTCCACACTCCCACTTATTGAAACGCAGTGCCGGGGCAGCGGTGCGAGACCGCGTCACCAGGGACCCCGTCCAGGCCGCTGTGCAGAAGGGCCTCTCGAACACGTTTCCCTCCCACTTATTCATTAGTTTCCTGCAGGAGTCATAAGAAAGATCAGACGATTCTGTTATTAGTCTTACGCCTGAGAAAGACTAGGCTCTAACAGGTTTATTAGGGAATTAATTTCTTGCAAATTGATTATTACTGCCAACGATAGGATCTTGTTGCCAGCCTCTTGTCACCATTTAGCGAAGGACCTGAAGTGTTTTCAGAAACCTGGAAAGAAACATCCTTTATATTCTGTATTAAATATTTGATTTGGTGTAGACAGACATCAATATTAAACATACATTAAGATCATCCATTAAAATATGACCCTAGTTTTATGTTTTTGAAGACTACAGTGTCAAGGCTATTTCAACAGACCACTCAAGCCTCCACTGCACTCCTGTACCGAACGAGAGGAAGCAACGTCGCAATGTTATGTTTATAGACGGCCCATTCATTTGGGAGACGCAGTCGGAATAACAACTGCAGAATACGGCGATGCGTTCATGCCTGCCTAACGGTGGAGTTAATGACTACCCATCATTTTGTTTCTGAAAACGTACAGAACAAGATCTATATTTAAAACGCCCCAAAACAAAAAACAAACTGATGCATCCCTAGAAGAGGAGCAAACTAGTAGGAACTGTGCGCATTGCATCTGGCATATCGGACGTCCCGAACAGGTTTTGGGACGAGTACCGTACGCAAGAATCATTGCATTGCTTCCTTCGGTATCTGACCTATTGTTAATAACTGCTGCAAACCTCAGGATGAAACAGAAGAGGAATATCAAAAACTCAAAGGAATTTTCCCCAGAGACGTTCGCATGAAAAGAGAATTCTTTCATTAGGAGATCCGCCTCCGGGGCGTACACTATATGTTGTTTGATATTAATAAAAAAGGCAGCTTGTTATCCAATCTCCTTGACTGCAGTGCTGTGAATGGCTCTGGGTGACACGGAGAACACGTTCCCCTCTGACAGGCATCTGAGAGCAGGCGGATCTCCTCTGCCTGAACCGGGGGGACCAGGCTCGGGCTGCGGAGGAGCCGGTGTCTCTCGCCAGGAGCCGGGACTGCCTTGGGTGTACGTGTCGAATCTGGCACCCGTTCATGGCCAAAGGCACGGGAGAGTCAGACGGGGAATCGGAGCGTGGCACGCAGCCGATCGGTGTCCAGATTGGTGGGAATCGAGGAGACAAAGGAGAGAGACGTGCGACCGGAGAGTGAGAGACAAGAGACACCGGGTCTCTTTCCATCTGGAGATGAAAACTCAACTCATCTCCGTCTGTTAAAGAAGGGGTTATAATATCAGTGCCCGAGGGGTGATTTTTAAGCCATTTTGCTTGGTTAAGCAGCAGGAAAGACTGAGCTGTATCGCTCGTCCTGGGGATAGTTTTACTTGCTGTTACTTGAATTAACTCTAGCATGGGGGCAATATGTTAGTGTTGCCCCACGTGGCGCATCCCTGACATCTCCCCTCTACACTTCCTGGCAATGACCGCAGAGTTTCTGTTTGTCTCTGGTTTAGCCATGCACCTTTATGTTGTAAAGTCATATCGACAAAACCTCCACCAGACTCCCACAGAGCCTCTGGATTCAGGTGAACCGCCCAACACACGCACTCCTTCCATTAAAACCTCCACATGATCCGACGTGCGACGCAGCCTCTTTTCCTTTCCTTCAGACACGGGAAGGAGGCTAATGGCTTTCGACAAGTGAAGAGACTGCGTGAGCCAGACTAGCCAGAGTGCACAATGCGTGCGTCTTTGTTGGGAGTGTGCAATTAGGAGCTGCGAAGCTGATATAAATACACTCAGAGAGGTTGTGAAGAAGGGCCCTCAAAACAATCTGAAAAAGGAAGCAGGGGAGAGAAGATGAGAGGAGCAGGAGTAAGAGAGGATGAAAAAACATGGGGGGGACAAGTAAGGAGAGGACGGAAGAGAAGCACAAACGAGGGAGAGATGATAGAGAAGATCAAGAGGAGAGGAAAGGAGAGGAGAGTAGCACAAATGGAGAGGAGAGGACAGGAGAGGTGAGGAGCACAAACAAGGGAGAGAGGAGAGGAGAGGAGCACAAACGAGGGAGAGAGAAGAGGAGAGGAGCACAAACGAGGGAGGGAGGAGGGTGAGAGGAGAGGAGAGGAGAGGAGCACAAACGAGGGAGAGAGAAGAGGAGAGGAATTCGCCCACACTCCTGAGAGATACAGGAGTGTCAATCCCAGACCTGTGCTGAGATCCTCATTCTGAATTGGTGTGTTTTTTATGTGCGGCATAAAACCTTAATGACTCGTGTGGGGGGATTGTATTTCAAGGACGAGGCTCTGCTGCCTTTCATCGCTTCAGAGCACGAAGCACTGCTATAGCGGCTGCAAATCCATAACTATACATCTGAGGCCGTGACGGAAATTGTTCCTCTCCTGCCGGGGTCCCTGACACCCCCGCTCCTTCTCACGATCACTGGGACGAGGGAGGTACGATCACTTACTGCGATAAAGAGGCAGACAAGCCTCCTTGCCTCGGCCACATTCCCACAGCAATGAGATCTTAGCGAGGCCTGTAAGGACGACACATCAGGCCAGCGTCAACCCGCACAGCGCACCCGAGGTGATTTCGGTGATGGATGGCCGTGGCAGCGATCGTCCCTTCCTCTGAACGCAGCGATCGAGGGAGGAAAGCCGGACGATGTTTGAGCAATAAAACACAAGCAGAGGGAGAACTAGGTCTCTGCTCCAGACTTCAGTTAATATAGAGTCCGAATACCATTGGGCGCTGAGTCTTACGGTTAATTATATTGGCTATATTGGATCTCACAAGATGCGCAACACTGTTCCTGCTCTGTAGAAGTTGTCAATACAGTCTGTGATGTCACATATACTTCAAAAAAGATCATCCCTACCAACAACATCTCGTAAACACAGAGCCCTCAGCATCATCACTACTTCACTACTCTATACAAATATAAAAATATATCACTTATTTAATATATATATATATATATATATATACACACACAAACCCCTATGATGTTGAAATGAAACATATAAAAAAAATTTAACCTCATTGTTTAATATTTCATGCAAACTCGTAATCTATTGTACAAACAAGATATACCAGGGGATTTGTCCTGTTTCTTCTCCTTCTTTTTAATCACAACTTTGCCTGATGAACAAATCATTTCATATCTCCTCTGTTAACATACAAAATTTAAAGTGCCAACGAGATCCTGACAACACGCGCTCGAGTCCAACTCAATCTGACGGCGTGAGAGGACTCCCGAGACTTCAACACGCAGCGCCAAAGTGGGGCTGACATCCCACCCCCCCGCAGCGCGTATGACAGTTTGCAAGTTCACAAATGGCAGGCGGTCTCTTGTCTTGGATTCCTCCGGCCCGGTACTGAACGCCGCTCACCGTTCTCAGGCAGTGCCCGCCCTTACCGATGCACTTCAGATACAGGGAGTAGAGAGAGGTTTCAGGTCTGTACATTACATAATGGGAAGAGTGTCTTTTCAACTAGGCTGTACACACAGTGAGAAATGCCTCCTCTTCCCCTCTCTGCATCACATCTCAGCTCGTTATCAATCACACAGGCACGGGGTTAACTTCTACCCACAAATAGCTCGTCCGCTCGAACGTCACGCGTCGGGTTGAGGATGTGTGGGTTAATGAGACGTGGCAAGACAATTTGTCGAAATCAGCAGCGCAGCCAGCGAAACTCACAACAAGCTCGTAGTGCGGGCTTCTGTATGTGTTGCCGTTCTCTTCTTGGCCACCGCCGTGGAGGTTTGAACACGTGAGCGCAGGGTCGAACTCAACCAGAGAACAGCCACCGCAGGACGCGTGTTATTTCCTCAGTACTGGAGCGTCCTGGTATTTAAAAGGAGCTCCCGCACATAGCACAATCGTTAAGGATATCGTCAATGAATTCCCCCTGCAGCTGAACACAGTCCTCCTGTAGGAATCAGCCGAGCCTGGCATATCGACTGGCACGGCGACGGATGCGGCTGTGTTTGAGTCTGCTCTTTTTGTGCTTTGTGTTGTGCCACACGTCCTTGTGTCAACGCTGCTCATATTGACATGCTAGTCCCCTGTGGTCAACATATCTGGGAAGCCTTTTGTTTGCAGTGATTGTCAGTGATTTATAGATTGGCATATGACCCTTCAGAAGAGATGACGCTACAAACGCAAATATATACAGATACACAAAACTCTCAGCCCCACACAGCCACTACACCCCCCCACGCTCGAGCCACACCGCACCACGGAGGCGCTCCTGCTTCGAGCCGCTCGCTTGTTTAACGAAGACACCTGCTCCCCCACGCTCAAATGGAGGGAGCTGCTTCTCGGCGATCTGCAACTGATTATTCGATGTTTTTTGGCAAATTAGTCATGGCAGCTGCAGCTGATTTCTATTATAGTTTCTCATTAAACAAGCAATTTGAGCTGTGCTTGAAGAACGGTCCCGTTTCGACCGGCACAAGTTATTGTGTTATTAAAAGAGAAACACTGTGGGATAACCTGGGTAACTCGCACGCCACAGGAATCCTCTGATTTATTATCCAATCCGAAGAGAGCCATAAGTCTCCACACGTCTCCCTGTGTGCCTTGGATCGGATTTCTTTTCAATTTACGGATATCCTACCTTAGGTTTTACTACATGCCTACTACTCTACCAAGGAACGTGCTTTGTCGTGTCAAAAGCCGAAAAGGTTCTGTCCAGGAAAAAACAGAGCAAAACGAAGCACAGATCCACGCGTTCTCCCCCAGCGCTGCAACTCAACTGCCCTTAAAAGCGGTACATTTCTCCATTGGATTAATTCCATCATCGCTTCTCTCCCTGTTCGGCGCATAGCAGGATATCTGAGGCAGTCCAGAGAAATCAGACAAAAGGATAGAGCAAAATACACTTCAGAAATGTGAAATGCATGTCTCTAGCACCACTGAGGGGATTAGCAACACACTCAGGATATAAGCGCTTGGAATTCAAGCAACACAATCACATAACCCCAATTTCAACACTGTGATATGCTTTAATGGCTCCTCTGTACTGATTTATGTCGACTTACAGCAGCTTAACGAGTACATTAAAACTACGGAATAGATTTACATAGGAAATGCTGTTTTTTTTATATCTGGTACATTAAAGACAATTACAGCACTTGGCCACTGAGTGGTGCTGCACTGCACTTTAAAAAGCCCAGAGCTGCAATTTACTCCACAATTGCAAAGCATGAAACAAGACAGTAAATGGACACCGGTGCATGCCAGTCTCTTCTACAGCACAAAAAGGAACTAAAACACATTAGCACTAGGATGTTTAGGTATCTCTTTCACATAAACCAGTCAAACCGGTTACACAGAGCCGAAGCTGCCCGCACAGCACGGAGAGCTGACCTCTGCTGCCGATTAGGAAACCCCCTGTATCATAAAACACACTCTCTCCTTACAATGCTGTCCACGAACACTATTCCACGATGTCCTATATACTGTGGGGAATAAAAGGATCTCCTGTCACTGGAAATTATTTAATCGCTTTCGTGTCGGATTGACTGAATCTGCTCTGAAAACAGTTCAGGGCAGTGAACACAGGAGCCCCTGGCAGGCTAGAGGCGATCACACGCCTGCCCCAGAGCAAGACTAACAGAAACACAACCACACAACTTTCACCATCATCTCGACATATTCATCAGATCAGAACACCTTCCCTGCGTCTGGCAGCCGAGGGGTTCCCAGCGGTACCAGCCCACCTCATCCTACACTATTCCTCTCAGCCACAGAGACATTTCCCACCTAAAAGGCTTCCTAAACTTAAAGCCTACTTCTCTTGATGTGGCTAAGGGGTTCCTTCCTCAAGATTTCAGCCCCATAGGTAACATTCAAAGAGTACTGAAAATATATCTTCATACGCACGACTTAAAAGATCAGCCCCTACACACATGACAAAAAGCAGAGGGACAAAAGGGTTTAAAATAGGTTGCCCCACACTCACCGGCTTGCATGAGCTGCCCCTGGCGGCCAAACACTTGTGAGAAGGTGGCTGGGCTGCAGGTCAGGGTGTTCTCCATGGTGCTCGTGGGACCCACAGATATGGACAGGTCAGAGCCACTACCGGAAAAAAACAAACGCCAGGCGAAGCTCGTCAGCAGCCGGAAAGGCAGGGAGAGCAGGAGACGGGGCTGCGGTCCCTGGGCTCCAGTCCCTCGTTGGCAAAGGGTGTCACCCCTGCAGACTGTGGCTGAACTAAGCTGTGCCGTAGCCCATAGCTGCCTGTGCCGCTCAGCCAGGCTCACACTTCCCTCTGCTGCTGCTGATGCTGCTGCCAGGAAAAGAAAAATATATAAATCCGTGTGGAGAAGCGGGGAGCTGAGGACAGATCTGCACAGTCCTGCTCTCCGTTGCGCTGGAAAAATGCAAACGAGCAAGAGAGAGAGCGAGAGAGAGAGGGAGTGTGTGTGTGTGTGTGTGTGAGAGAGAGAGAGAAGTGTGCCTGTGTGAGATTGTGTGGAAGCTGCAACTCCACTCCGGTGTCACTGCCGCTGCCACTAGCGCTCCGTCTCCGCTCGCCAGACAACCTCTAACACAGCTGTAACGGGAGGGAGGCTGGCAGGGCTCTGGCAGGTGAGAGGCACAGCTGATGCCAGGACAATCAGTGAGCAAACCCTCCCTGCTCTCCTCCTCCTCTCTGCCGGATAATAGCGATGCCGTTATCTCAATGGGCCGGTGCTCTGATCTGTGCAGCGTGCCTGCCTCTCACCGCCCCCCCCTCCGCTCCTTCCCCTCTCCTCCCCTCTCTCCCTCCCTCCTCCTCTCTCCCCCTCTCGCTCACAGTGGTTTTAGCAGTAACTGGCTGCCTCTCCCCCCGCACTCACACTGCAAAGGAGCCAGCTCGAGTTGCAGGGCATCGCTCTCCCGAACTCTCTCTCTGTGCTCCTCCAGAGCGAGGGAGAGGGAGCGGCCGAGGTGAGGGGGCAGTGTTGCCTTACGCAAGTAGAGATGGTTTTTAATTGCTGGCAGCACAGGGGCTGGTCTCTAGCACAAGAAACCCAGCTAGTGAACTCTGTGTCCCCGGCTCCATCTCTCCCTGATCTCTGTCTGTGTCTTTGCTCCTCTCTCTTTAACCTTTAGAGTAAAACCCTTTAGTGAAGGTGTGTCAGGTCCCTACAAGAAATGTACACACACCTGGCCTTCTCTCTGCTCAATAAGAACAGGATGTTGTGCCGATTCTGGAAGGGTCGGCAAGCCTGGGGTGCCTAAATCTGTGTGATGCACCGCACAGCCCAGCCACTGTACTATAGTCACACTAGCTATTAAACACATACACATGCACTGCGTCAAACAGGTACACCTGAGCCGAAACATGTACTCACTCCACACTGCACTCGGGTCAAGAAGTCCCTTTCACAGTGGTGTTCGTGATCGCGAAAACCCTGCGTGCGGCTCGATCATGCGATACTGCACGGATGTGGTGTGAGAGATTGTTTTCCACACAGCTTTGGTCCATGTTGGTGCCGCACGCCAAGAGTGTGGATTCTGAGACGACTGACATTCATATTTAAAGAAATGAGGAGGGAGGCTGCATTAAAGTGCATCGCCAGCCAACGCAGCAACATCCTGGACATCGAACAGCGAAACAGATCTGCAGGCGGGGGGATGAGAGTGTGGTCTGAGAGGGAACACACACGCACACACACACACACACACACACACACCAAAACAGGCAAAACAAGCACTGGCAGGGCAATAGCAAGGGAACACTGCCAACAGCCAGCCAGCACCCTGCAGAGAGAGAGAGAGAGAGAGAGAGAGAGAGAGATAGATACCCACCCACCACGGAGCAGTTCTTTCTTTTTTAATTAGCAATGGAGGGGAATTTAAATACATAAAAAAGGTAATATTTTATCGTGCCTCTGTAACATAAAAAGCTTGTTGCAAACAGAACTTTGAGAGATGTCCTTGAATTTGGTTCACAGATCTATCAACCCCCCGTGGGAGCCGACCGCTCAAACCACACAGGGAGTTCGTACGGGGGTCTCCGGTGCTCCCCTTCCTTCAGACGCACGTCTCACTTTGCCCCTTGGCCTCTGCCAGAAGGAGGAGTGGACATCAGCACTTAGGACTTTCCCTTGAAAGGAAAGGATGCGCACACGAAGAGGCCCCATGATGTGCCTGTAGCGGCGTCATCTGCCGCAAGAGGCAGGAAAAGCTTACAGACGGGCCATCGCTCCTGCCATCGGCCCCGCTGGGCTGCCACACTCTCGACCTTCGCCTCGGCCGCTGGGACTGACGCCAGGTCTTCGGCACTGAGTGGCGTTTTCCAATTAGTAAACATTTCCTAAGGAAGCGCATGCTTTTAGAGAGCGCTCTCCCCCACTCAGCCCCGGCCGGTTACAATAGACGTGAGCAAGCTGTTCGCCTGTGTGTCTTCCAGACTTATTACTGTTATTTCCAAGAACACAACTTCGGGCTGAAGCCGACAGAGTGTGAGAGCTGCTCATCCAAGTCCAGATGGTCCCAGGAGGAGTGGAGGAGGACAGGAAGTCCAGGGTTGTGCGTCTTTATAACAACTTTCCTTGCAAAACAGTAGAGAAAGTTACAGTATGAGGCTATTAGAAAATCACAAAAGCAGATGAATGCACTGCATGCAGTTTCCTTCAGAAATTGAAACTTACACTTCCTATTGGACTGCAGTAAACAAAACACCTGTAAAAGAGTATTGGGACAACGTTCAACATGTTTGCCTCAAAATCCCAGTGAAATGCTGATATTTGTAATAAATATGAATGTGGGGGTGACTTTACTATAATATTACCCCTCAAGATGTGTGCATCTCAATTGCATCAAAATCCAGAAGAGATAATGATAATAAACATGTTAATTACACTAAAAGCAAGCCTGGACACGATCATTACAGCACTAGGGTCAGGGTGGAGGACGGGGTCTGGTCTGGACCAGGGTTTTATCTGACCTATAGCCACACAGATCCCGGTGGATGGAAGAGGGAGAGTCGAGGAGTCTGTGAAGTGCTTACGTGACAGTTTTAATCAGGACTGAAGGGCCGGGCCGAGTCAGCGGGCTGCAGCTCAGTGGGCGACGGCAGAAGAGGTTAATAGTTTGTGACAAGCTGGGCTCAGGCTTTCTTACTCCACAAAACAGAGGTCAATCACTACAACTACTACTGCTGGTCGCCTCCTGCTGTCGAAATGTGCCTTGCCTCTCACTTAGCCAACAGAGCACCCCCCACAAATAAAGATCATTTTTATAACACATTAATCACAAAACAAAACATAAAGGCACAGTGCAATTTTAATTTGAAGGTAAGAGCATTCACAGAAGCTGGTATTCAAATTAATGTCTCAGTTCTGCTTAAAGCCTGTGACTTATTTATCGGAACGAAGCGCTCTTACGGGCGTGTTTTGACAGCGGCGCTTTTTCTGCTTCACGGACCCCCTAAGTACTGAACATTATCACTTCATTTCCAATAAGACCACCGTCGCTGAGACGCGGCCCGATTCCAAACTCACTACGTTTATGATCCGCAGGCGCCGTTCAGATCCGCCAGCTGATCCGTAACGCAACATCACGGACCTCGGAGGCGTCGGGGGTCTGTGATGTTGCATTGCGAATCAGCTGGCAGAAGCAAGCCAACTCCATCCCCGTCTACTTCCCCCAACCGCCAAACACGAGACAATTATCAGACTCACATACTACGCTTCGTTTCAGAGTGTGATTGGATTCTGTAAAAAAAAAAAAAAAAAAAGCCTCTCTATATATATAATTTCACACCCTCCGATTTTGGAAGCAGTAACTGTTAACCAGCTCTGCTTCACTGCTAAACCCCTCATACCAAGTCAACACACACACATCCTCCCCGGGCGCTTCCCCCTCACAGCAGGATAATGGCACGGCACATCAGAACATAAGAACATAAGAAAGTGTCCAATCGAGAGGAGGCCATTCGCCCCATCGTGCTCGTTTGGTGTCCATTAATAACTAAGTGATCAAGGATCCTATCCAGTCTGTTTTTGAATGTTCCCAAATTGTCTCTTCAGCCACATCGCTGGGGAGTTTGTTCAGATTGTGACGCCTCTCTGTGTGAAGAAGTGTCTCCTGTTTTCTGTCTTGAATGCCTTGAAGCCCAATTTCCATTTGTGTCCCGGGTGCGTGTGTCCCTGCTGATCTGGAAAAGCTCCTCTGGTTTGATGTGGTCGATGCCTTTCATGATTTTGAAGACTTGAATCAAGAAGATGTTTTCAATCCATAAGCACTGAACATTAACTAGTCAACAATCTTCCTCAGCACACACTTCATTACATGTCCAAATTGTGTAACACTGACCATGAACCCAGCGATTCTGTACAGCAAAGTCAAACAGGATTGTGTTTTCTGAACAGTCCTGGACCTTCCAGACAAGTGAGCAGGTGCGTTCAGGCCATCCTCTGAAAGCTGCAGCTCTGAAACGACTGCGGTCTAACACTCAGCCGAGCCCACGAGACGTCCCTCAGAAACCCTGCGTCTGAACCGGGTTTCCACCTGATGTCAAAATTTTTATTCCTGACGCTTATGTTTTTTCTAAACGCTTGAAAGGTGATAAACATCTCGGTCTGACAGCGAAACACACGCACAACCACACAACACCGCCACCTCTACAGCTGAAATCACCGCAGCGACATTGCATTGTAAATAATGCATATTTGTGGACTCACTTTCAGCTGAAGATTGATGTGAAAGAGGTGAAAGCCTTCAGCCGGCTCACAATCTGCACGGGAGTTATAGTTACCGCACCTACCGCTCAGCGTCAACGTCAGAAACATTGTGGTCACTGTACAGCACACCATGCATCTTTCATGCAGGATAAAACATTCATACATTAATACAAATTAGTACAAATCACAGGCAAGCTATAATTCCTCGGGGTCTCCCTCTGCCCAAATCAAGTGGGGCTTTTTCAAATACAGAGTGGCTTTAAAGGAATAATAATAGAGCATTAAATCAATAATGCAGACTCTGAGTAATGCAATACCGGTACAGTGGGCCGCACAAACGGCATACACAATGAAATGCAAAAAAAACACACACAAAATAATAAATCTAATGCATAATGGAGAGAGAAATGTGATTGAGATCAGAACAGATGGAAAGGGACCGTCATGATGGATGAAACCCAAATTTTCCACCTCATGGCCGTGACCGGACACAATCCAGTCTGCCGTGGGAGCTCCAGTCTGGTCACATGACCCGAGTCAATTAACACCCGGCTGCGATGACGGTGATTATAAGCCCTACTGGAAGTGACCGCGCTTGAGTGCAGTTCAATTAGTCGCACTTTGCATGTTATGAATCACACGCATTCGATAAGTGATCCCAAAATACCTGTGTATATTAGTTTTTGTACTTTTTATTTGGTACACGCAGTGTTCAGCTGTTTGAAGGCAGTGACCGATCGATATGGCACAGCGGGGATTTGGACTGTGGCCTGTTGGCGTTCGCACCGCAGCTCCTACGCCATTGGCTGTTTGATGACAAAGCTGGCGGTGGAAAAACACAAGGGTGCCAGACTGATGTGTGTCTTTACCGCGGGCAGACAGTAACGCTGTCCTCACCCTGCAGATGTCCCTGTCACACAATCGGAGGAGAGGGATAAGAACGGGGAATGAGAGACTCTGCTGCTCGACCATCTGTGCTGTAAGCTGGAACAGAGTAAGCGTCGAACCTCTCCACACAAATCACTCCTCCTTCGCCTGCCTCTCTCTCTCTCTCCATGTCCCTGCTTCTCCCTCTTCCTCCTCATCTCTCACCATCACCCATCTCTACATCCTTAAATCTTCCTCTTTTATCTCTGCCACCCATGAATCGAACACTGTCACACGCTGTGGCCGTTCCTCGCAGCACACAGACTGGTCAGAGGCAGGTGACTGTATTTATTTCTTTATCGCTGTGAAGGTGTTTCTCACCGGGCCGCTGTGCAGAACACATGCAATTATAATTATACATCTCTGCACTGGATCTCACGGCGAGTGTGGAACACTTGCTGAGCCAATTCAGTGCCCTTAACAAGTCCTTCACCGGGATAAAATCGCATATATATATATACGGCACCGAGTGGAGGAAAGGCTAGATAAAATTAGCTCATTAAAATGCTGTAATATGAGGCTGTCAAGTGGCGTATCGGTCAAAGCCTCCCCTCGGAGAGCGGGTCGCACCGTTAGGCAGAGGGAGACGGTCGTGGGTCCTGCCAGGCTTCAGTCAGGGGGTCTCGGAGGGGTGGGGGGTGCTCTGTTGGCCTAGGGAGGGAGGGTGAAGGCTGGCTGGCGATAACTCTGCCCTCCATAGTCCAGCGCCCTCCTGTGGCCCCTCCGATGCATGTGCTTGAAGCTGTACTTGGGTTATTAGAGCCAGCGTTTGACGGATGGGACGTGGGCTTCTGGTGCCAAGAAGAGCAGATGGCCGTGACAGTGAGCCGGTCAGAGGATACGTGATCTGTCTCTTCGAAGAGGAACAGAGGACCTGAGCTTTAGGATTGGGATGTGAGAGGGAAGAAAATAACTGGACAAAATACAATTTTAATAAACAAATGAATGCAGTGTTGTCAAATCTTTTGGCACAAACGCAAGATCAAAATCATCCCAACTCACCAATGAAGAGGATAAATGTAGTGCAGGTTAATGTCACCTTGGTTAATATCACAGGTATTTTATTGATTCTATGTTACATTAACTATTTTAATATCCTGCAGAAATGCTGCCATAGATGCTGGTTTCAATGTATGGTTTAAAACAAGCCAATAATACAGTTTTTTGATAAAGTGGCATCATGTACAGCCTATCGAAAGCTCTTCCCCCTGTTTTGGACCGTCCCACACCTCCCAGCCACCAGCGCCAGCACGCAGAACCTGCACTTTCTTGGATGGGAAAATAGCAAGAGACTCAGTAACACAAAACCGAAGGCTCCCACGTGTCTGAGAAGCAACGCCGAAGCTTTCATTTACCCACGCTGCTAGACTATTCTGGTCCAGCCGATCCACAGTGAGCAGAATCCACAGAAACCCAAAGGCGTCTGACAGGCTGTGTGAGACAGTTAGTGATAACTGTTTGTTTCCGCCATTAAAAATGGAATGCAATAAATTCACAATAATTAAAATATACTTTACAATGGCATTAAACTGGATTAGTTGTAAAAACAGCCCTGTGTGTGTACAGACACACCGTATTTTCATTCAGCTTGTTTTTCCTCTCACGTCTCGCCATACAAAAACATGAAACCCCTTTTATGTCACAACCCCTGTGATGTCAACAAGCTTGTCTGCACAGAAGGGTGATATTAACCAGGTTACTCTGCCTTCTCTGTTTGTGAAGGGCAACGATACAACTCAATAACACTGGGGCTGTGTTGTCACCCGATCTACAATGGAAACATTGAAAAGCATCTGTAGGATGGCAAACTCCAACTCCACTTCTAGTACTAAATCTCAAATCCCGTCTGGACAATAGGCTTGCATCCGTCCAGAAGTGGGGAAAGTGGAATAATGAACAACAAACCACGCAGAAGACAATACAGTGTAACAGGTGCGCACACACAATGACGAATTCCCTCTTGGCACAAACATCGGCTCAGATCGCACCACCTGCAGACTCCTGCTCTGGGAGAGAGGCGTTCAAAGCTGCTGAACACAATTCCAGGTACCGAACAATATATCCCACATTTAGACCTTATGTTGACGTCGTATGATAGAGATGGATTATCATTATGCTTTTGGAACACTATTAAAGAGGAGTTAATGGGGCAAAAGCAGATTTCTTTTCATTTGCTGTAATTACTGCCACAGAGCGCATTAATGTAAAACATCTGAGGGAAACACAAAAAATAAAAAAGTGTTTCAGCAAATATGATTATTCTTTGGTGACACTGCCAGGGTGTTTGGTGTACTTAATTAAAAAGCAATGGTTTTAGTCCACAGTACATCCCCAGACTAATGTATCGCACTACTGACCTGACGACACATTGTTCCCGACTGCTGTGAAACATCGGCACAGCCAGCCGGCCGCACTGCCAGATCACAGAGAGTGGACTGGGTTCCTGCTTGAGAATTACAATCAAACATCCACTTATTTATGGCTTATGCTCAGGATAGCTGCTAGAAACTTTGAATGTTTTATGATATGCACTGAAACAAGTGTACCGACCCCTGCTACCTTCCTCCTCTGTCAGACATTAGTTGGAGAATATAGGCGATTTATTCAGCAATTTTAGTGGGGGGTTTTATATCAAGATGTGGCCTTGATATCCTTTTATTATGAAGTTGTGAGAAGACACGCATTGCAGACCCAGTCTAGAGGACAACAGACTGCAAGTTTCCAGCTCAACTGAAGACCCCAGCTGTTCAATTTGAAGGAAAAGTTTTCATTTCTTGCATTTTAAAACTGCTGATTTGCTAATTTATTTTAGCGTTAGATTCCCACTGTTTCTGCTTGGTTTGTGCGGTACATCATTTGAACGCATTGTGTTTGCCCAGGAAATACCCTATCAAACGTGTATTTCAATACCGAAAGAGGAAACAAGAGCGCAGGGGAAGGATATCAGTGATGCACACTCTGCGGTGATTGAAGCTTCATTAACAGACTCCGTCCCTGAGGGAGAAGCACATTTACTTTCCTTGCATCTGTAACAATGATCAGCTCTGAGGAGGCTTTTACAGCAGCCGCTCCTGGTAAAGTCATTAGTTAGCAATGCTGATAATCTGAGCGAGAGAATCAACCCGGGGAAGCGATGAAGAGCACAGAGATAGAACTGATCCGGCAGGAAATCGCAGACGACACAATCTGCACCTTTAAATGCCTAATTAACAACAATTGCACCATTTCTCCCCCTCGTGACAGTTCAATCCCGACAAGCCGAGAAACACAGGCGAAGTCACCACCTCATCCTCTCCACTGCGGTTTGAAAAAGGCCGTCCCTCACCTGACTCTAATGGATTTAGAAATTTTAACCATAAGAGTATTAAAAATGTATTGCAATGCCTTATTCATAGCCTAATTAAAACCCTCAGCACCTTCCTCGTCAGGTACAAAGTGGACAGATGTGAGACTGAAGGTGTGACTGGAATAGCAAAGGCCTACTGGTCTCTCTGCGCTTCACCGCGCTGTTAAACTGGGCACCAACAGACAGCTTTAATGAGACCGTGTCCTGGACCCGACCCTACGCTGATGATGACTTCAACCATTATTTAGTGAACTTTAAATGTTTAAGTTTTGCAAGTTGCCTATATGATAGCATCAATCTGGAAGAGTGGAATAGCCTACATCTTACACAATGGAGCAACACGTCAAGAACCACAAAGCCATTCGCCATTCGAATTGTGTCTTCAGCCACATCGCTGGGACGTTTGTTCAGATTGTGACGCCTCTCTGTGTGAAGAAGTGTCTCCTGTTTTCTGTCCTGAATGCCTTGAAGCTCAATTTCCATTTGTGTCCCCGGGTGCGTGTGTCCCTGATGATCTGGAAAAGCTCCTCTGGTTTGATGTGGTCGATGCCTTTCATGATTTCATGTTTATCGAGCTGCAGCCTCAAACATAAGCCAGAACCGATCCCTGGCTTGCCACACAAAGCGGGAAGGAGCACTGGACCAGCACTGGACCGACCCTGCAGACTGGGTTTTGGGCAGCAGTGACACAGCTGAACAGACAGACCTGTTCTAGCAGAGCTGCTCCTCCAAACACCAGGCCTTCTAGATAAAGATGCACCGAGGCCAGTTAGAAGACTGGTGATGAAAACCGCAGCTGGCTGCACTACAGACAGCCCAGCGATACTTGAGCAGGAAATCTTTGCAGGTCACCAGAGATTGATTGCTACCCACACAGCAAACGTCAGGATTATGAACATCAACAGCCAGGCTTTCCTGCCTGTCCACATATTAATGAAGTTGTGAGGCGAATATATTTGGCAATATAATAGGCATCTTTTTCTCATTTGCTCACAGATGATCATTAACGATTTCAAATGGACCAGTGATCCGAATAAATGAGCGTCTGGGGTCTTGCCGTCACAATCCGGATCTTCTTGAGGGATCTCACAAAGGCTGCAAAAGCAGGTGCTGTCAGAGGGACCAAGACAGATGCGAGTTTAGGTTTCTTGACATCAACATTTCCTGCCCCTCCCTCGTTCTCTCTGGTTCTCTTTCAAGATGTTAGCTGCAGTTCATCCAAAGCACCAGTCGGCTCCAGCTGGTTTACACTTCGCAGGCCTGGGGGAGATGCTCGACTGTCAGGTGATTCTGGAAATCAAACCACTACCAACTCTAAATGTCCAAACGGTCCAGAGAAGGATATCCAAAGACCAGCTGGTTTTGATGAGGTGACATGCTGCAAATCTAAACAATGAAGACTTAACGCAATGCTGCACCATATGGCAGCGTCTCGTTTCGACAGGATTTGACCGTGAAGGTATTGACGAGGGACTAGTAGGTACAATCCATCACTGATGATCTCAAATATGTGTGAGTGCAGCAAACGCTCCCCCTCGCGCTTTCACTGATAGCTCTATAATGGCTTGACAACATGAGGCTTCGGGACGCGGAGGAGAAGTGTCCCCTACAGAGCTGCCGGCGTCGTCCCTGGCACAGCTGAGCGATCGGGTCACCCGCTCCCGTTTCCCGCCCCGAGGCCCGGCCCCTCCTGCCACGACGGGGGACACAATCGCAGGCTGACAGACGGCAGCGACGCAGGCTGGCTGTCGATGTGACATGTAAGAGCAATGAAGATACGTTTGAGCGAGTTCATCAATATGCAACAAATGCGCACAGAAAAAGCATTGGAAATAAAAACAACTTTAAAGCTCGCCTTTGGGGGAATGCTACATTATTTAAGGGGGGGCGGGGGGGAGGAACGGTTACCAGACATTTCTCATCTCCGCAGCCCCCCCCCCCACACTGCACACAACGCCACAATCAATCCTGCACATCAGTGTGGGTTTTCGTCGTCGTTTTTTTAGCACATCTGACTGAGACGTCTTCTGCACGAACAGCAGTTTTGCAAAGCTCTGTCTTATTGGGCCAAAGGAGAAGAAAGCAGATGAGAGCGGTCCACTGCGGCCGGCTCTGGCACCCCTTCCTTCCCCAATAGGTCTCCTTCATCTCCATCGATTGTCGGCTCTGGGCCCAAAGGCAGCTCTGCAGCTGAGAGAAAGCTCTGCTCTGCAGGTTGATCAATAGGGATCAGCAGAAGTTCAAAGCCCCACTAAACCTCACTTAAGCTTTACCGCAACACACACTTCATCTAGACTGCAAAAGAACTTGGGAGTTAAAAAATATGTATGTATTGTAATGTTCCATCAGTCCTTAAATACATAATGTAGTCTCAAATGTACCAAAAGGCTTCCATTGCATGACGGATTTGGAGAAAGCGGTATCTCCGCATCAAAGATTTAGGCTGTGACCCGATCTGTCCCACGTAGCCTCCACAAGGAGCCGGATGCAAACTGAGAACAGAAAATATTTTTCAAATGGAGCACAGTGGGGAACAGCCAGACACGTAGACGGGTCCCCAAATCTCATTTCCTCCCGTCATCTGTTCCATTCTGCGCATGGTTAGGCCTCGCGCCGCACCACATACACACTGCACACTGTCAACACTGCGTTCAGATCGAGAGGGCCGGTGACATTGACTCGGCCTCAACTTTCTGTTCTGCTGCACTATTAAGTGCCGCTCTGGTGTAGCCGAAATCCCACGTCGCATTTAAATGTCTCACCCCAAAGACACACTGCCTCCCTGTGTGAAGACACACGATGCACTAGTTAACGTCACGTGGCAGCGTAGCACCTCCAGCTGAATGACTGAATCATCGAGGAGAAGGCGGCCATTCATTATGTGCAGAATGCATCAGTAAGAAATTACAGCACTGCTCTCGAGCGTCTGCAGCTCCCGAGGGTTCATCAACATTGGGCCGCCTGAGAGATGTGTCACAGCACCTCAAACGAAGAGCGCAGAAGACCCTGTGCCAGAGAGCCCAGCAGCCACAGCAACTCGGCACTTACACCTTCTACAAACTGCAGCGCTGCCTGCTAACCTCCCCAGATCATGACTGTGATCTATTTCAAGGTTTACGAGCTGCAGGATTTTGTATTTATAGTGTGTTATCTGACTCTGAGAGTATTTCCACAGACAGATGCTGGGAGTAACAACACATTAATAAAAAATATTGCTTTTCTGCTTCATCGGTATGGTTCGCCTGTTTCCAGCACCTGCAGGGGATCAGTGAGAGGAGGCTCATTTGTGCCCCTGAATTGCGATTCTGTTTGAGAGCCCGGCTGCGTATTTGGATCTGCGTGTTTTGAACTTCAGCCACAAACACTGCTGTGATTTTAACTGGATGTTAAATTACAACCGAGCCCAGGCTGCCCACTCAGCACCATCTTACCCACAAGCCCCTGGGGAATCACCTCACCGCAACAACACCCACAACAAAAAGAGTCCCCCCCTCCCCGATCGCTCTCAGGAGGAAACGCCCTGCCACAGAGGAACGAGAGAGTAAAGGGGGTGGCATTTATCTGGCGGTTCTGGGTACAGGAAGCGGCGACTCGTCTCTCTCCACTCGGATCTAGAGTCGGGGTCCCACAGGTTAAACGGACGGATGAAACACTCCGCCTGAGGCAACACCCCCACCCCCCACCCCCCGTCGTCTCATCTCCCGCCGCAGCAGGTCGGGTGAGCGCCAGGCCGTTAGAATTGCATTTTCATTAAAAGGGCTGTCACACGGCTAACAGCAATCAGGGGAAAGTGAGTCTATATTTCATCCCAACAGGGCTGAATGCAGAGTCTAAGCACGCGCCCCCGCCTCTCTGTGACGCAGCCACTTCACACACAACGATGCCACAGGGAAACACTACACACCACAAGCAATTTGCAGAGAATACAAAGTGATCATCTTCCAGAGAGAAAAACAAATGAAACCTGCTCCCCTCCATCGCTCCGTCTGTCTGTCATTGTTTTGCCTCTGTGTGCGTCTACGTCTACGAGTTCCCGGTCTGTCGTCACCCCAGGTCAACATGAGAGCCCCTCACACAGCCGCCCGTGCTGCTGTTGCCTTTACATCAGTGACAGCGGTCACATACCCAGCCCTGCCATTGATATTCAGTCTCGCACTTCAGGCATTTGACGTTTTGGCGAGGGAGATGGGGGGAACAACAGACAGAAGAGCCGTCAGAGGCCTCCAGACGTACGAGGGTCTGCAGAACTCACGGGCGGCTGGAAACAGCAGTCACCTAAAGGGTAAACTAAGACAAATAAAACAGAAACATTTCTAACCTTGCTGCTCTGATCATTGTCTCGAATCATTATGTAATAAAAATATGATCCAGATTGCCTTCGTGAGGCCACAATCCCATGATGCCCTGTCAGTCTCCCGAGAGGCGTGGAGCTGGTCTTGTGTGTAGAGACTAGAGGTACGGACCATAAAAACACGTCCCCTCCTTGCTCTGATTGTATTTAATCGTTTTATAACAACAGTGAGCTCCAAATCATTCTTCCCAAGAAGATGTAGACGGATAAAGGACCTCTGCTAATTTTAGAGTCTAAATTCGATGAATAATGACTGCAATAGGTTTGTGTGAAAGCTGCTCAACGTACGCGTCTGGGATTCTGGTGCTCGTGTTCGTCTGTGTGACCTACAGCAGTCAAGACAAAGGAGGCACAGGAAAAATATTAACTAGGATCGGGTTCAAAACATTGTTTAAACGCAGTAACAGCCAGGTATTAAACAGCTTATTTTTCAAACGTAGACTAATGGTCTAATAAAAATGTCACAGTAAGTTTTGGGTGAAATAAAATTATGACACTTTCGGTACAGGAATGTGTATTATTTTCCACTGTACACACACGCACACACGCACGCACGCACGCACACAGACACACACACGCACACGCACACACAGACACACACAGACACACACACAGACACACACACACACGCACACAGACACACACACACACGCACACACACACAGACACACACGCACACACAGACACACACACAGACACACACACATCTTTTACATTCTGGCGTCAGGGTCTGAACTGCAGCTCAGCATGTTTGAAAGCACGCTTGGAAACGGCAGTCTGCACTCGCTGATATTTTACAGTTCTGTTTGGATAAAGAAATAAAGAAATGCTACATTTTTTAATCTCAAACCCAGCGCTCTGAGGACCTTGTGCTGAATGTAGCCGAAGCACTGAAGATGAACAGTACAGTATATATAACATATATAAGTGCTGTCAGCCGCCCAGCTGCTCTGATTCATTCTGAGATTTCTCTCACCCAACACACTTTGGTTTCACTCGTTAAATCACGCAATTAGCTCCTATTGTCTGCATATTGTCCTAATTGCTTAACCGATACGAGTAACATTAGAAACAGCTTCATTTACAAACATCGAAACAGGAAACATTCTCCCTGTGGATTTCATTTGTAGTTATAACAAATCTATATATGTCATCATATTGATTTATCTTTATATAAACATCTAATCACAATGTGTTTATTAGGCTACGGATCTTAGTTCATTAAATCCTTCATATGCACTAAGATCAAAGGAACACTTTTGGGTAAAACACATTTTTTTCCATTAGAACTTGATGTCTTGGGTGTTTTTTTTACTGTTTATTTCCCTCGGTCAGATTATTATATGTTATTGTGTAAATGGTATATTTATAATCTACATTCAACCTCTTCTTTAACAGTATTTCTTTATTCTCATTTACTTTGACTCATTATCTTCTGAACTTTATTAAGGTGCTGACCAAGATATGGTACTTTTGTTCCTCTAATTCATGTTACATTAAGCCATGATAAATGATGCATCTGTCTATCTTAGACCTAGTTAAATCCAGAGTCTTGCGTCTTCATGGCCATCAGGGACTGGAGCTGAGAAATAAGCCCATTGCGAGACATACCAACCACACAATGAAAGATGAACCGTATTCAGCACTTTGTTTATTTATAAACATAATAATGTTATCGTGGGGAAAGAATTAAATTGATTGGAATTATTTATACTAAATTCTGGCAAGCCTGTTTTGTCAAAAAAATTAAGGAAAGTATAAATTCCGATGCTCAGTTTACTTTGAACTGCCTTTATATTTAACAGCATGATAAATGCCATGCAGAGGGGGGAGCTCAAGTTTCTAAGGAAATGGTTCCCTGAACTCATTTAAAAGTTAATCTTCAAGGTCCAGTCTATAAAAATAATCCTTCACTTCACATCAATACAGAAAGCCCTGAGATGGGTCAATAGGAAGATGCATTATTAACTCAACAGTGCCATGAACCTGTGAGTACACAGAATTGATATAAGCATTACATGCAAGCAGGCTGCTAAACTCCTTAACACAAGCAATTGCTTTTAAGATACGTTATCTAAAAATATCTGAACTCTTAAGGGTGCAGTCCAGATCCAAATCTCTCATTTTCTGCCTATAGACTAAACTCATATATAAATGCACCGCATCAATAATTCAGTCTGACTACAAAGCATTAAGTGCATCACTGTAGCCACTACACTGGAACTGAGAAACACCACAGTCTATGAATATTCACCAGCAATTAATCAATTAAACATTCCATTAAAATAGCATCATGAACGTCTCCCATCCCACCATCACATTACCACACCAACCACTCAACTGTAATGCCAATAAATACACAACAACGACAACAACAACAACAACAACAACAACAGCATAAAACAAAATCAATCACAGTATGGGAGTGAAATGCAGTCTGTAGGAAGTGCAGCATCCGCAATGACAACGAAATAGAAACCTGTCATTTAAACAGTTGCAAAAAAAAAAACCTGTCTAGTTTTGGGAAAGATTATGTCCATTTGGATATCCGGACTACAAAACAAACTAATTAAATTTCTTAGCAGACGTGTGACGTCCAGGGTGACGTACAATTGTTACAAAATATCACATTATTTTACACAGTTACCCATTTATAAAGCTGGGATTGAATTGGTGCCATCTATGTTGAAAATGTTCGTACTGGACTGGAAACATTTTAAAAATGTAATAGATTAATAGATTCGAGGTGTGACATAAACATTGGGAGAAGCGTGGTGTTGTGCGGCTCCTGTTAGAGCCCTGCTGTTCACGTTGTATGTGTGTGAGGGATTGGCAAACTAGGAACAGTTTAAGGAACATTAGGCTGGTTTCAGCACAGGGCTCAGAGTAATGATGCCAAGCTCAATCTGTATCAATTTAGACAAAATTGTAATTTTCTCTGTACATATCTGAGAAATTAGCATATAATAATGCAGCCATGGGATGGAAATTGCCAGGGAAAGATTTATATTATTATTTATTGTGAATAATCCCTGCTCTGGCTTTGACACCATATAAACAAGATTATATATTAGAATTGGTTTTAATGGAAAGGCTTTTTTTCCCTGTTTCTTTTGCAGAGCAGTCGGTGAATTTTTAATGCGCTTAGCTAATTCGCCTCAGCGGATCAAAAGAAACGTAGCGAATGCAGAGCAGAAGAGCTACATTTACAACTTTTTTTTAATACCCAATTGCTTCAAAACCAGCCTAATTGCCTTGGTTTCCGCTCTGCCAAGTTTTATGTGAGCATTCCCTCTAAAAATCAAGAGAGGAAAAAAGTTACCAAGCAGACTGCATCCACACAAGCTACGGAAATAAAGCTTTTCGGACAGGGACCTCCCGTGTCATTCTGAGGTCTAAGTGCCTGTTTTCCTTCGGCACCAGAGTGCTTATAATGGCAGTGACAGGAAAAGTGGTATAAATGGAGCTGGAAGTGGCTCTGTGGGACTGAACGTCTACACTCCTGCCGTTGTGCGCCACTCAGCACCCAATTACTGTCACTTCGCGCCGACTCTGACATTAATTCTCATCTCCTACGCAAGTTTCCTCCACTTCAATGCGGTGGTCACAATGAAAGACCTCCCACAATGACAGCAGGCAGGTGGGGCCCAAGCCTGGCCCCTTGAAGCCATTCCTGAATTTAAAACTCATTTCAAGTGGCCCACTTTTCAAGGTAGCACCAGTTCTTCCTAGGGCGATCAAAAAGAATGGGGAAGCGTCCCATAAATGTTTCAGAGTAATAATTCAATTTAAAAGTGAATTAGATTAATTTTTTTATTCATTTGGTTCCATTGGGTTTTCACAACTTTTTCTTTTTAAGGAGGGCAAATTTAACTTGTTGTGAAAGTTTTATGAATGTGGGGAAAGCATGTATGGATTTACGCTGATAGCAAATTAGAAAAAATACTTAATTGGCACAAATGACATCATCTTGACACACTTCAATAGCAAGTGAGATTCTTTAAATGTGGAACAGTGCCGTGAAATTCATGCAAGATCACCAAATTAATGAGTTGCTGTGGGGACAGATGACCGGGTTTTGCTTTGCCAGTTCTGGACCAAACCTTTTACGCATGTTATTAATTAAGTCTCTCTGTAGTAGCTACACAGTTCTTCTGCAGGTTCGGTGTGCAGTTAATTTGACATCACTATCACCACACACTTTCTTATCACCTATTTAATTCCTCCTCCAGTACGATTTAAACAGATACAGATTTCACACAATGTACCAAACACTGCTGTGATTCTTCAAAATAGAGGCTACTGTTCCTTCATTAGATTTCAAACATTTATTCCTCATCCACGAACGCTACACAAGGTCAGGAAAAGATACCAAAAGCAGACAATGAACAAAAGCATTTCCAGCATAAGAACATAAGACATCGAGAGGAGCCCATTCGCCCCATCGTGCTCGTTTGGTGTCCATTAATAACTAAGTGATCAAGGATCCTATCCAGTCTGTTTTTGAATGTTCCCACATTGTCTCTTCAGCCACATCGCTGGGGAGTTTGTTCAGATTGTGACGCCTCTCTGTGTGAAGAAGTGTCTCCTGTTTTCTGTCTTGAATGCCTTGAAGCCCAATTTCCATTTGTGTCCCGGGTGCGTGTGTCCCTGCTGTTCTGGAAAAGCTCCTCTGGTTTGATGTGGTCGATGCCTTTCATGATTTTGAAGACTTGGATCAAGTCCCCACGTAGTCTCCTCTGTTCCAGGGAGAAAAGATCCTAGCAGATCCTAGTGAGGGCTGACTTATGGCGCTCATCCAAGGAAGTATACAGAGCGCAAACTAACTGCTGTCAACTTGTGCTTTTGGGCGCCTCTTGTACTTTCATCCACAAAAGCAGTTTTTGGGCAATGACTGGTAAGAAATGTGAATAACCACAAAGCAGCCTCACTCAGAGTAACCGAGTCCAATTGGGATGCGATTAGACAGTGAGGTCTCCTTAAAATGGTCCCAGTGAGCAATTAAACATAACAAACACAAGATAGCGGGGGTGTCACGAAGAGCACATCCTGACATTCAAGAACCCATTTACCCATTGGAACACCTTTAACAATAACTGGTATAATTAACCTGCATCTATCTTGCGCTGGATGATTCGATTGAAAATCCTATTTCCTTGAATAGAACGAAATATTAAAATAATGTCATGAGAATTACAATGCACCCTGATTGAGTAAAATTACATTTGATCAATATACATACGTGGCTCCGATAATCTTGTATTGAGTCAGACAAAAAGCTTTATTCTAGTCTTTCAAACACTTTATCTTACTTACACTAAAACTAAACTGGACATAATATTGAAAAAAGACAAAACCTCTGCAGAATGAATACAGATTGAAATCTTGCTGTAATTAGGCTACTTCTGCTCCAGAGGAAGATGCTAGGGAACAATCTCATTGATGCCTCAAAGCTTTCTGTTGCACCTGTAGAGGAGCCAACGGGGAAGACGCGAAATTTCCCCCTTTCCGAGATACATAATGATCTTCGCAGCTGTGCCTTCTGTGGAAAAAGTGTCTTTGACCAGTAGCAGGTACCGCAGTCCATCGATGAATCATTAATAGCCTAAGACACTTGTCCACCACCGGGTGAATACCTAACACAGCTTCAAAGGCGAAGAACCACCTTCAAGTCCCAGGCTAGAGAACGAAGGATCCTTCAAAGCTTCGCTGCTTTGAACTCGACCTCAGCGGATGACTGTGCAAGTCAGAGGAAACACACGAGCTCTGAACACAGATACGGCACAGTGGTCTGCTCGGTGCTCTCAGGGCACGTGGTCAAGGAGCCAATAGGAGTCCAAAACTAAAATAAAGCTCGGCATTCATCGCGAAAGTAGTTTTAATCTGCAGTGGTTTAAAACTTTCTGTTCCTGCAACACATAAAGCACAGAATAAATCCGAGGCCAACAGATCGCCTCAGGTTGTAGATTTTTCTAACTCACTTAAATGCATTTTGATGAGACACCTTTTTATATTCTCATAGCACCTCGCTTGACAAAGACCTCGAGCATGAATTCCCTTCCTTTTTCTTTCATAAATGAAGTAAATGAAGACTGACGGTGTTTAAACTAGCCAAGAATATTCCTGTGTGTTTGATTTGGTTATTTATCCAAGACGCTCGACTGTCCTGCAGTGAGTTGTTGTGATTGAAGATAAAACATCGGCTGCACTGACGGGGAAGAAATAAATAAATACATTAAAATTAACAACCCAGACGTCTCTCTTCCCCTTCTCCACTTTCGACTGTGTGAGACTTCGGTTCATGAAGAATTTATTCATGATCTTCAGAAGAGACGAGCCAGAGAACTTGCTGGGTTTTCTGCATGAGGGAAAGCTTTTCAAGTCAAATGTTAAATAGGATTGTGCAAGTGTTCCGCCAGGTCTGGGCAATTTAACAACTCCGCGAAATGTCAGTGTCTGTTTGTGCCGCGCGCTGGCAAGACACAACCGAAGCCAGTGACTGATTAAATGGATCTTTTAATAACAGACTTGTGATGCACTTTTACTGTCTGAAATGGCGGTGAAACGCAGGCATGGTTGAGGGTGGCACTGAACCAACTCTTAAGGTGGTTGTGTGGCAGCACAGTGCCAGTACTGATGTGTCTGTCTCAAGCCGGCACAGACTCTGCATTTAGGGTTGAAGTTGCTTATTACTGGCAGAGGCAGACACAGCAGTAGGCAACAGCTGGCATTCCCAACCAAATGGTTTCAACGGCCTCCCATTCCACCCGGGACGATTACAGATCTCCTGCTCCACTGAACATTGAGCACAACGCATCTAAGCAGCGCCTGGGCAATAGGCATGTCTTGTTTAATGTGTGGAACCAGCTGCAATAATTCAATGAACAGGCTGCCAAGTGAGCACACTTCTACTCTTACGATCCCACAATTAGGTTGTGTTGTGCACAGTTTTGTGCTTCCCTAGCCAAGGGAATTGTTGGCATCTAGTTTAACAGGAATAGTCATCGTTTGATCTTTTAGCTACAGATGGGGATAAACTGGGAGTCCTTCATGTATTTATTTTTGTCGGTGAAGATGTTTCACGCTATTGTTTTGTTCACATTCGTGCTCTACCTAAATATCATTATAACATTACATATCAATCATAACATTAGGAAAGCGGTTTTGAGACCCGGCAATATCTGCATTCTCTCCAAGTGCGGGAATGCCACCGAATCGCAGCCACTCAATCTCTATTACTGTGTGTAAAAGGCAATATAAGATTAAAAAACGAGGCGTCTGTAACACTGCCTTGCCATCGTGCTTAAGATACACAGACATATGGGGCTCCAGCAATTTACATTGATGTGTTTTGCTCTTCTGGACATGAGGTAATCATTTTTCCCATTTAACACTGTCTGTGAAAAGTGCAGTGTTGTTGTGGACCACCAAGAGAGGAAATGAGGGACTCAACAGGGCGCTGCGGAGAGACAAACACGTTTCTCCTCCCTGACATCAACAGCTCCGGCGCTCTGCAGAAAAACACTCTGTGCTTTAGTCTCTCCTCACCTCCTGCTTCCCTTGTGCACAACCATCAGAGCACAATCCTGAATGCCGGTAATGATTGCTTGCTCACGTAATCCAAAAAGACAACTTCCTTCCTTCACGGCTCCACGGGTCAATATTTCCATCAAACAACAGAACTCTTTGTTTTTCCAAACAGGCCTGCGTATTGTTTATGGGGTGTTATTCAGAAAGCTACTGCAAAGCTCTCAGAACACAGACTTCCCTCAGATGAATGCAGAATAAAGGACAGGGGAAGGCGTTTCTCTATCCCGCAGGTCCGCGTCTGAGTGATATTCTGCCCCCAGCGTTCCTCGGAAGCCTAGAAGACAAGGTGGATCAAGATGAGATTAAAACCATCTTTCTTCGAGTCATCACAGCACTGACACCAGGTTGTATTCCCCGAAGTTTGCCCGACGTTTCCGACAGCATAATTTTCAGAATGAACACGCTCCCAAGCAGCCTGCCTAGCCAGTCAGTCTTCGTCTCTCATATTAGGGGAGCAGTGGAAACACTCAACTGCTCTCCTGCAGCAAAAGGTGAACAACACACAGGAGGGCACTATATCTTGTGATCCATAAAATTTAAGTACCCTGTGAGGCCTCCGACACAGAGAAGAAGAACGAGCGGCGATGCTAAAACTGATATTGCTCTCTGCTCAAATGCCACGTCGGGGAAATGTCAACACGCGATCTCGGACGGAGTCCTCTGGCAGCGTGGCAAGGTCACATCAGGACCACAGTGGCATCACCATCCATCTTCACAAAGGAGCTCCACCTGAAAACGCAAGACCCTCCAAAGAACACGTCCACAGCTTTAAGGCCTCGGGAAATAAATCTGCAAAACAATACTGCCATCCTCAAACGCATCGTCTATCAAATTACAAAATACATGGAAACTAACAAAACGAACGTCACTGAACAACAAGCTTTTAAAAAGAAATACTGCACCAGATGAGAATCATTCTAATTTTAGGTGGGACAGGGTTGCATATTGATCTTTTTTATGATTGACTTTGTTCCCAGAAATGAAAAGGAGCGGCACGTGACTGCGCTGCGCAACTCCTGCACATGAATGAATGATGGATGCTCCTGCCCGGGAATCATAATGCTGCATCTGCTTCCATACATTAAAGATGGCTTCCCAAACGCACACACACACTGCCAAGACAGACACACCCTCTACCAGGCTGTCCAATTAAATCCAATTTCTGATGTAAATGAATGTTGAATATTCAAAACCAAATCAGAATGAACACCGAGGCAAGATGTTTTGGAGGTTTCGAGATCACACAGCTGAAGAGCGTTTGAGTAACGTCCTCTGTTTACGCTGTCAAAATCAATGTGACTGGAGCTCCTATACGGCCCGAAGGATTGTATGATTGTACAATTATATATTGGGCGCCGTTTCATTCCAAATGCACCTGTTCTAGTGACTTTGTTTCCCTCACAATGTTTATTCCTAGAAATGACACCAGATTTGATGTTAGGGAAAACGGAAAATCAACTTTAATAACCCAGAGATTGATGTTAACAGCACACGAGACACCCAAGCAGTCAGACCTGTGATTGAAGTCACACTTATTATACCCGATCTTTAGATATCACATAGCAGACAGCAAAATGATTTCCCATCGGGGGGTGGGGGGCTTAAAGAATAAACAGCTTTTAAAATTCACCGCAAGTGCCCGAGGAGATGCAATAGTGTCAGGTTGTTGTTCATTAGCACCTCACAGAGTCCCACAGAAAGCAGGAAGACTCTTATGAAAACCGACTCCAAAGCAAAGCTGTCGCTGAGCTGCTTAGCCGCATTTTGACAGAACTGTAAGTGTGGAAACTTTTAAATAAGAAATGAAGAGAAACTCACGAGTCAAACGTGCTTGATGTGAAGAGGAGCTTCTTTACGGTCTGTGTAGACTTCAGCGGTTGGGAGGGTCGTACACTTCTGGGTGGGGCTTGAACTCGAGGCCAGTCATACGGAGGGGATGTTCAAGTCCCATCTTGAAGAATAGACGTCATACACAGGTAAACGTAACCTCAGCAAATTAACATAATATGGAAAAATCTAAAGGAATGCAAATCGTTCTATGTTTTGTATTTTAAAGGCATTTGCATTTGACTCCAAGTCTAGTGCTGGTGCAGAAATCATCTAAATGTGCAACAACAGAAGCTACACAGAACTGCTACAGAAAAGTAGATATGGGTCATTGACAGATATCAGTCACTGTCATATATGTGCTCCACCCTGTCTGTAACACGCCATGAATAGTCTTCAGGAAGAGTGTGTTTGGTGCTGAAGTTAGTGGCGGACACAGATTTTGTAAGCATAAGACTGACAGCAACACAAGACATGCAGAATCCTTCATCCTAAGATGCTAGATTGAATCACCTCTCTTAACCAGCTGGAAATTTAGATTAATTTAAATAGAGATGATATTTCCAACCGCATCACATATCTTTCACATCAGAAACAGGTCAAATCACCTCCTGCTCTCACAGTGTTCGTTGGTTACCCCCTCCCCAGCTTCTCCACCGTGTCATTGAATGAATGCCTTTTTCGCCACTGAACACAAACCCACGCCCCGAATGAGACATAACCCCCACCTACAATATCAGTCCAGATTTCTGCACACTAGAAGTCTGTTTGCATTAGAAAAGATGGTCCCAGCATTGTAGACCGGAGGATTTATTTTTGATTAAAGCCGTGTTTGAGAGGTTGTGGGGAAATTGCACCCTGTCATTGTGCCGGGGTGTCTGTGGACCCTGCGTTGCTGCCCCCCTCAAAGAAAACACAGAATAACCACTGCAGACGGAGGACACAAATAGTGTCATAACTGCAATCCATAACAGCAGCCTTGTTGTGCACCAGCTGAGAGGGGAAAACAAGAAAGGAAAATATATGACACCAAGATATAAAAGCAAGTCCATCACTGAACAAATAAACCTGGCTTTTTGTAGCAGATATTCAACACATTCATCCACACGGCCAGGAATCACAGCCCCCACGGGAAACACCATTAACTCAGCACCCCACAGCACAGCCGCGTCACCGGGCTATTAGCACACCGTCCACTTACACAGCACAGCCTGCATACTGATTCAAACTCGATCAACGGTTTTCATGACAAATAACAGTAATGCCTTCAACTATAGTCTTGATTACAACTCTGTATAAAACGTGTTTTAGAGAAGTTGTCGGCATAGGTGAACGTGTTGCAATCCATTCGAATTGAACTCAAATAAACTAGCGCATGTATATCTCTGGCTAAAGGTGACGAAGTGCAAAACGAACGGGAAGCGGAACGCAATAGAAAGATGACACCAAAATACATGAAGTTTCAAAATTGTCTACCTGACCCGTTTTAAATCCTTTCCCCCCTCAGATGGGCACCGGGCTGGGCCTCAATCCCCATCACACTGTCATAAACTACAGTATACCGTTACAATGACACCATGATCACTTATGAATATATGTGTAGCCTATATACACTGATCAGCCATAACATTATGACCACCTGCCTAATCTTGTGTAGGTCCCAAAACAGCCCTGACCCGTCGAGGCATGGACTCCACTAGACCTCTGAAGGTGTGCCATGGTATCTGGCACCAAGACATCAGCAGCAGATCCTTTAAGTCCTGTAAGTTGTGAGGTGGGGCCTCCATGGATCGGACTCGTTTGTCCAGCACATCCCACAGATGCTCGATTGGATTGAGATCTGGGGAATTTGGAGGCCAAGTCAACACCTTGAACTCGTGATTCATCAGACCAGGCCCCCTTCTTCCATTGCTCCGTGGTCCAGTTCTGATGCTCACGTGCCCATTGTAGGCACTTTCGGCAGTGGACAGGGGTCAGCATGGGCACCCTGACTGGTCTGCGGCTACGCAGCCCCATACGCAACAAACTGCGATGCACTGTGTGTTCTGACACCTTTCTATCAGAACCAGCATTCACTTTTTCAGCAATTTGAGCTACAGTAGCTCGTCTGTTGGATCGGACCACACGGGCCAGCCTCCGCTCCCCACGTGCATCAATGAGCCTCGGCCGCCCATGACCCTGTCGCCGGTTCACCGCTTTTCCTTCCTTGGACACTTTTGATAGGTACTGACCACTGCAGACCGGGAACACCCCACAAGAGCTGCAGTTTTGGAGATGCTCTGACCCTGTCGTCTAGCCATCACAATTTGGCCCTTGTCAAAGTCACTCAGATCCATACGCTGCCCATTTTTCCTGCTTCTAAACACATCAGCTTTGAGGACAAATTTAAGACTTGTGTAGTGTTGATATTGCAACTGCATTACATAGCTTTTCATATATACTGTAAACAAGTAGAGATAAAACGTGGTCTAGTAGTTCATTCCTCCCTTTGTGCCACTACCATCCGTCCACGCTATCTGCTCTATTTCTGTGGGAGACACTGGGCTGCACAATGAGAAGATGCCCGTATTGACAGTGTGAACTCTCGCGCATGTGCGCATCTATTAAGAGCAGCTCTGTGCGCAGCCAGTTTTCTAGAAAAACACGTATTTATCAAAGTTAGCCACTTGTGTTATTAAAGCATTATTATTATTATTATTATTATTATTATTATCATTATCATTATCATTATTATCAACAGCATCATTATTACTGATTTTGATGTTTTATTTCAATGATGTATTTGATGTTGAAAGCAACTCATTCAAATTACATAGTTAAAGATTGCATATGGTACAGTGGGATAAAACCGAGTGATGGGGGTCTGGAACAAATAACCCAAACGAAACCTTCACTTTTCTGATGAATTGGCTGATAGAAACCAAACAACAAACCCCGACCCCATCCCCTCGTTTGTACACGTATATGTTCTTATGGAAAGATTGGACTTGCAACATCAGCTGAGGTTGAGAAAATGATTAATGACTTAAATTTCCTTTCCAGAAAACTCAAATAAATGCCCTGAATCCATTTTATTTTTTCCCCAAGAAGACAAGGAGACATTGTAACAACATTTAAAGTGACTTAATGAAGTGCAATTGAAACCGAATTGAGTGACTCAGGCAGTTATTCATAAGATAATGTGAAGCAAATCAAAGTACAGAGTCTCAGAGTGACAGCTATTGGGGGGAAACTTTGAACAACACTTGTTCATCGTAAAACATTACTCTTTCATAAGATGTTCTGTGTTAAATCCATGGGTTCTCCAGAAAAAATATTCACAGAGTGCCAAGGTCTGACTTTAGAGAACAGGACACGCTGCGGGATCACAGGAGAGAGGGAGCGAGAGAAGACATGTAAACAAACAAACAAACAAACAAGCACAAAGCGAGCACGCTGACCCTGGACAAGGTCGTGGGATAATCTGCAGGGAGACCTGCCTCGATTCCTAATCTTGCCCATTACTTACCCATCACGGACAAACAGAGGGCAGTGTTACAGTGAGGCTGGAAACTTCATGCCGTGATTTAATAAAGAGCAGCACTAGAGAGTGGAATCCATTCGCTGGGAATCGCATTGACCAAAGGGAAAAAAGATTAAAGAAATATGATTTCTGGAAATCTCAGATGGTTCTTCTGAGAGGCTGCTTACCCTGTGTTCAGATTAATTAGCTTTATTCTTTTATGCATGGGCTGCCGACTTTTACAGCACACTGCGCAGGTTAAACTGTCAGACACACACCACCCTCCCTGACTCACGACCGCCTTATTAAAACGAGTGCTGGAGCCTGAGAGAACTGGAACAACACCAAGCACACAACAGAGCAGTCACTAACACACCCTAGCACAGCAGTTTGGCCTTGTGTATCATGCAGAGTCACTTAGGAGGCTGGCATTAATACTCTCGATTCAGTAACAATATGCAACATTTTGGGGGTTTGTTCATTTTAATTAATAAGGAAGGGGTTCCGACTACAGGGTTGTATTATTCCTCCTCGACTGCCCACTTTAAATCAGCTCTTTCATGGCATTATTTCTGCCGAGAATGTTTATTGATATCAGTGAAACTATTAAGAGCACGTCAGGGATCACCTCAATCTAAGGTGACTGACACTGCATACCTAAGGCTGTAAGGTGTATCGTGGTTTGCATCCAAAACAGTTACATATTTAAAAACAACCACCTCTCAGCAGCTCTTTCTATTCCCGTCCTCACTCAGCTGGGGTGCAACATGACCAATGGGGGTTCGAGGTAATTGCCACAGACTGCTGGAGAACAGATGAGCCGTAGAGAGAGAGAGAGAGAGAGAGAGAGAGAGAGAGACAGAGAGACCATGTTAGAAGATGCAGAAAATGGAGGATTCTAGTGGACCCGCAGTGCATTGCTCCCATCCCGGTTTTATTGCATCCTGTTGTCTGTCGTGTTTGGTTTGCACCTTGTCGTTCCACATCACCTCTGACAGTGTCAAGCGCAGCAGTCCTCTCAGGCCACACATTTCTCTGAATGATGTATATTTCACTAACGGTGACACGACAAGCCTTCCTCTGCCAGCGGTGTCTTGCAAGATGGGATAAGCAGAGACGGGAGTGACCAGCAGCAATAGAATTCAATGCTGAGGGCAGGTACATCTACCAACATGGCACGGTACCAAACTGGGAGCGGAGTGCAGTGGTTCATGGAGTTTAATCCCAAAGAACACCTCTGGGATGACCTGGAACACCAAGCCAGGAAATAATAAACTGTGCTATGAGATGAGTCAATGCCTGCAGCACTGGCACAGGGCACACTGTGCATCTTACTGAGATCATTTTGGCCCTTGTTAGTTGGGAGATTTGGATTTGATTCAGGGTCTCAGATTAACCCGCACATATTGACAGCTAAGGGATTTACTTGCCAATGAAACAAAGTCAGGTCCTGTCATCACAGCTGGACACTGAAGTGTACTGAGGAATAGTGACGGCTCTTCTTTACGCAGAGTTACGGGTGTCTGGAGCAGGAGATGATTCTCTGGAGGGCCCATAGAAAAGACTGGAGAGCTACCAGAACACAAGACGGGCCTCCTCTCGTTTCAAGCCTCATTCTCTCATGCTCAATAGATTGTAGTACCCGACTGCAGCACGTAAAAACATCTTCATAACAGCCCTAACAAGAGCACTGCTTCAGCATCCCCCTCTCCTCTCCTCCACCCCCAAGAAAGACTCGCTCTCATCAGGGAAAAAAAAGATAGCTGCAGTGGCAGGGCCGCTCTCACACAACTGACAGCTCTGTTACCAGCTTGTTAATTTACATGCCATCTTAACAGGAGACATTCTCTAATTAGGGCGAACCAGAGGCAGCGTTGCAGGCCGCTCACGCCGCAGTACGAGCTGCAGCTCTCTCTCGTCTCCAGTGGGTAGAGAACAGGAGCAAGGCTTTTAATGCGCGAAACAGAAAAAAAGTAGAGGAGGAAATGGAAAAAAAGCCATTAATAAAAGCAGAAAAGGAGACGGAGCAGCTGGAGATTTTTTTACTGCAGAGCGCGATTGCCGAGAGGTGTGCGGCAACACAACAGCTTGCGAAAAGTGCACCAGCAGACTTGCGCTGACATCACGGCTGGGTTTTCATTTGCTCGACCCAGCCCAGCCTTCTCTATTCACTCGTGATCGTTAGAGTTTAATTTATACATCGGCACAGGCTGTTTGTCATTGCGTTGGTAGTTGCTTAATGAGCTTCAGTGCCTTGGCATCCAGCCTGCTCCACACACCCACAACCCTCTGTGTAAAGAGGTGCCTTCTGCTCCCAGGCCTGAATTTTCCAAATCGTTACGGTTTTTCTGCTCCCAAATAAAAGCCACTCTCCTCTGCAGCGCAAGCACGTTCAGCAACTAAATCCGGTTCACACCTCACCTGCTCTTCTGACCCTCTGTTACTTTCCAACGGACAAGAAGAGGTATCGATCCAATAACTTCCAAGTCCAGGAAGACTATAATCATTGGCAATGATCCATGAACCTTAAAACGACACACAGACTTACCTGCAGTGTGTCATTTTTCTAGATCATACAGTAAACTGAAGTATAAACATCGTGCTGATACAGCAGGTTTTACACAGGAACACTTTTAGAAGGTAGGATGTATTCCCCGGACAATACAGGAGCTGTTTGTTTGTTTGTTTGTTTGTGTTTAAATCAACATAAACCAGATACTTCAGTTGATTGCACTGCTCTCCAATCTGCACCAAGGCCAGGTAGGCACTGTTTTTCCAAACATGAGAGGGATGAAGGAGGATAATTGGAGAATGCAAACTCTCTCACAATCAAGATGAAGTACTCATCAGCGCTCTACAAACAAAGAGCGGCGCTGAAGTTATCGGTACACACTGGAGGTCAGGAAGGCGAGACTCAATATCGCACACTGATTAACGGGTTTGACGTTATCCGCCTTTGCAATCTTTAATTCCTCTCCCATGGCAAGGCAGTGGAAGTCCGCTCTCCGGTGCAGCTGGAGTCGTGCCAGGCGCTGTGTACAGAACGGGTCTCGGTGGGCCTCGAGAGTTTTAAATCCATGTTTAATTAATAGCTGGCATCACTTACCAGCTGAGAGAGGATGTGTTAAAGTCCCTCCCAAGACGCAGGGAAATGGAGAGCTATGATTTATTCCATTCTGCATTCCCACATTCGTATTTGTCAACAGCAAAGTAGGTAAATAAATAAATAAAAATTAAATGGGCCCTTGTACTTCGCGATAGCCTCCTTTTCATTTCTCCGAGGACACAATTCTGAAGGGCTTCTTTCGATAAATCAGTTTGCGCTCTGTTTACCCGGTAATTGTGTACCGACATGCCGAATTAAAACCGAAATGTAATAAGCTTTTCAACATCCATCTCCCTTCTCTCCTGGCTCGCCACAGCAATTAATATGACACCGGGCTGACGTGGGGCTCTGCACACAGGGGTTATGACTGATTATTCTGCAGCTCTTCCCGGCAGAGTCCCGCTGCCAAGACGCATATCGGCGGCGGCAGCAGCCTCTTCTCGTTGGCTGGTTTCTAATGTGCCGCTGATCAATCAAACCATAAATCTCTCTTTATGGCGGCGGCCCCTTCGCATTGCAGTCCCCTCTGCCTCCAGGGTGACACAAATTAAACACATAAACACACACACACTCAGACAACATAACAGTAACCTTTGGACATAAAAAAATAGACTAGAACCGCACGAAAGAATCTCCAGATGAAAAAGCCGCAGATCAAGACTGCAGCTCCATTGAGAGGTGTTCTGCGAGAGACTGTGCTGTAAGTGCTGCTACGGTCGTTTGATGGTGTGATAACTAGCTAATCCAATTAGCCGCCCCAGCTGGAATTCTTCTCACACCTGAGTGTAGAGGAAGGATAGATCTACAGCCTCTTGGCAAAGTCAACGCTTCCAGCCCAGCCTGACTATTTCCTCTGTGCCATCCGCAGCCCCTCGCCCGCGCTAGTTTCTAGGGCGGCAAGAGAAGCTGGTCTCTGATGGACCTTTCCCGGTTCATTTTCCTCCCAGAGGTGTTCTGTGAGACCGTGTTCAGATGCTCAAGGTGGGGCTTTAAGCTTTGCGGCGTGCCTGGGTGGACCCATGGGTTCTCATCACGGATTGTGATCAATACTGACGGTGTACCTCGGTCTGAAACATCAGGGCAATCTGAAGGTCACACTGTCCTTCACTTCCCAGATCCGGCACAGTGCATCCACATCTACAGTGCACGGTCAGGAAAGGAGTCTTGGAACACGATGTCATGGAAATCTACATACATGACAGTGTTGTTTACTGTGACGTGTGGTTGAATGAATTCCTTATCGCTGGTGTGTAATGTAGCACATTGTAGCTGGGGTTTCAAATATCAAAACATAAAAAGAGGTTTGGTGCCCTGGGATGGTACAGATCTGCATATTTATGCCACCAGCCCAGGGATTCGACAGAAAGACGACGGGCCTTTAAAATGATGGATGGAAGAAAACTTCGCAGGCTGCAACACTGGTAATGAGTCTTCAATCGAACAGCAGTCGCAAATAGAGGTGCGAAGCATGAATTATCCACCGGTGTCGTGCCCACGAGAGCGCCACACCGCTGTGGAGGGGAGTCATACTTCTTTCCCCGTCGCTTGTCCACATTTCCCTCTTATTATCCGGGAGATATTTGTGTATTGTGTACTTGACGTGTCGAAAGCTTAACGGACAAATATCATGCAGGGGAGACATTCCTGTAATCACAAACACGGAGGAAAAATCAACAACTTCTGTCCAATATTTCCTGTGATACGCCAGGGAGAGAGACAGCACGGAGGACCCCCCCTCATAGGGCAGTTATGTCACCTTGCCAATTGTGAGAAAGCATAATACGCAGCCTTGCCTGTCCCTCACTATAATGACATCTGGACTGATTTGAGAGGTTTTAATCCACAATATTTCACGTTCTTACTTCTGTTAGAATCTGGATTGTTTTGTAAAGTTACCCTGCTGACTTAAAGCTTATTTATTTATCCATCTATTTTAAGATCAGCATTTTTTCAATATTTTAATAGCGCAATATCCATAATGTCACTCCTGGGCTACAGCTCGCAATTCCTCCATTTTTACACAGAGAATGATTAATGCGCAGAATAAATTGCCGCGCGGCTCTGCGGAGGCCGAGAGGCTGAGATCTGGTAGAGCTTTAATGATGCCGTGATCGAACCGCTGGGAGTCCAGGAGAATCGGGGCTGAGCAGACATCTCTCCTCCCGCCCTCTGCTCCCCCGATCTCCCGCTGAAAAAGACTCTGTAATTGCAAAGTGGAAGAAGACACTGACGGTCTCTGGGAGGCGAGAATATATTTGTGGAATTCACCAGTTTTAGTAGGACGACAACCGGCCCAATCCCTCCCCGTGCCTGGAAGAGACCGGCCTCCTAACCAGGCAGAATCTGTTGCCTGGAGGCTGATAACCTGGTTTGAGGTTATTTTGTAAGCGAGGTTGCTTGGTATGCATAGATCCCTCCGTGTTCAGCACAGCAGAAGCAGAAACAACTGCAACAGGGCCATAATAAGGTGGCGATGACAAGCCACCGTGTTCCCCAGAGCGCAGAGCCGGGGGCCAACACTTTGACACGGCACGCTCGTCTCGTTTGGGACAAGTAATGTGAAAAGTGGGAAATGTAAAAGAAAACCTAAAACAATGGGCTCCTACAGACGCTGGGTCCTGCTGGCTGGAGCAGCTATCCTTACTCTCGGAAAAAAAAAAACACAGTTTGCTTAATTTGTTCCTCATGTAATCCCATTAAAAACAATATTGCATTTTATTGTGGAGGCCGGGGGTGACGGCTAATCCTCTCGGTGTTAGGTTAGCAGTTCACCCCTGTCGTGGTGGATCGACACTCGAATCCCAGGGTAAGAGCCCCGGATGTCACTCGGCTCGTTTCCAGAGTCATCCGATCGGCAGCACTGCGCTCTCTCGTGCCCACAGCGTTCAGCCTGACACCTCCCACTGCTGAGAGCTGAGCGGAGGTCTGTGGGGAAAGCCTGCCCTCTGCTGGACTCCTGCAGCTCCTCCAGCCAACAGGGACAAACCCCGGGCCTCCCAGGGGCGCTTCTCGAGGAGACTGGCCTGCCGTGTCATTAACGTGTGCCGGTCTGTGAATACCAGGGGCTGCAGTCGTTCAATGTTAGGGAAGGGCGAGAAGCGCGTGCTGGCGGTCTGTCGAGCCTGGAAAACAGCACCAGGGGGCTGCGCCGGCGAGAGGGGAGAACAGTCGATCGCCCCCCAGCGAGGGTACAAATAAGTAAGATCCAGATAATAGGATCAGGCTGTTTTTGCTTGTGTCCTCGTGGGCGACGGAGATGTCAAGGAGACTTCATTATGGGATCAACGGTGATTAAATGCCTTTCTGAGTCCGACAGGTATCAAAGGCACACACATTCGGCAGGAAACTAAAACATGTATGTCGGCCAAAGGTTAAAAATTGTAGTGGTACATGTAGAACACGAAGTGCAGGGGAAAATATAATGGTATTCAAAAGAGACAAGAATCTTAATCAATGTACGCAGACAGTCGGCCAGTGAAGAGTCGAGAGAAGTGCCTGGAAGGACCTCCATCATAACACGGTCAGCTACAAAGTGTCAGTTAACAGCAAACACTCAACTCTAATAGTGTTATATTAGCCTACCTGTAAACAACGGCCTTGCGCCACGTTGCATTTGTTGGGGCAGAAAGGGTCTTCTTCCAATAAATGAAACCGCATTAAGGTACAAGATTGAAATCTGCGAAAAGCTGGTGGGTCAAAGACTGCCGTGTGTGAGAGGGTGGCACTGGTTTCCATTGATCTAGCATGGATAGTTTCCGGTATTTGGACCAAACAGGAAAATAATGCCCGATTCTGGAGATTGGTTAAAGTCTTGTTCTCTGGGTGATAAACATCTGAAGGTACTGCACCTCAAGCCTATCCACCCAGCACTGACTGATCAAAGGGAAGGCCAAACAAAACAGCCCGAGAGAACAAACTGCCGAGCGTGACGTCGCCTGCTGCCAAGCGGCCACATCGGAGCAGCCCAGTCTTTGTGTTATTACCCATCAGAAACAAAGTAGTCACTTTCACTTCCCATACCACATGTTCCTCTTTACAGCTCTGCGCATAGACACTGTCCCTGAATGACATCGGTAACCCCAGTCAGCCTGGGGCAGGAGTTTTCTGACACTTAAGGACAGAATTACACAATTTAACCGACAGGAAGGCACAGTAGGTCAGTATGTTTGTGGAAAGGTGTGGTTATTCGAGCATGTGAACGTGAACACGCCAGACTTCTGCAGCCTTTGTCAGACACGTATCAGAGACGGCACTGAAACCAGCCGGGGGGGACCGCACCGCTGCTCGACTGCCACGGTTTAGGTCGCCTCGATAACAAATCGGTGTGAGGAACGTTTACTTAACCGACAAAAGCTACAATGCGTCAGAGGCTTTGTTCACATACGATCGTCATATTGACAACATTGTCAGCTTAACGGAGGGAAACAACTTCAGAGGGCAGGTTAGTTACACTGGGTAGTAAGACTCAACCTGTGGCCTGTATGTGTGTATTGTATCGTATGTCTCCCTCGCTCTATAACTGGAGTCTGCAGCCCGGCCCCAGAGGCGCCAATTTAACAGGTTTTACAAGTCACCCTTAAATCAAATTACAAAAGACCTAGAAAGATGTAATTCTACAGTTTAGCAGATATTTTGGTCAATTCAGTAAAGCCTTCCAGGCAGCAAGAACCAGAGTTGCCTCAATGAACATGTTCCTGTACAGATCAAGCAACTAAAGATCTTCAAAAAGAGATTATAGAGACCATTACTCCTCCGGCTGCCAAAGGGGTTGTAAAGGTGTGTACAGGAAAGACAGCAGCTCCTGAAAGCATGTGCACACCTGGTATAAACATTACCATCAAATCCACTGTGTAAAAGGCAACACACACAGGCCCCAACCAGCGCCGCGACTTTAAGTGAAACAGCAGATGGTCTGTCACCGTTTAGCCCCTCACACACGGATCACGTGTTATTGGAGTGAACTTGCAGAGTGTGGGGGGAGAAAAACAGCTCAGCGGCAGGGTACACGCATTTTATAGACCGACGATAACTTGATAGGAGATGCAGAAAGATGAAGTCATATGAACGCACTGCCACGGCACTGTGTTGGTGCGCCGCTTTTGGAATCAAGGGTGCTGCAACATTCCTGACCCGGACCGGGAAGCGCTCCACTCGACTCGGGCGGCTATTTTTACCTCGGCAGCCTGAGAGGATAAACGTGCCGGGCTCTGTGGCTCTGCTGGACACCACGCTTGGCAAATATAGGCCTGTGGAGTCTGATTTAGCGTCAGGCACTTGCTCAGATGGGGAGAACTGACACGCAAGGGCAGTTGTAGGAGGCTTTAGAACACAAAGATTATCAGGAAGCAAATAGGAAAGACGTGACCTTCTGGAGAACAGGGGACACAGCAGGTATTAATGGAAGTGTTCGGTGGAGGCGTGTACCGGGCCAGTGCCATACCGCGCCATGGCACACAGCTGGGCAGGTGAGTGGGGCAGAGGGAGAATAACACTCAGTGTAATACACAAACTCTGCAGACAGTAGTGCTTGCTATCCCAGCTCAAGGGCTCCAAGCTTCAGACTCACGAGCACTCCAGTGCAGGGGGGTGCCACCCACTTGCCGAACCTGCAGTTTCTCCGTACGGTTTGAACTTGTTTCTCACACCTACAGGCCTGCACCCCCCCCTTCCCCACTATACCCAGCCCCGCATCAAAGCAAAGCTAGACACACACGAGGTCTAAGCAGCCGTGTCTGAATGCTGTCCACTCTCTCCCCAGCCTTGCAGACAACTGTTCGTGAGCTTGAAGGCAGCAGCTCCACAGGCATGTTGGACGACGAAACGAGACCCAAGGTCACTGTGAGAAAGAGCAGTTTTGTGCGTTTTCAGAGAGGAGTGTCAACACGCACCACTCTGCTCAATATCTGAGGTTTCCCCACACCTGCTGCCTTAATGACTCCTATAGGAAGATGTCTATGATCGCTCGTGGAATATAAACACGCTTTATCAGGTTAGACCAGCTCATGAATAGGGAGCAGCACAGGGTTCGCCTTCACAGAGCGTCGCAGTGAATGACAAACAGAATAACCGGAGAGCTCTGCCAGCTCGAATAATTATTAGGCCCTGACGGTGCGGCGAAAAAAGAGTGGTGTCAAGATTGTATTTTTCCGAAACAAAGTCGCCACGCAATTTTAATCACAAATGCGACAACCACATCAGTTTCTGTAATTTATAAAGGCTTTTTCCTCCATAGTGACAAAACCTGCTCCTCCATTTTATGAAGATAAAGACGTTTCAAGGTGGAAACCTAGTATGTGATAATAATAAATCCATAAAGCGGTTTCAATGTATCACTGTTAAATTAGTTTGGAAAATGACAAAGTGCACAGAGTACTACAAATATTGAACATCATTTAAAAGTTTTTTGATTGAAAATTTAGCAACACAACCTGGCCAAGGTATTTACTGAAATGGGGATGTAACACTGGAGCGAGTGATGCTGAAATAATTTATTCCATTGTTCAATGATGGTCCTTCCTTTCTTTGTGAACTATATATAATTAATATTCGGACACCCAATAGCTCTTAATATTAAGTACTATGCAACAGTGATCAAACCATTGCATGTACTAAACATCTGGCATCTCTATCTCTCATCTGGGGATTTCACAAGTTCTAGTGTGAACAGTATTGCATGCACAGAGCTGCAGCTGATTACAGTTGTGAACATCCCTAGTTCAATTCAGCCGTGAGTCTGTGAGGCATGTCAGGAGCCGCAGATAAATCTATCGAAGGCAGTACAATCCTTCTGTTGTAGGGTGGAGAGTGGAGAGGGAGCTTCAGAGG
Organism: Amia ocellicauda; assembly: GCF_036373705.1. Lineage (NCBI taxonomy): Eukaryota > Metazoa > Chordata > Actinopteri > Amiiformes > Amiidae > Amia > Amia ocellicauda. The sequence continues at coordinate 25,492,229 of NC_089867.1, read as the reverse complement.
GGATCTATTCAGCATGACCACGGATGAGACTCTCCAACAACTCGGCCCAGGACTCCCAACTTTAACTCGGTTGGCTCCGAGATACAAAGGTCTCCAACGCCTACCTGTAGAAGGCAGCTCCAGATGATCTGAGGGGACACTGTCTTGGGGCTGTCAGGGAGCCAGGCTGTCTACACCCACCCAGGGAGGCCTCTGAAGCCACACATCAGGCCAACTAACCACTCAGGGACTGGGCTGGAACACCAGGCCCAAATCGCCCTAATCTCAACACGGGGATAAAGGAGATGTGTTGAGTCAAACGTCAACATCCTCAGCTCTGCACTCAGCAGAGGTCGTTATAATTCTTATTGAAGCCTTGGGAGAAACTCAAGACCTGGATGTTTGTCTGTCTTTACAAAGCTCGAGTGCAGCGACACAAGACACATACGAGTAAGGAATGGAGATGTATATAAAACACCTGAACGAGACTCGTGAAAATAATAATAAACTGTGATAATTAAAAATTAATGGCTACCACCACACTGAAGGATATAAAATAAGAAAAAATGACTTGGGTCAGACTGCTTCCCTTTAAAATGGTAATAAAGGCCCAGGCAGGATCCCAACACTGCATCAACGTGAGGGACGCTTGGGCACCGAGAAGCCACAGGCAGGAAACTCCGCCACCGTGCTTTAAAACACGACGGGGCAGGAAGGATCGGCTCCAACCGTCCATTCTACCATGACCGGGCCTCCAGGTAGACTATCTAGATTAGGAGAGTCCTCACCCATGACCGAACGGCCTGGTCATATTCCCAGACAAGGATTTAGGATCTGCAGCTCTGAGAACACAAATCACAATTGAACACGGGAATTGGGACAGCAGGGAAGTGGGTTTATATGAAATTGGCAGTTTTGAGACCGCAAACCTGAAGCAGAGACGATACAGTAGCTGGAGGAAGAGGGGTACGCTGGTTTAGATGCATAAGTATGTACTAATATAATGAGCCACTGCCAAACAAGGGCCAACCAGAAGTGACCAGAGAACAACAAACCATCTTCCAACGGCTTTTGGATGCAGAAATGGAAAATAGGCGATAAAATGCATATCAAATTGAAAAAGTCTTTAATATTTCAATTAGAACAATCTGTATTACGTCAGCGTTCAACAATAGGGATTTTTTTTTAGTTTTTTTTTTTGTTTCTTAAATCAGCAAACATTTTAAACAGAACATTCTCCACTTATTTCACAAACCATTGGAAGAAAAAAAAAAAAAAAAAAATCAGGAAAATTAATGCAGTAATGTAAATCATATACAACAGAAGTGTCCAAAGAGAAACAATTTAAATTATTTTAAATATATATTTGAGTTATTTCCCCCCCCCCCCCTTTTCTTTTTTCTTACACAGGCTACAAGCACTTAATACATTAATTTAGTTTCTCCATTCCCTCCAACATGCCCGGACCCTCTCCCCCCCGCACACACCTGTAACAAAACGGGAATGATACAGTATAGAAAGAGCGACAGACTTCACAACAGCAAAGATGAGAAGAAAATGCATTGGGACTGGAACTGTTCATAGAGGTAGATTCGTCTGGGTTGGGAACAAATAAGAGAGATCACCAAAACAAGAGCTATCGTCTTTATTTACGTCGCTTTACCCCCATTTCTCGTGCAGCAAACCCTTTCAATCAAAGTCACGTTATTTGCGCTCTTTAACAAAACTGTCCCCCCCAATCCTCTTAAACTCCCAGTTTGTGGTTCAAGAAATACAAGTGCCTGCGCTTAAGTATTTTAAGGTCTTGGATACTAATTACATTAGATCCTCACGCCTCACCTCAGATATCTGAAGGGGCTCTTCAGATATGACCAAGTCCTTTTAAATTTAAGTGTTTTTAGCTTAACCGGACGTTGTGTTTTCAGCTAAAATGCGTTAGATCTCTCGGCCCTTTCTGAAAGCGGCTAACCTTCCCATCTCTATGGACTTTTCCCTTCTTTCGGAAGATGCCACAGGACTGCGCTCCATCATCGTGAACCCATTGTTAGCAGACAAGCTCAAACGCCACACAATCTAAGCCCGTGACGTCGAGACCTCCCGGTGCTCGCGGCTTCGTAAGACATGTTCCCAGGAGAGCGAGACAAACTGTGCAAAATTAACCAAACTAACCAAAACTACCGAGACGTTAGGAATACGAACATATTACTGCACAAAAACCATGGCAAAGCGCTCATAGTGATGCTCCGAGGCATGACAAACATGATGGGTGATTTAAGAAAACAAAACAGAAGCTGGCTTAGTGTTGAGATCTTGAGATGCAACTCAAATTAAGGGCGATTACAAGCATGACAGTCACCTAAGAATCCCGATTGTTGGAAACTTCACTATGGACTTCACACTCCTCCCAAAACAGAGGACAGAGCCCTTTACTCCATTGTAGCAATTATACAAATAAAAAACAGAAACAATGTACACAACCCTCCGATGCGTCAATCCGGCCTTCAATAATCAAATCGGTCAACAGAACAACCCCAGCAGGTACCAGGTGGCTTTCCACACAAAGACGACTTAGTCAGCGAACGGTAACTAATCGAACAGAGAAAAATCGGACGAGACAGCCGGGCCTCTTCAAAAACTTGATTACTTAAACGGAATCTCATTTTTTCTCATTGCTGACCAGGAGAAGGAAAGTAAAAACGCCACCCCTTTCGGCACAGCTGCGTTACAGAGGCCGGAAGCGTGCATCTCTTGCAATGACTGCGAACAATGACAAACCTTTCAAAGACGGAGCTGTCGGGGGCGAGTATTGATCGCTCGATGAAGACTCCAGCATCACGCAGTGGAGTTATGCCTGAGATTTATCCTGCTCTGAGCCAACGAAAACAAATGGGTTAAAACCAAACCAAAACAATCCACTGTACCTGGAGTTGTTTATACGCTAACAGAGGGATATAGCTTCACCTGACAACAGTTTTGAGCCCTAGATCAGTCCGCATGCAAAGCCCAACAGATTACTGCAGGAATGCAATAGATAGGCAGGGACCCCCTATCGAGCAAATCTCCCAGATCAAACCCAATTTCAACTAAACGTGCCACTTATCTACGGAAGAAATGAAAAAAACATGCAAATTATAGCTTTTCAAGTCCTCTGGCCGCCCGTGCAACTCGGCTTTCGTATCTCCCAACAGCATGTGCCTAGGAGGACAACAAAGCAGCGCGAGACACTAAACACCGAATACTCGGCCTAAACTGGGGTATGAAAAGGATATGAATCATCGTGGAATAAACTATCCGAGGACAATTAAATCATCCTGGCCGTCTTTCATTCTTTCCCCTTCGCTACAAAGCGGAAACAAGACTAATGCAGACGCAATTTGCTACAACACAAATCATCAGTTCCACAGGACTTTGATCCTCCGATGCTTGAGCTGCTTTCCCGCTTCGCTTTGTACTTCTATCAACCGCTGGCACCCCGCCTCACTCGACCGTCAGCTCCTCGCAGGTAATGACTCAAATCTTAAATTTCGTGGACGAACGTTTACAGATGTGCTCGGAGAGGTCTCATGTAAGTTCCCTCCCGTTTAAAATGTCTTACTAAAAAAGAAAAAACACAAAACTCGCAACAGACTTTCCAGCACCGCTCCACCCCAGATTCCTCAGCGAACTCTAGTTTGGGAAGGGAGCGGGGGTTGGGGAGATTCCAGCTGTTTAAAAGCGATGACTTTCACTTTACACACTTTACTGGTTCTGCTCAGCATCCTGAAGGGGCCGGCGTTTGGCTGAGTGCGAGACGCAAAGAGAAAGCAGTCCCGTTTGAACGGCATACTTTTGTGCAAAAACCTCATAAAGAGTGTTCCCGAATTTGCTCAGTTTTTATTTTATTGGTTCAACGAAAAGCCTCCCCCCAAAAGATCTGCATTCCATAAAGCAGATGGTCGCCCCCTCCTTGGTACAGCGAGAGACCTGGGATGCCGCTAATCCCGAGGCACGATAACCGGTCAGAAATTGCGAACGGAGACCCCAGACGCCCCTAATGAAAAAACAGAAGTGAACGGTTGGACTGCGGGCGTGTGCCAGGGCACCCTAGCTGGTTGCGACGGGGGTGGGGGGCACAGTTCTTTCCGATTCATTCCCGCTCATGGCTCTGTTCCTGCTAACGCTACTGCACCATCTGTTTCAAGCGCCTACTTTCTACCACAACTGTGAACTGGGTTTGCAAACCTGAAAAAACTAAACAAAAAAAACAAATAGAACTCTTTACATCAGAGATATGATTCTGCGTTATATAACTCGTTTCCTCTGGAGCATTAAATTAAATATATATATATCTATATTCTTTTTAAATCATCATTATTATTATTAATTGTGGTGCAGGGCTTACAGACACACAACAGAGTTCAGCCTAGTCAGTTACTAATTGCATGCATCAAGTGACAGTTTGGAAGGAAACTTAACGATGGAACAAACGGAACGCAGACACGCAATTAGAGGGAAGAAACAAACGAACAGAAGAACATCAGAACAGACTGGCTGTGTGTACAACTGAAAGATGATTGCCATTTGCAGCATCTCCGTGATTAAAACTTTACGAGACCCCCTGAATCCAAAGGGTTGTTTAATGCAAATTACCATGTTCATATTATATATATAAACTTCCGTTTTTTTTTTTTTGCAATGCACATATCCAAGCACGGGAAGTTTCCTTTTTCAAAGTGCATTGTGGGAAAGCTCCGGTCAGTCTGAATGTGCTGTTCGAGGTGAGCCAAAGCTTCTTTCAGATTTATTTTCTCTTCTCCATCTCGTTGAATGCCACAAGACCGCAGATCTGGCTCATGTAATCTGTCTGTGGCGGCCCACCTGTCCTCATCAACCCCCTGGATCACATCAAGCAGCCTCTCTAAGGCGGGAGAGAAAGTCTGTCGAGGTCCAGGGGGAGGGTCTCCAAGGCAGGCCTCTCCTCACTGTCCCCCCCCCCAGAGTCTCCGTCTCGCTCTCCGCTGGCCTCTCTACGCCCATGGCTGCTGCTCTACCTTGTTTTTAATGAAGATTCCTGTGAAACGGAGACAAAAACAAACATTGTCAACTATCAACAAAGATGACGTGTCAACACCCTTTAACTAGACAACCGTCTTCACCCATCAGACACCACTTGACTCCCTTTGTGCAGACTTGGAAAATCCCACAACACGCAATAGATATCAGAAAAGAAAAACGGCTGGTTATGAAGAGAAATTCCCAGGCAAACCATGAGAGAAACACGCATATTTAAATTAAATGGGACATGCATATGCATATGTCTACCTGAGGCTCCCTGGACTCCTGGCCCGAGAGGTCATCCGTCTTCACGTCGGCCGTGTTCACGCTGCTGGCCAGCTGTAAACTGCGGGTGACCGGCCCCCCCACTCTCTCACGCGTCTTCACCGAGAACCGCTCCTCCTTCTTCACCGCCTGCTGGGGCTGCTGAGACTGCACGTGTGGTTTCACTTCCACCACTCTCTTGGTCGGGAGCTCCTTCCCGCCGCGCTGCATCCTCATGAGCTGCCGCTGCGAGGGGTGGCCGGGCGCGGCCGGAGCGGGCAGCGGGGGAGGAGGTGGTGGCAGCTGGGAGCCACCCTTGAACACAGTCCTGCTTTTTTTACTGTACGGGACCGAGGTGGCCTGGAAGGAGGCGGGCCTCTTCGGCCGGGCCTGGGGCACTGTGGGTTTGACCTTGCTGGGTTGGGGTTTGGCGAGCAGGATAATGTTGGTCGCAGGCCCTGAAGTGCGGGCCCTGGTCTTGCCCAGCTTGGCCTGCGTTCCCTGCTGCTTGATCTCAGAGTCAGCTGTCCGTCGGCGCAGATTCCCGTTCTTCTCTTGGGAAGAGTGCCCACCGACACCAGGTTTCTTGGCCCTTTTGGAAGGTGGCTTCCTGGGGCAGCTGACCGCAACGTGCTTGTTGAGGCTGCCCAGGTAGGTGAACTCTCGACTGCAGTGAGGGCAGACGTGCATCTCCTGGTCCTCCAGGGCGAGGCTGGAGGATTTCTTCGCAGTGGCGGCCGACTTATTCTTCTGGGAGATGGCCTTCTGGACCAGCTGGTTTTTCTTCTTGTTCAGGGCATTCAGCTTCAACTTGGCGGAGGGCTCTTGGCTGAAGTTCAGCCTCTTTGGTTGGCCCATCCTCCGGAAGGCGTTCTGCCCAGAGGGGTTGGCCCCAGTGGCAGCCACCAGTACTCCATTGTGGGGTTTTACGATCTGCTTGAGCGGGATGGGGTTCTTCTTGGGGGTGTAGCGCTTCTTGTCGCTGGCGTTGGCGCACGCCAGGATGTGCTTGTGCAGCTCGGGCATATTGTCGAAGCTCTTGCCACACTTCGTACAGCGGATGGCAGTGCTGAAGGTCTGTGGGATATTGTGTGTGGTGAAGTTGGTAGCTGAGGCCACCGAGCCGGTGGGTGTGCGGTTGTGGTAGGGGAAGGGGGGCGGCTTGAAACTTGGGTAGTGTTGGTTGATGCCCAGACGCACATCTGGACCTTTGGGCTTGCCCCCTCCAGAAGCCATGATCTTTATTGTAGTGTAGAGCTCCTCAGTGGAGTTGTCAACATCTTCCTCTTCATCCTCCTCCTCTTCCTCCTCTTCTTCTTCTTCTTCTTTATGGACCTCAGGGCTCGGCTGAGAAGATGGGGCACTGCCCTCAAAGGCAGCTTCGCTAGCAGGTTTGGAGGGAGGCGGCTCCAGGCTGGCGCGGGTCGGGTCAGTGTAGTTCTGTGGCCTCAGCTTGCCGTTCTCCACCTCCTTGTGCGTGCAGTCCTGTCCGGGGTGCAGATCCTTCTGGTGCTGCTGGAGGTTGCAGAGGAAGGCGAACTCCTTCGTGCACGTGGAGCAAACGTAGATCCTGCCGACGCCGTGCAGAGTCGAGCGGTGCTCTAGCAGGGCCCCGGCATCCCCGAACAGCTGCACACAGAACTCGCACTTAAAGGGCCACTCGTCCGCGTGTTCGGCGATGTGCCGGCTCAGCTCCTTGATGGAGGGGAACGGCTCATCACACACGTTGCACACGAAGCTCTTGCAGAACGTCTCTGGTTGCGGGGCTTCTTCTTTGTCGGAAGTCTTCAGAGGCTCGCCGGCTGCGGGAGGAGGAGAAGCGGAGGGAACGGCAGCAGGGCTGACCGCAGCGTCCGGCATCTCTTCATCCATGGGTTCCTCTTTGATGATGAAGGTTGCCGGATGAGTGGGCAGGACTAGAAGTGGTGGACTATCCGATTCCAAGGGCGCAAGAGAACTGGGTGAAAGGGATGAGTCTGGGATAGATGATGTAAGAATAGGCGGATCCAGGGATGGTGGATGGGAAGGGGATGGGGACGGGGAGGGTTGGGGCTGCTCTTCTGGTTCTGATCTCTGCTTTGGTATGATGGCATGATGCAGGGAAGGTTCCACAGCACCGTACTGGTGTGTAACAGGGGTGGGATCTAGGCCTAGGTCTTGATCTTGTAAAGGGAGCTGTACAGGAGACTCTGCACTAGGGGGACCACTTGCAGAACTAATACTAGAATCTTGTAAAGATGCTAAGGGACCCACAGGAAGAGATAACTGCTCTTCAGGTGTATTTGGGGAATCCAGTGTGGGAGGGGGGAGTTCTACTTCACCTGTTGAAGGATCTGCAGACGTGGGAGGTGGAAGTGAGGGTGCAGGAGGATCTAGAGGATTCGAACTGGGATCTCCAGGCTCAGGGTTAGGATTGATAACATCTGGCAAAGAATCTAGGAGTCTGGGACTGGGATCTGAATCGGGAGAAAGTGGGGAATCCCTGGGACTCGGGTTTACTGGACTGGGGCAAGTTTCAGGTGACAGGACCGGAAGAGAAGACGGGGCTGGGGAGCAGGACGACTGGGGAGCAGGAGAGGTGGGAGCCGGGAGGGGAGACGGGGCGGTGGGTAGCACTGGCGGAGGCGGGGTGGGGGAAGCTAGGGCCGGGGTGCCAGGGGAGGGGGGATGCATTGTCACGGGGGTTAGTGAGGGAGGGGGCGGATGAAGTGTAGAAGGGGGACTAGATTCGGGTGAAAGTGCTTCAGGGGCTGGGGAGGGGGAATCAGGAGGGGCGTCTGTGGCCAGATCAACCGCAGAGAGACCGCTGGGGCTATCGAGTGCAGCAGGGTTCTCGTCAGCCGGCACCTCTAAGCCTCCGTACTCGTTCATCAACACTTTCTCCAGCATGCTTGTGTTGGGTTTCTTCTTCTTGACAAGGGGCTGGGGGGAGGTACTACCCTTCCCTTCCGCCTCAGGCGAAGGCTTTCTGTGCATGCTCAGATCCAATACTGCTTCCCCCGGCCCCTTCCCACCGCCCTCACTTCTCTTATTGACCCCACTGGAGAGGTCCAGTGGCTGCTGGTTGCAGGAGCTCCCACCGCTTCTACCAGTCGACCAGTCTACGGGAGAGCCCTTGAAGGCATCCGCACCAAGTGGGCTCAGAGTGTCCCTCTCGTCTCTGCTGGACAGACTCCAGGCGGGGGAGCTGCAGTGGCTTTCCAGCTTGGGTACCTTGAGTCCAAAAGGGGCTCCGGTCTCGGTCTTCCCCGTGTCCACTCTCAGGCCAGGGCTGTGCTGTGGGGAGTTCGGAGGGGAGGCCGTTCTCCTCTTGAACCTCCCCGACCCGGCAGGCAAAGCAGTGACGGACATGAGAGGAGGACCCAGCCTATGTCCATCAGTGAAGAGAGTCAAGGTCGGCTTATGACTGTCCTGAGTCTGTAGGAGCTGCTTCAGCTTTGGGGACAGATAAACTGCCTTCTCCTTTTGGAAGGTTAAAGTCTCGGTGGCCTGAGGGAAGATGGTGCTCACCAAAGAGGAGGTGGAGGACGAGGACGAGGAAGAAGGCAAGGAAGGTGTGATGGGTTCGGATTCCACCTCGGTCTTGATTTTGGGGAGAAGAGGTGGGGTGGCAGTTCTTCTCTTGAGGACTGCCTGGCCACCATTGGGAATCTCCTTCACCATGCAACTGGTGGTCTCCACCTTCAGAGTGGTGGTAGTGACCTTGTCGGGGCTGATGATCAGAGCATCCAGGCCGAACAGCGTGGCGGAACCGGGGTCGACCTCGATGACCTCGCAGGTGCTGACCGTGCTGGTGGACAAGATCTTCCCGTCGATGTAGAGACTCAGGTTCTCCGAGATGTTGCTGGAGATGTCCACCATGTACTCCTCCTCAGCATCCCCCTCATCTTCCAAATCCCCGCTGGGCACGTAGACCGGCGGAGGGCTGGGGTTGGGAGACTCCTCCGGTGGGGGTGCAGGCCGCTGCTGCTGCTGCTGCTGCTGCTGCTGCTGCTGCTGCTGGGGTTGCGCCTCCTGCAAGAGCATGCCTTTCCTGCGGACACCCTTAGGCAGCAGGTGGCGCTCGTGGATCCTGCGCTGGTGGCGCCTCATGTTGGTGTGGGTGCCAAACACCTTCTTGCAGTACTTGCAAGGGTGCTGCTCTCTCGGCTCCCCGTTCTCATCCAGGACGACGGTGCGCTCGGTCTCCATCGCTGGGCTCGGCTTTTCCGACTCAGAGGTGTCCTGCAGATCGCTGCCGTTCTGGGCGCCCATGATGATGAAGTTGCCCGAGGAAGTGACGAGGTCCGGGCTGGAGCTCTCGGTCGGCAGCGGGGGGCTGAAAGAGGTTGCGGTGCCGGAGAGTGAGCCCGGCTTCTTCTTGGGCCCAGCTTCGTGCCTCCGCTCGTGCCGGCGCCGGTTGATCTGTGTGCCGAAGGCCTTGCCGCAGTATCGGCACTTGAAGGTGTGGGTGTGGCAGTTGGCGGAGATGTGGATGTGCATGTGGCGCTCCAAACCCTGCTTGGTGGTGAAGCGGCGCTCACAGTGCTGGCACGGGAACAGGAAGGAGCCGGGGGGTTCGCCCTCGGGGTCGTGGTCGAGCTTCTGCAGTGGTGACCCCGGCGTGGATTCCTGCTGGAGCCTCTCGGACATCTCCTCCTCACACCCTGGAGGGCTGGGCTCTGTATCCGGCGGCTCTTCCGTTTCTATGATCTCTGATTTTGGAGAGCTGGGGCAACTTTCCTCTGGCAGCTGCTCCTCTGCCATTTTCCCTGGATCCCCCTCTTCCTCGTACTCTTCCTCCTCCTCGTCCTCCTCCTCCTCGTCCTCCTCTTCGTCTTCCCCTTCCTCCTCCACTTCCTCCTCTGCCAGCACCTCCGGGGTGTGGGACGGCGCAGCGTCCTCCTTCACAGCCGAGGGGAGCTGCTCTGGCTCGGCCGGCTCTTTAGACGCAGAGGTCTGCCGTGACACCTGCTCCGAGGAAAGGGAAGGCTTCTCATCCTCTTCTTTAGGACCTGATAAGAAACCACACGACAAAGGTCAGGACTGGCATCTCTTCTAGAGTACTAAGCCAATAAACAAGGACAGTACACTCTCCAAATATCTCCAGTAGATATTTATGAGTAGAAAGCAAAGGATCTATCATTCTTTCATGTAGTTCATACAAGCGAATTTGTTTCCCAATCAATATTTGCACAATACAATTTAAAAATGGGGATGAAGCATTAAAATTAGGGCTGGGCAAGATTACAAAAATAATCACTATATTTTTAGAAGTTTCGACGATACACGATATCTCTCTCTGTGTTTTTATCCAATCAAGCTACAAAATAAGACCCAAGACATTCAAACTACAAGTATTTCGTTAATCATTAAATATGCAAAATTAACAAATACCACATGCAGGCTGTCATGGTCATTATATGCAGAATGCAACATTACAGCACAAGTGTTGTGTGATTACTATTACGTGTGTTATGTTGTTATGGGATTATATATATATATATATATATATATATATATATACACATACATACACACACACACACACACACACACACACACACACATACACATACATATATATATATACATATATACATATACATATATACACACACATATATACACACACACACACACATATATATATATATATACACATACATACATACATACATATACACACACACACACACAGGATGATTTACTGTCACATAACAATAACGCAACACATACACTGTAAAATGGTACAGATTCAGGTACATTTACCACATCCGGGTTTATAGTGATGCATTTAACATCTGCTAGACAGGGACATTTCTCCTCTGACTGTCATGTTTCGATTCTGCTTACCATTACAGCACGTGTTAATACAAAATAGTTAAATAATAATATAATCATAAAAACTGTTGTACCACTTCACCATCTTAATAAAAAAAAAAAAACTTTCTGCATCTGTTTGCATTGCTTTCCAATGTATTAAAATGCAAAAAAACTTTATAATTCTTAAATTTTATACACCTCTAAATTAGCAGGGTGGGGGGTGTGATGGCGTACTGTCTGGGTGCTTACAGAGCGAGTTTAGCCCGGTGACGAGAGAGGGGGGGAACATGTGCGCTTGTGTTTTAAAGTGTCTTTTGGTTACTGTGATTATTCTGTGTCCAGTTCACTCTCCTCCATGTCTGTTTGTGTTTCTGATGCACATTGCCTGCCTGCATCCGGCACGTGTGGAAGAACCAGGAAGAACGCAAAGCGTCGTCCAAATGACAAAATACTGCCGTAAAGAGTGGGATTTGCGACAACGAGATAAACGATAGAAAAACGTCTGTCATTTCATATTATGCTCTATCGTCACACGATACATATCGTCATAGCGCACAGCCCTAATTCAAATCAAACCTAATTATCCCCCCCATCTACAGGTCACTAAAAAAACATTATTCAAATGAATGTCCAACAAGAATCAAATTATCCTTGCTTTATTCAACCCCCATCCCCCCCTCCCACCACTATAAATCCTCAGATCTCTTCTGAGGGGAGGCTGACCAATTACCCCATGAGAGCGTGCTACTGTATATACAATCGCAGGGCCCGACCCGTGCTTGGGACACTCACCGTCCTCCGATTCCCGCATCTCTGTGATGACGCGTTCGGGATCAGACGTCTGCTGCTGCCCTTTGAACCCCTCCACGCCGCCCTGCTTCGCTCGCTCCAAAAGCTTCTTCCTGGCTTTAAGATGAAAAAACAAAAACCATTACAACCAGATCTCTTCATACCGGGATTGCTCGGGTAACGCGAGAGCCGTGTTCCTGGAGAACAAGGCGAGAATCGGGCAACAATGGCAGTGTGTGTGCGTTACTCAGATACCATATCTTATACACCTCTATTACATTTACGGCAACTGATTTAGACCGTTAAAATCATATTCAGTGAAAATTAGTTCAATTAACAGATATAAAGCACCATAAAATAAAAGTCACTTAAAACGATCAGGGACAATTTTAATTATCGCTGCTACCAGACCATCTGGAACTCACAGTCAAGGCTCTTTAATATGAATTCGAGAAGTAAACTCAGAAATGACCCAGCCTGTGCTCTGAAACAGAAGACTTTGGACTATAAATTGCAGTGTTTGCCACTGACACGGTCATCACAGAGCACGTGTCTCACTGACACAGGAGTAAATGCGTTGCGGAGTCATAGGGACAAAGCCCAAATTCAGTGCCACAGCCCTGAGCAGACAGCGCAGTCATTACTCCGTGTGCCTGCAGCACACACTGACAGTTTGATTTAACAGACCGGGCCTACGGAGAGCGGACTCAGAATAGGGCTTTTCCTACGCAAATTAAGTTGTACAGGGCTGTGCCACGGCATTGAGCTGCCACCCAGGACAAGGGTGCCTTCGGTCCATTGCGCCAGTGAGCTGCACCAAGCTTCATCTCAGAGGTCTCGAAGCTGGTCTTGCTCAATTAAGAGTATGTCAGGAGGAAACGAACAGCCCACTTTTCTGAAGGATTTGGAGAGTAACAATGCACAGATATCAGTATTTGAAAATGGGATTCGTGGCACCTGGTGAGAGAAGCATGTAGCCAACCCTAGTCACGCTCACTTCACACACTTAAGGATATTGAATACTGGCGTGTTGGAGAATTACAATCATGTTCTCTCTGCACAGCCATACTTTGAAGCAATTGTACGGTCAGAAAAGCCACTTTCACCAGTGAGCCTCTGTGACTGGCGACAGCAAATGGAAAATAAGTGCTCTTAAAATGAAGTTTGTAAAAAGAGTCTCTGCTTTAATCACGTCATTTCCACCATCTGTTTTATGAAAACCACCTAATGACCTATTTTCCTTCTCTCATGTTTCAAGGCCATGACATGTTCCTCAATATAATCCATTCCCTCATGCTTGATGCTTTAATCACACTCACAGTAAGAATGGTGCTCTGCTGTGTTACTTTTTAAAATTAATGCATGCTGCAAAAGTCAGATGCTTATGCGAGTGATTCTTATACTTCTTACATCCTTCTACCATAACGAACACTGTCCAACACATGAAGAGCTTAAACCATATGCCTGAATTGAAACCGGTCAAGGCGGCCGTGCGGCTTCATTAAGTTTGCATTAAGGTTATGAATGCATCGCAGTGGCTGATCTCGCTCATGCATTTATCAAAGAAGTGAAAACAAATGTCATAGTACAGAAGTTAAAATCACTTGAGATAAACATCTTTAAACTCAACAGGTTTGCCGCAGTGTACCGGCTACTGTGGTCTGTGCATCGGAGCAGTACATACATTGCACTTCAAACACTCCCACCCTGATCTCTACATCAAGGTTGGCAAGTGGTTGTGCTCGTACTTGTATCGACTGCCGTGGGCAAGAAGGTCATTCAAATGATCATATAATTAGTGGACAGATCCTGGAAACAGACTGCTGTGGCTTAAAAGTTGTTTTAAAGGTTTACTGGAATGGTTATTTAAAAGGTTTCATTCTCTGAATAGCTTAAAGCAATTCAAGACAAGACTAGTTTTTCAGTGCACCACAGATAATAGGAGGGATACATATCTTTGCAGACAAATGCAAAACCAAGTTCCAGAAACGATCGATTAGGCTTAAGTTCTTCCTTGACCAAAATTATAAACACTTCAAGGTATTATTTATACGTTGTTGTTGGTGCACCAGTTTTAAACTCTAAATCAACAGCAATGAACTCTATGTCAGACTTGTTCGTGGCGAGAGGATGAAGTGCGTTTTACTAAAAAACTTAAACAAGATTTGCTTTACCATTTGTACAGCCATGGTTGTACAGCCATAAATGCACCACCTATTTCACAGAGTAAAACAAATATTACAACACACTGGAAAACTAACATTTATGCAGGACTGGATTTGACCAAATTACACAGATAGCTGCGGACATCTGTCTCTTCAATGACCTCCATCAGTAACAGATTCAAACTGTGTAATAACCGCTGAACTTAATACAAAATAAAATCTGCTCCAACCACAGTAATAACCAAGAATGCAGAACAGTGTGTGTGTGTGTGTGTGTGTGTGTGTAAAATCCGCACGAAACAAGCAGGGTTGACCCAGAACTGGGAGTTAATGGAGAACACGTTAAAGTCACCTTACTGCTGGGCTCCCGGTGGTGCTGAGCCCATGTGGTTGCCATCAATGTAGATGACATCATCCTCTTCCCTGCCTGGTCACCCTCGGGCGGCCTGACTCAAGGAATGATGACATACGCAGTCAAATGAAAGAAGACAAGAAGCGATTGCCTACAAGCTACACGTCCCCTGCACAAGACAGTCCCTGCGCCCGTACCTGCACATCTACAAATCCCAGTGTCCCCAATTTAGGTAATTCAGTAGCTCTGGAGTGAAAAAGGTTAATTTCAATTCCAGGACCACTGACCAGCTTTTTACATGCAGTTATATAACCATTCTAAGAAAGCAACTCACACTTTAAGCTTGGTGTTGTACACTTCCAATAACAGAAATGTGAGTTGGCTCACTGTAGTGTAATCATATTCTCAAATTTCAGCTGAAACGCACTAAACCGAGACCTGTGGTTCTGGAAGAACGTTCTATAATGCATTTAAACATGAGGCTGGAGGAAGGTGTATTAAGTTAATTTGTTTGTTTTGTTTAATTACAGGTTTGTGTAATTACAGGCACATTTTCCATGATCCTCCATTAAGTCTGCGAAGGCTGGCAAAAGACGTGGTTAAAATCACTTACAGGGACTTGCAACACGATGACACGGCCAAGCACATGCATCCTGTCCCGAGCTCACCCACCTCTGTGCACGTTCAGCAATCGGGTTTTTACCCAATTAGTCAATTAGCCGAGCACGGAGGGAAAACTCCTAGGCAGCAATGTACAATGAAATCCCAGGACACTGCACCAGATCTTCTCCAAAAGACAGCTTTTGCCAGAAACTACTAACTTGCTTTTAATGCGTTTGCTTTTTCCCCCAGAAGAACCAAAAATCAAACTTCTTCTCAGGCCAGAGTTGGAGAGCAAGTTCATTTTCTTGCAGTATGAAAGCTCCCTCAAATGAGAAAGAAAAAAAATCACCACTACCTCTATTCATTCCTCCACAGTGTAAGAGAATACTGTACTTGAACACACTTGTCTAAATGGCAGGAGCAGCTGAATAACTAACATAATGGCAGACAGGTTTCAGTTAATACATCATGTCTGGGAATGTCACTTTCACCTGTTCCATTGTCCTAACACAGAAGCGGGCGGAAAGCAGCCCATTGGGCGTTTCGGTCACATGTTCAGCCTCAGAGCCAATCCGCCAGCCACAAAATACAGCGGGACTGGAGACATTCGTCAAAACAAAGCACACAGACAAAAGGCAAAGCTCAACATTAACTTTTTATCGCTGGGGACAGACGGCACATTTTCCTTGCTCGACAGTGCAAGTCTCTCCATTGTTGTTTTTATTTATTTTAGCCGCCCCCCGCCCACATAGATACAGAAATGGATTTTGAGTTGGGGGAGCAGAACGCACTGACAGACCACAGAACAGATCTCAGTTCAGATTTCTAGTCCTTTACCACATCTACAGAAATAGTTTTTGTTGAGTTTTCTTTTCGAGAACAAATTATTGAAAACCAGCTCCTTGGCTACTTACACACAGCAGCAAAGAGGGCTGGCGATTACAGTGCTTTATCTGGTCAAATCCGTCTTTCAACAGATTAATTCAAATTAGCAAAGGTTG
Organism: Amia ocellicauda; assembly: GCF_036373705.1. Taxonomy (NCBI): domain Eukaryota; kingdom Metazoa; phylum Chordata; class Actinopteri; order Amiiformes; family Amiidae; genus Amia; species Amia ocellicauda. The sequence goes on along the minus strand of NC_089867.1, from coordinate 25,476,237 downwards.
CCGATAAGATTTGGCTTTACTGGGCTCTTTCTACAGACAGGCACCAAAGGAAACCGTTGTCCTGAACTGAGGGAAGCCCAGCCCACAGTCCACATGACTCGGAGACAACAGTCAGAGGGAGTTACACACATCTACTCTCAGGGGTTTGCTTTCGGCCTTCGATAAATTGCAAGTTGTAAGTACTTAATTTAAGTGACAAACTGTTAATCCTGTCATTTAGATTTTTCTATTTCTTAGGTATTAAACACTTGGTGCTTCTTAGATTTGCGTGTTGTGCTTCTCTCTGCATTTCTAGTTTCACCAATTTTGACCAAACAAACCTCTGCAGAGGCTTTCTACAGCCGACATCAGAGGAGGTGCGTCTGTCCGGTCACGTTTGCTTCCCTGCTATTTTTGCAAGTATGGAAAACTACAAAATACATTTGTTTTTCAAGTTGATAACCGGTGGCAAAACAGACACGGAACACACAATATCAGACTTGACCAGCAAAAAATAGAATAATCTGTCCGTTGCATTTTCATTTTAATTGGAAGCGGTGGCATCAGGTAGGCTTGTTCAATGGATTAGAAATGATGTCATCTATTGAATAAGAAAATCTACCATTCCAAAACCCATTTAAAGTACAGGAAAATTACTGTACACTGAATATATATATTGCACTCAGCACCTCACCTTGGGCATCCGAGAGACACTACCCGTGACAAAAGTATTTTGAATCCAGGAGAACAGATTCAGAGAACTGGCAAAACAGGCAGAACGACTCATTCAAACCTCCTCCTTTAGCAGCGCCGAGCACATTTGCATTTCTCCAGACTCCAGCGCAAGCCTATTTCATCAGGCTGAGCAATGCACTTCTCAAAATGGCTTAGGTTCAGGCTGTATCAAATGGAGCTTTCTTGCCAAAGCTAAGCCCAGCAAAATCACCCTTTCATCATGTACAGAAAGGAAATATATATTTTAAGGTCTGGGGAAATATACAGCTGTTCCTGGTTTAAACAAGAAGCCTGCCAGTGACACGGAGACCTAGATATGCATTTTTCTGCTAAATGAAAGATGTCTGGCTGAGGATTGTGAAAGTAAACCCTGTATTTGTTTCTAATGGCAGTCAGAAAAGCAGAGGTTACTCATGAGTAAAAAATTTAACAAAACAAAGAACAGAATGCAACTGTTTTACTATTCCCCCATGTTACATGGATACACTTTACAGGAAGACACTGCAGCCTTGACAGCCCACGTCTATCCTACATGGACCTCCACAGTGGGGAGTTAAAACGTCTTCTAATCAGACGGGTCAGGATGGGCTCGGTGGTCAGTCATAAAGTGCTTTTCATAACTTTAATTAAAAATTTTAAAGCAATCCAGTGTAGTGTTACAGCAGAAAACTAAAATAATACTGTAGAGAAGTGCATCCATCTAATCTCTAGCTCCATACAAGATCTTGGCTCGTTCTCCTTCACATCCTACAGAGACAGAAGACCACTTACATGATCAACTCGAATGACCTTCACAGACCACACACAGTAGCGGAAGAGTGGGCAGGCCAGGAATAACAGTCACAGGACCTGCGACTACCTCTCGGTACACGTTTCGTGAATGGAAGCAGAATCCGAATAGCATGGTTTTACGTACTTCAGCATTTTTAGATAAACCATTTATCTAGGTTTATCCTTAAATGAAAGTTAAGGCTTTTAATAAAGTGACTATTTATTATATTTATTGCACTATTGCTTACACTGCTATCCCGGTTAATCTGACAGATTTGCTTGAATCAGCCGTGCTTATATGAGGTGAATTCACAAGATCAGCCCTATGCATAGATAGGATGGGAAAATGTGCAGAAAATCTGACTGGGTCTTCAGGTAAGTATACAGTCTGGGACAAAGACTAGAGACTAATCTAACATCAGATTCTTTGGCTGGCCGAGGCCCTGATGCTATTCTATAGGATGAAGCATGTTTACAAACTTCAGTTTCCATCACAGACCACAAAGCAAACCAGGAGTTCACCAATCGGCTGCAAATGAAACACCAGGACCAGTAGTTTCCACACCGTCGTCTGAAAGGATGGAAACTGTGACTTTGATGATGTCTAGATTATGTACGAGAGTCTCGACTAAATGACGTCCAGGAACTCTTTTCTTAAAAACAATTTAGAGAAACTGTGCTCAAACGCATCATTTTAAAGAGGGTTTTTAAGCATTTTAAGTTGTGAGTTTCCACTGGAAATCCAAGTAGAAAAGGGGTGGTGATGCACTGACAGCATCCGAGGCGGGGCTGTGCCCGTCTCCCCGACAGCTGCTGGAGATCAAAGCTGCGGAGCAGATCGCATGGGCTCTCCCAGCAGCTGGGGTGGAGGCAGAGAAGCAAGACGCCCATGGTACTGCAGTTTAACCCTCTCAAGGCGTGACAAACTGCACGTTGTAGTATATAGTATTGGGGGGCAATTTGCCACTTTGCTTAATTGATAGTAGTTTACACAAGAGCCAGCAGGTCATAAAAGCCTCAACAGAGGAGACCATGCTGCAAGACAGAAGATTTATTTTCCTTCTCCGCCAAGGACACATCACAAAATAACCCGCGTTTAAAAGTCACCAAGTGATTCGCATTAGTCCTGAACGTTGCATTTTCACCGCTCATTTCAGGGTGTGTTTTTTTTTTTTACCTCGCTCCATTTATATAGTCTTCAAGTTTACAAACGGCTCAAATATTTAGCGGAGTTACAGTTTGAAAGCCGGTACACTTTCCAGGACCACTGACACTGCTGGTACAGCAGAGGTAGCCGCTTTGCATGTGTGGTGAAATTAAGCAAACACCCTCATTCAACACCCATTACTAATGTGCGAGCCACAAAGTCCGACCCATTCAGCCTTTTTGCCATTTCCTCTGGCTTCAGCAACACTCAGAAATCCTTGTTCCATTTACCTAAAACAAATGAAAGGCACTTCATTTTTAATTAAAAACACTGAACACCCGAATATTATCCTCAGAATGAACTTTACAATTAAAAGATGTGCAGTAATAAAACAAGGTAAATCATGGTAAACGTTTCACATTGATTTTGACAAACAAGGTCTGTTTATTACCAAATCAGTCTTTTATGCATTTGTGGACAATGGGGAAATAACATTTAAATTTTAATGGCCCACTATCTGTCTTCATGAGATTCTACAGCCCAGCCAATGAATCCATTAGAGGTCGATAGGGTCTGGCCCACCTAAACTCCCTCCTTCCCCATTTCAACCACAGTCTAGCTGCCGTTTGCCGTGACACACTCGCACAGAATAACTCCTTGAGCTTTAAACAGATGCTGTTCTGTGAACTGGTTCCACCACAAAGCAGTTTGAGATCTTAGACTTTGGTCACAATGGCCTGCTGGTGAAATACAGGCTGCTCTGTGCCTGTAACAAGTTACTTCCAAATTTGAATCAGATTCGATTGATCATCTCCAGTCACGGATAAGATCTGCCGCTGGCGGCGTTCAGATTGCCGATGTAAGCACAGGCCCATTGTCCTGTAATCTAGTTAGAGTTTTAAAGGGTTTGCGGTGTGCACTTCTTCAAAACGCCATTAGCTAGCCTCCAGTCGGCTCTCGGGGTTGCCTTAGCAGCGACACGGCCCCGACTATCTACAAAGACTGATTCATACAGTCAAAATATGCTCGGGCGGTGTCATCTGACCACGTTGGTCACAGGCTTCTAGCATTTGAAACGCTGCCTCCTCCCCAGAGTCGATGGAGGCAGGAGGTGGCCTGTCATGGACGTGCTATGTTGTCCTCACACAGCCTCAGAGAGCAAACTGCATCTGACATGTCAGCACAAATAATTAAATATTCAAATCAGACACGACCACAGTGCTTCCCCACTGCAGACAACCAGCGATCAATCTTGTTAATGAGAAGCTCCTTCCCCAGAGGAGGTGTACCAAAGGACTACTTCTCCATCCACTGATGGAGCTGCCAATTGTATGAAACTCACTCACATATTAGATATGCTTTATATTCCTGGTATGCTCAGGCCATTTACGCCACTGTTCCACCCATTGATGACTAACGCTTGCCTGTCGGGTTACGTTCGAGGCTAAGCGAGCGGTGTCATTTTATAAACTTGGCCATGTAGAAGCACAATTGTACGACAACTACAAGCAAGCTTACAAGGAAGTCTTGAGGCAAAAATCACTAGATGCGAGGTATATATTGGAATGAAAAATCTTTGCAGTGGACATACAGACCACCGTCCTGCCAGAAAGGTAATGCAGTCCAGAGAGGGCATGCTGGGACAGAGCACTGAAGACGACAAAACTTTCATCCTTCACAAACTCACAGAAAGCCCAACCCACTCGCTGCATGCAACAAGAATGGCCTCCGATATGTTTCCACTTGTTTTTAATTTTTTTAACAAGTTTTGATATCAATTGCAAGAAACACATCAGTGTCTGTAGCCATAATGCGTGTGCAAAACACCATACATGATCCTACACAGTGGGGGAGGGGAAGCCACAGCAGAGAAAGAAGAGATGTTTTTAAATAACAGGCAAAATGGAAGGGACCCACAGTGCAGTAAACCATAATGCAAGATCTTTGCCATACAGTCTCAAACACTAACATTTACTAAATCAAATCCCGTTTTTCAGTTGTTACTTTGCATTGTCATCGAGATAATGAATACCTCACACAAACAAATCAGTGAAGAAAGACTCATTTCAGGCAGTTTAAAATGGCACCAGGAGCCGTGGGAAGCAGAACGCCCACTTTGTTTGTTTGTGGAATACATTGCCATCGTTATCTTCCAAGACTACTTCACAGTTTTCAAACCTGAATCGGACGAATGAGTCGGGGGTCACACTTATATCTGTCACTTGACACACCTGCTTGTATCAAAGCCTGTGAGCCTGTGTGAACCTAGCGTATTCTGTCAAAAATTCAAAGAGTTTCTCAGTCCTAAAGCTGTCACGAACTCACTCTGCTTCTACATGTGGATTTATTTTTAACAAATTAAGTATATTAAAATACATCTTAGACACACGTACATACTTCTCACTCATGATGTACTGTAATAAAGGCTATACATGAAAAACATCGAGATTCAGATCACAGAGAAAATTAATATCACTAAGTAGACCTGACTTATGATAAGGTTCAATGACATCCACCACTTTCCCCATTTAAATGCATGAAATCTGAATTACTGGGATCATTTATATTGGCGTGAGAACATTAAATACCCTAATATTTCTCCTTACTAAAATTAATGTCTGTAATTAAAAACTAATTGTGCCTGGGTTAAGTAGTAAGGGTATTCTTATCTAATCTACATTTCTCAATATAATCTGCAATAACCCATCTGACATATTGATTACACACTGGCCTACCCATGACAATAAGAAATCGGTCGTGTCAAATCAAAGAAGAATGGTACGTCCGCCTCATTTGTTTCTCTTTATTGTAGCCGGGTTCGACACTGAAAATATCTGTATATACATTTCTAACAATCTGAAAAGAACCCAGCCGATGAGGACTATCCTTCTCATTATTATTATTAATATAATTTCTGCAGAAGGTCACGGACTCCAGCAGTTTCCACCCGGGATCCTGCTGGCAGCCCCAATCTGAGGGAAAACAAAGGAAAACTATCTTTACTCCTCTGGCCCTTATCAAGTTTAATATTCAACTTCAACACTGCTACTCGGATGTGGCCTAACTGGGGACTCTGTCCTTCTGGAGTTCAAGAGAAAACACACACACACACACACACACACACACACATCTTGCAACAACTGACGCTGGTCCAGCAAAGGGACTTCACATTGACACATTCACTCGGGCCTGTGGTAGACCAGGTTAAATACAGTATTAAAAACAGGACAACCAACAGTTCTCTGGTGCAAGACTGAAACCCGGTGCACAGCCTTGCCTGCTACACAAAGATATCCACACTGTCAATAACAGCACAAAACAGGTCCGAGAAGATCCCTGGAGTGAGCCGTACATATTTATAAGTCTCCAATTGCTGACCAAGACTGCCCCACACACAATACACGTTTTGCACACCTTTATTAGAGCCAGTGTGCTTTGTACAGTACAGGCCTCTCCTCCATATTCATATTCTCCGACTTATTCCTGCGTCCTATATAACCAGTTCATCTCTAAAATTAACTGGATGATACCTTCTCGGTGGCTCCCTGCCAATACCCATCCCTGAGGACTTTTCCTTTTCCTTCTTCAGTTCAAAATCCTGCATAACTAAAGAGCAGGGAAGACATTTGCATGATATGTAGGCACTTGACATATATGCATTTTGCGGGCTGATAAACAAAGTTAACAGTTATGCTAATAAAAAAAAGCAAGGGCATACCAGTAAAGACGGTCAATGTTTGAGAAAATATCATTACACGTCATTGTTTCTCGTTTTTAAGGTAGCCAACGGTGCGCTTCATATTCACACGTCATGCAGATTCCAGCGCAGATGCACAAGATCAGGTTTTATGACAAGCAGGCAGGTTTTTAAAAGCAGGATTATATCGAGAAACTATTTTAATACGCGCACAAAGACCAACAAACTGAACACTGGAGACGGGAGGGGGTTACACAAGCGAGATACCTGCGCAGGCACAGTAAGGCTTGTGTAATAATCCAGCACAGGAGACACAAAACACTAGGCCTGGCGGTGTCAACACACCGAGCCGCAGCGGCTCCCGCAAGGCCAGGCTCCCGCAGACCCGCAGCGGCACAAAGGCGCCCGCCAGGCTGCTGGGGGCCGTGGATGTGTGTGGATGTGTGTGGATGTGTACGCAACCCGGCTCGGCTGGCACAGTGGGCTGAGGAGGCGCAGAGACGGACTGGCACCGACTCGGTCTGTGAATCAGCGAAAGACAAGCCGTGGCTTTTTCAGTGCAGCCACCCCGGGGAGAGCTGGCAGACCGGAGAGCGCCGCGCCGCGGGGCGCTCACACACGACTGACACCGCGTTCACAGCCCCAGCTGCGGGGAACACACTGGCGTCTGGGCGCAGACGACAACAACAATAATAACAACTTTAAAGCCGCACCACACACGGCCTAGCGCGGCCACTCGCCGGTCTCCCGGGACCCCAAAGCCCCGGCTGAGCGACACGGAGACGCGGGGCGCAGGAGACGGCTTGCCGGGCTTACCTTTCTTGGCCCTGGGCGAGTTTTTCCTGCTCAGACTGCTGGCCCGCTCTTCCTCTATTGCAGCTGCGATCTCGGGGTCGTCTTCCCCATTGTACCACACCAGCAGCTCTTCGCCGGCTCCGATTGGCTGCAACGGGCAGGAGAGAGACAGTGAGCGCCAATCACAGGCCGGCTTGTTGGACGGGCAGGGAGAGCACGCAGGCCCCGAGCCAGGGGCGTGTGCTGCGGCGGCGGCGGCGGAGGAGCTGCGGATTCCGGGGCCGAGGGGACGCACAGGCTCGCTGGCTCTCTCCCAACCAGCACCGGGCGCCGCAGCGGCCCGTCCGCATTTGCAGCCCCAAAAACAACTCCGCGCATACAGACAGGAAGCAGTCTTTGACCCCTGGTAGTCTGCTCCCCGGCGCACAGGCGGGTCTTTGTTGCGGCAGAACTAGTTGAGACCAGCAGGCAGAGTTTCAATCCCCCCTCTGGCGGAAGGAGGACTCAGGGCTCTGGCGCTACAAGTGCCTGTTTGGCCAAATTGAATGATTAATTTGATGCTCTGAATACGCCGACATCAACTGAAGCCTTTAAGGCAGCCGGGCTCTGCCTGCGCGTCTGCAGAACAGGGCATGGAAAATAACAGGCAAAACACATAACCAGCCCCGCTTATATTGACTTTCTTACACATTTCAAATGCTGAATTGGAGCCCTGGATAATAACAACCTTGATTTTATAACTACGAAACATGAGAGAACAGATCAATTTCGGTTAGTTCACAATAACCTTGGATAACATGCATTTGAGACGCGTCATTGGCACTGGAGATGCGCAGGTCTTGGATAAATCAAATATAGAGAAGAGTCACAGTGAAACCAAGGGCAGTTAGTATTGCCAGCTAAGCTACAGTATATTCAGTGTCCTACTTTAACTTATTTCGTAGGATGGCTGTCAGTATCCAAACAGCTTCTTGCATCTATACATGACATAAAACATAATTATATATATATATATATATATATATATATATACACACACACACAGCTGTGTAAGTCTCCTGATCTCCACAGCACTGCTTGTGAATCAATTAATTCTGTTTCAACTCTGACCCCATCTGCTGGACATTACATTGAAGGACACAATGACCAGAGACAATATTCTGTGCTTCCTAATTAACCATCGTTACACAGAACATTTAACACAACTGATTCAAACTGCACCTGCTGTGAAATTTTTAAACAGTGTATCTGTGAGGGAAAAAGTATTATCAATAAAGAGACCAACTTGGACCTCAGAGTGAAGTTTAAATGTAAAGTGGCTCTCTAAGGAAAGTTGTCTTAAATTATGTGTTCATATTTCGTTCTGCCAATCCTTACACTGGATCTGAACAGCAGAGGGAAATCAGCAGCACTAAACTCCATATTGTAGCTGAGCAAATCGGCATTTATAGTCTTTCCAAATAGGTGAGGCATACTCCATACTTCACATTTCCATCACAGCACATTCGGGGTTTTCAGAATAGTGGGTTTTGTTGTTGAACTAATCACAAATCAGTTTGAAGAAGAGAGAGGGACATACCAATCACGTGCTTGTAGATAGCAAGTGTTTGAGGCTGTGGACGCTTGCATCAGTACACATTCTCAAATACAAAAGGTATACAGGGGTAAAAGGTGAGAAATATTACATTGCAACACTTTTGATGCTAGCTTAATACATCAATAACAGATGCAAAGGTGAACAGGCTGCAAGTGACAATTGTAATGTGCAATACTACACTATTTTACTGCATAATATTAGGTTCTAGATGTATTGTCTTTACTCCTTCATTTCTCTTCTGAGATAGCTGTAGTACATCAAGGTTATGTGTTCCTTCATTGCAGACACAATGAAAGCCCAATGTATGAGAGAGAAATAGTTAGTAAAAGGGACTCTGTTGCCAACGTTTTGTAGTAAACGTTCTAAGAACAGTGCCTCGGCATAAAGGAATGAACATATTCATTATAAAATCTCCAATAAGCATTTTGGCATCAGGTGTACAAACTCTTAACTGGAGCCACTGTAAAGAAAACAATGAAGAGAAAAGACAACTAAAAAGCTGCAGGCTACAGTGCAAAATCATCAAAGCCATGGAAAATGTTATCTAGTGACTCATGAAAGAGTCTACGCACAAGTAAAGGGGTTTAGCTGTGTGGAAAAAAATGGCAATCAAATGGTTACCAAATATTCATCACTTCAAACACTCGGACCAGGAGATCTGAAGAGTAACAGTTTAACGGTATCTCTGCGTGTTGTCTGCCTTCTCCAGCGCTCTTGTAAAGTTGTAAATGTTCTACAAAGCGCATTCTTGTCCAATAGAGGTGCTTCCCAGACAGGAAGTGGACACGAGCATGGCGGGGAGGGACTCTGAAGATCACATCTGTCAGATTGCTCTTACTCACTCAAGGTGCTTTTGACTTTGTATGTGTCCTCTGTCAGCAATTGGTAACCCATTTTTATTTGCAACCTCTTCTGCTAGCTATTTGCTTGCATGCTTGTTTCCTTCCCTTTTTTTTGTCTGTCTCTACTCATTGTGCTGTAAATAAGGAAAAGCACAGCAGTTGGGGGAACAGTTCAAAATTACAATCTTCCCCTGCAAGGGCAGCAGGAACAAACCTAGGTGGCAATCTAGCCAGGTACTCTGAGAAAGGTCACATCATCTCAGCACCTTTGCGTTGACCTTGAAGCACAGGGATGGGAAACAGCTGGGGCTACTTTTAAACCTACCGTGCACTGCAGCGAGAAAAGGGGTTCGGCCTATTTTCTAACCCCAATGTCATCCATCAAAGCAGACACTGGACAGAAATGACAACGCTGCTAGACACCAGAGACTCCAGCCTAGTTTCCACTCTCATTGGAATATGCCTGTTGGTTTCTACGAGCACCCAAAATAAAAAATCCCCTATGATGAAAGAAAGACAAGAAAAAAGTCCCCAACTACAGTGGAATTTTCCTCTTTTCCCAGCGCACCGTTATGACCCTCGTTCTTTTGCACAAGGTCAAGCCACCACATTTAGCCATGTTAGTGCCTGCTCTAGATTGTGCTTGGGCTTCTAACTGAGGACTCTTATCTCCATTTCAAGGCTGAATATGAAGAGAGAGCACACACTGCTTTAGCCAGCCTTGGGGTAGAAGGAGCATACAAATGCAGACTTTCTAAATGTCATCCCCCAACCCCAATGCCCTGCCACTAATGAATACCACCATCATCTACTTTCAAAAAACAAACACACAACAAGAGCAATCATTCATTGGCTGATCAGAGGGTTCTGTAGTGACTGTTAGTGTTAGTCAGAAACAGTGACAGATCGGGCTGAGTTATCGGACTCATGCAAGACCCGGCTTCTCTCAACGCCTGACGAGGATCACAGTGTTGTGGCGTTGTGGTGTGGTGTTGCTGCTGGCCGCCCCGGTAGCACGGGAGGGTTTGAAAGGACCAGTGAGGGTGAGGCGAGGGGCGGCTGCAGGAGGAGGGTTATAGGGTCAGAGCTGTGGGCTCTCGAGAGCAGGTCGGGGTCAGTGTGGCGATCGTACCTTCAGCACTTTGTAATAAATGGTCCTGTTGATCTCCAGCGGGAAGAGGTTCTGCTCTTGTGCCGAACGCGCCCAGTTCACATAGCGCAGCCAGTTTCCTTTCAGAGGGTCAGTGGCATCTACACACATCCACCCCCAGGCCGGGAAATACACCTGCAAAACACACACACACACACACACACACACAGGTACGTTAACATAGCTACACAAAGATACACACACACACAGACACACAACTACGTTAACATAGATACACACACGCAAATATACCGGTACACACAAAGGACTCGGGTGAGGATATGCAGAACAGAAGCAGCCATGATGACAAAGACACGACACACATTAAAAAGGGCAATTCCCTGATGGCTGCCGTTTCTTTCTTAATTAGTCAACACAGAAACATCCTCCAAGACCTGCTCTTCTGTTCTGCTTTTGTTTCACCCTTCTGGCTGGGAAACCGTGTCAGACTCATCTTAAGACACGCCCCAGATCAGGAGCAGTGCATTGTGGACTCTAGGGCAACACCTGCATCCTGATTCCTTTGCCTGTCGAGGCACTCAGAAGCCCCACTATAATATAATGTTTCATCTAGTGTTAGAGTCAAAAGTAAAGCACCTAACAGCCACGTCATCATGTAACATCAGTGACCAAGGAGTTACACAAAGACACGCGTTGCCACAAAATGCTGGCATTTGAGAAGTTAAATGGCAACCCTCTCATATATATCCCTGATTATTCCCACTTTTACTATAAAGACTGGCAGCAGTCTAATGAACTCAGTCAGAGAAAAAATATATGTACAAAATTAATAAAAGCGAAACATCACAACTGCACTTAAGAGGAAGGCTGTGTTAATCCAGTGCTGGTGCGTCATTTAAAATGTTCTGCCAAAGTAAGCAGCGTACGTGTCACTTCCTGTGTGGTGACCTCAAAAACGGAATCAGACACAAAGAACAGTCGCTTTTTCACACAAGTTCTGCCTTTTAACTGGGAGATATAACACTACAGCAATGAGAAACAGGATAACAATAGCAAATTAGTTGTGTTAGTCCATCGCTAAACACAATGGATGCTGAGTTAGTATCTAATTTCAGCTTAAACCTCTACATTTGTCTGACATCATACTCCAAAATTAGACATTTCCCATTTTCTTCATAACGGTAAGGAAGTCCATTGAACGTTATGTACGCTTTTGCAATTGAATCATACAGCACTCGGGCCAACTAGAACATACACAACGTTACAGTCTAACCGAAGCTCAGTTGTTAAAGATTATTTATTTACTAACATCTCAGTTATACACAGACACCCCCAGGGACACACGAAGCAGCAACTGCCAGGTGGGTTTGTTGCTGATCAACAATACGAGCGAAAAACCGAAAACGCATCATTACAGAGAAGTTAAACTGTGTTTAGTGGTTCAGTGAGAAACCACAACTCGGCTACCTGCAGGTGTTAATAGTGTCGCAGATGCTCAGATGTGACAGACATGGTACGAGACAAAAGGGACCCGTGGAAATTGCAAAGACACTCGTGAGAGGGAGGGGAATTAATTTGATTTAATTCATGGTTCAGGATCGCTGAGCTTTGAAGTATAAGAGTCTAGTTATTGTGCAGATCCAGTGAGGGCTCATTCATTCAGTATCTCACCTCCCACATGTAGACATTGCTGGTCACCTGGGACCGCTTCTTTCTCTCGCCCACAAATGGGCCATACTTCTTGCCTTTGGGGATCAGCTTGGAGGCCCAGACACCTGCAGAGAGACAGATTTAATATTTTCACGTTGGATGCTGGTCTGAAGATGGAATGAAGACAGCTGAACAACACAAATGTCCCTCAGTACCCTTATCATCCATTTTAAATGAACCTAAACCAAATCCTACAGCTTTTTTGCCTTCGGGGATCTGACAGTGAATTGTACAGCTTTGGCTCAAGAGTAAAGTCTGCTCCAGTTTTCAAGTAAACCTTAATGTGACTTTTTTTTTTAATAGCAAATCTCAATACCAAAGATCAAGCCATTTTGCCTGTTAGCAAGTTATACAGTATTCCCCCGTGTCCCTTAAGCACACGTGTCGACTCAGCACTAAACAGACAAAGGCACGGCCATAACTCACATCTACAATCCAGGTCAACACCAACGCATCCGTTACAGTTACAGTAACAAAGTGTGTACGTACATATAAATAGATACACAAACCTATGGGACAAAAAAAGCTGATCAAGGCTTTTCCATTTGTCTTACTCAATACAGGGCAATTACAGTAGAGTAAGGGGTGTCAGACTGCTTTGGCCCACCAAGCCATTCATAAAAGCAATCGGAAGTGTCAGGCAACCAAATCAAGTGGACATCTCGTTATGAAACTAAAAAAAGAAAGAAAAAAAGGCCGGGATGCACTTATTTCAGTTTGCTGGGCACAAGCAACAATAAATGCCCTAATTTTACAGCTCAAGACACGGAAGAGGAGGAGCAGGTATAGGAGTTAGTGGGACCCATGCACTGTCTCTGCACAGAGGAAGGGGACCTGCTTGACAAGAGACGCCGGCAACACAAACACATTCATAAATACAAACTGCTGTTTAATGAGCACAAACACAAGCTTCCTTGGTTTAGCTCCCTGGGCGATTAACACAACCCCCTCCTCCTCCTTTATTATAAAGATCTGGCGCAAGAGTGGCGCAGCCGTGGGTTTTTTAAGAATGTATTAGCCACAGGGGATTAGCCGCCTGTTGCGGACAGAACAAAGGACCGCAGCACAGAAAGTTTCCCGTTTGCTCTGTTATAAAATGGTGTAGGAATCTGACTATTAATGGAACCAAGGCTTTTTCAAAGACAGGTACCTGTGGCTGAGGTGAGTGGAGAATGAGAGCAGAGCCTGTAAAGGAATGTAGAGTGACTGATAAAACATCAGGCGAAGATGACCTCTGGTGGCAGACAGGGGTAGTGTGGGCAGATAATGTCACAGAAACCCCCCTCCCAGGCGCGGCTCCTGACGTCCCCGAGGACGGGGCGCCGGAACAGAGGGATGATCCCAGTGAAAATCGCTGACCAAGGAAGGGTCCAGGATATCAGCCGACAGCACCCAAGACCAGGGCCACATCCTTCTCAGTCCACCAGGTACTGGATTCTGCCCTGCAGGTGGCGAGACTGAAGCAGGGAGCAGACGATATATGCCAGACCGTCGTTGAGGTCCAAGGGAGGAAGAGGCAGCACGGGAGCCGGAGCCGTGGACCGAACAGGATTGGACCGCACTGGCTTCAACAGGGAGACGGGAAAGGTGGGCGAGATTGATTTGATTGAAATTACCCGGGTTGATTTGGCGGAGGATGGTGAAGGGTCCGATGGCTTGCTGGAGACAGACATGGGCTGCTTGCCAAACCTCATCACTGCGCCCGAACCAGTCGTCCACTGCCGGCACCTCGGAGCGCTCGTCAGAACAGGGAAACAGAGGAGGTTGGTAACCGAGGATGCGCTGAAAGGGGGTGAGACCTGTGGAAGAGCTGATGAGGGAGTTTTGTGCATTTCCAGCCATGGCAGGAACCCTCTGATTGGGATGTGCTGCAGTAAGACCGCAAAAACCAGCCAGTCTCCTGATTCAGCCGCTCTGTCTGACCGTTCGACTGTGGGTGGTAACCGTAGGTGTGGCTGAAGTTTATTTTGAGGGCTTTCATGAATGCTGTCCATACTCGTGACGTAAACTCGATCGTCGATCGGGGGGGGATAATTTTTGAACAAGAGAGACATCATTGTTGAGACAGATAAAACAGCATAGTCTCTAAAATGTGCATCGTCAAGCCATTTTTGTAATCATATTTTAACAAAACTGGGATGCAAATAGCCGGTGGATGCTCCCAACCAAACACTGTGGGCTCTCGTCCAATGGCGCACAGCTACCCTGAGAGTCTGTCTACTATTGGCCAGTCTGACCTAGATTCCACCCAATCGCTGGCAGGCTGTCACAATCCTTGTGCCCCTGCTGGAGAGAGGGGACTCCGAAGCCCCCAATTGTGAGAAGCAGCTCCTGCCCACAGCCCTCCCCCGTCCAGCCCCCACTCACCCACTCTGTTCTGGTTGACGGCCGACTGTCTGAGCCTCAAGTCGTCCGGCAGGCCCCTCCAGACATGGGGGGGCACGCTGTCCAGGGTCTCCAAAGCCCCCCCCGGCACCACCACTCTCTGTACAGCAAAACACACACACCCGTCAGATCTGCACGCCGGGATCTCTACTCACACCCAGACTCTCATCCCATCTTCTTTTCTCCTCTTTATTACATTTTTAAACATCTGCTAAAAAGAAATCTGCAGAATAAACTCACTGACAATAAAGAGACTCTGGATGAGCCGTTATCTCAGCAGCTGCAGGGGAAAGACAATATAAACCTGAGCTGAAGGTCGTCAGCAGTACTGCACAGAGACGACTGCAGACCGGGTCTCTGCTCGGTACACAGACTATTGACATCAACAGGCTAATCTTTCCAGTCAAGGCTCACACAAGTGTTTGTATAAAATATCTCTCCTCTCCATTCTGCCCCCAGTCGAATCCCAAGGCAACTTCAGGAGGAGAAACCTTTTATTACTCGAGGCTGGGCCAATTTCATCACAGCTCAGATATACAGTTTGAAATAATTAATTTAGAAAATGAGTTTCCCTCAGTTATTTAGTTGAAACTTTTAGATTTTAAAGGTAAACTGGAAATAAGGAAGAAGCACTAAAAAGCTCTAATCAAGCATGTCATTAGTTCAGTAAATGACCAGAAAGACATCGATGTCAGGTGTGTTTTGGTTATGGGGACCTGGGTTCGAAGGCAAAACTATTTTTTTTAAGTAGGATCAAGAGGGTTAGGATACAGATTGTAAATGAGATGGAAATGAATGATTGCATGTAAAACAGTGGCTCCCAGCCTTGGTCCTGGTGCACCACTCTGTCTACTGGTTTTCATTCCAGCCCAGCAAATCTCAAACACAACCGACAAGGTTGAACGAGGACAATCATGAGTCCAATCTAGAGCTGGGTTGGACACCAGCAGACTCAGGGGTCTTGCAACACCAGGGTGGGGGAAGAACTGATATAAAGTAGTTATAAACGATTCTTAAAACAGCCGTCCTTAAAACAGCCGCGTAGGAGAGAACAGAGGCAGCACTCACCGGCTCCATCGGGACGCAGCTCGGGGCTCAGAGTGTGCAGTCAGGGCAGGGGCATGTCTTGGATAAGCTCTGCAATGGCAAAGAGGGAGAACCGTCTCCAGATCCCCTGTGGTAATCGGGACCAGTCGGGGTGAGTCAGGTAAGAAACAAAGCCCTTTGTGAGGCTCACTTCCTGTTTGAGCCCGATAGACGGACCCAACAACAATCAACAGCAGTCAGCCTTCTTCCTCCTAAAGCGCTGATCCCACCAGCCAGCGCGGCCGACGTCCACCTCGAGACGAATCAACCCCCGTCCCCTCCTGTGCTGTTACAGCCCCTCGTGCCGCAGCCAAGCATAGCCGCCAGTTATGAGAGAACTGCCGATTATGTAAGAGGGGCTTTGTGTGGAATTAAATTACATTAAATTAAATTACATTCTACATTCGGCAAGCCATATGTGCGCTGCATGATTTGAATAATGTGTTTTTAATCGGCTGTAACCTGACAGGAAACGCAGAGCTCTCCTCACACAGTATCAATTCATTTTCTCCCAACAGTCTTCACTGAAAGCTGACTGTCAGACCCTCCTATGCCACACAAGAAAGATTCAACCTGTTAATATGCTCCTTATCGATCCCAGTGCGTTCCCTAAGAGACAGGCCTGTTCTCTCCTCCTGGGAAGCAGACGAGTTCACAGAAACCAGCTTCGCTCTCTTCCAGATGAACCCAAGCGAAGAAGTAATGCACCAAACATTCCCGTTCTAATAAAACGCTGCCTTTCCGAGTATAAATATTTAGTCGTCTTTGGATTAACTTTATTACTGTTCTCAGCACTGAGAATCCGCCATGTACAACATCAGCCATCAACTCAGAGCAACAACTGAGTTGACCGACTCCATGCATACGCAGAAGGTTCTGGTACAAAGGTCTTGGACTGGTGGTCCAATGCGAGGCTTCACAGATGTTCTGACCCCATAAACTAAACACTGTTCACCTCTCAAGAGTGCAACAAAACTGGAGATGTACTTAAGTCTGTTCTTTATATCCATATGCCACAATCCATTAAAAGGTATGGCTAAAACAGAGCACATGGTGTGGTTAATTGTTCAATCCCCCCCCCACACACTGCGAGCGCCTCACCCAGCGAGCCGGGGACACCTCTTACCCTGTGAAGTGCTGTGTGTGTTAGATCATGGAGCCGATCACTGGCATTAGCCGTGTGAGGGATGCTCAACACGCTAGGAGCACGGCGCAGATCTGGCAGCGCTGATCATGGTGAAAACACACAGTGCTACTGGCAGAATCCCTGGGATTAGAGCTCCCACCCACTCTACAGCTCTGCAAGGACAACCTGCTCAGACAGCGAGGCTCCTGGGCACACAGGGTCCGCCACCTCATCTATACTGGCATTGTTCTACTTCATAGACAGAGCCTCCCTGCCAATCTGGAGAGAAGAAACAATACAATATTCCAGGACGCCATCTGTTTTGCTTCGAGTCACAGCCCATCAGAAATAAAAGCAATGGATAACGAATGTATGTCTCCCGCAGCACTTCCAGGAATAGTGCAGTAGGGGGCAGCACTGGGAACATCTGAACACTGGAAAAGGGAGTCAGAGGCATATGATACTTTAAATTATTATTAGTAATTTATATTTTGTTATAGCCATATCACCGTGTCATAAACACAATCCCTGATTTGGACTCTGGTAATGTAAAGGCGTTTTAAATCCACGTCTTTAGCATTGTTGTCCTTTAAGTCCGGATTACTGCAGCAAACCAAACTAACTGCATCCCTTTCTACATTCTTCCAATGCTGAAACAAATCATGTCATACAAACAATGACAATTACCACCCAAAAAGTGCAGATCTCCTTCTAACTATTAAAACAAACTGTGATTAAATTAGTGGAGAGGGAGGGCGTTTGTATCAGGAACACTAATCTCCGGTGAAGAGAGTGAATTCTGATACAGGTGTCAGTAGTGGGATTTAATCGGTGCTTCACAGCAAGGCCTTCAGCTGAGAGACGTGCATTTCCTAGTTTTAAATTATCCAGAAGTCAGCATTAAAACATGCATACAAGAATACTGAAGCTGATGTTTCTGTAGCTGCTGATATTCACGTTCACATGTCATATGTGTTAGCAAAGGGGTCATAAGACTAAATCAAGATTAAGCGTTATTTGTGGCAAAAAATTAAATCTCTACACAGATCGATGGTGAAAATCAATCGGCTGGAACGCACTTTTTCCCCTTTTGCCTGAGTAAAGCCCCGTTGCCTTTGAAATCGCTGCTCATTAAGAACATTAGTGAACTGCATATGGTCGATTCCTGTTGTGGTCAGTGGTGCCATCAGATGTAACAGTTATGGAAGAACAGCTCTTAGACTGACGAGGACTTATAGCCCGAGCAGACAAAGCAACGATGTGGCTTAAAACTAGTAATGGAATGAATTGAGCTAATGAGAACAGAAGATGCAAACAGACGCTGGTTTGGTGTGGGCATCCTACGGGTCTGGGAGCTAGGCTGGGCTCTTCTCTCAGGGAGTGGGATCCAAGAACTAACTAACTATCAAACAAAAGTAAGTGACATCATGGAAAGAGGGGAGATGTTAAAACACATTGCAAGAGCAAAAGATCAGAGCTGGTGTCTAAAACAGACAAGTAAAGGTCAACAAACATCTCAAGACAGAGCTGATATCAAACCCCATGAAAGCCACACCTGAAAGAATTTCCAATGCAACCTCATCAGATGAGTGACTCCCACAGATACGGCAGATCAATCACTGCTCCGATATTTCATGGATTGCTTATTAAGAGAATTCCAGTTTATAAAGTCCTGGCCCAACCAGACCCTGCGTAGGTACAGCGTCATATCTTAATTGCTCTACACAGCGAATTCAGCTCCTAGTGTCACCATCAGCGCTCTCTGCTCCATTAAGCAGAGCTTCTCCGTGCAGAGTGATGGGCAGATGTGCGAAGCTGGGGGGAAAGTAAGCCAGGTCACCTCCAGACTGTGGCTGCCACATGCCTGACATGAAAAAGCCCCCCACTCTGAAAAGGCCATCTAAGAACACTCTCCCAAGCCCCCCCAGACCACCAGAAGAGAGCCCCACGTACCTTGCAGGTTCTGCTCCCCAGTTCTCCTGTTGCCTCCAGGGAGGTTTTTACTTAATAAGATCGTGTGGCGCTTGGTGACCGTATACCAGCTCAGTCTGGCGAGTCACCCTCATCTGTGTGATAAAGTCTGTAACTCTCTAATCACGATATCCACGCAAAAGCCGCTTAGTGGTCCTTCTTTTGCTGACAATGCAAGAACTACTGAGCCTGGCAGCGATAAGCTATCAAACCAGCAGGGCTATCCGACAACAAATGCACTTCCCTCGATGAAATCCTCTTTAGCGACGGATCACGTTGCCACAGGGGCTCCGGTGAGCGCCCGAACTCTCGGCAGAGTCACCGTATAGAGTCCATTCATCCATCTAGATTTGCCCGTGGGGTTTTTAATACATTATTAAAGATGTGTTTTGTAATCTGTTTATCTTGTTTCTGCGGTCAACACCACACCTACACAGAAGATTTACAGGCTGTGGAGATATAACCGTGTCTGTCTCGACTGGTTTCTGGCGTCCGTGGAAGCTGTAAGCTGACCTGCACACCAGCACTCACTTAACGCACCTCACAACACGCCACAGAGCCACTGAGAAGAGCCAACGACTCCTGGCAACCAGAAGCCAAGGAAATGGAAACCAGTGCTTTTAAATCAGTCAGCTCTTTCCGACCTGTGTGGAGACACACAGACACGTAACGTAAAGCTTTTGACCTATAATCCAGGACCTCAGACTGGTATGTAGTTCAATGCTGGCTCTGGGACTGGGGATGCTTGTCTCTGTATCCCCACAGCGATGCACTAGTATATATTTTTCCTTTTACAAAGCCATGCAAACGAAATGAGCGTAAAACAGAGTATCTAAAATTATCTAATTATCTAAAAGTATCTAATTTTACAGTTTCAAAAGGGAATGACTGCATTTTATAGCACTGCCAATGGTGCCTGAAAGAGGGGATGTGCAGATGGCAGGACCCTTCCCTGGAAGTTACTCCAGCTGTTTGAACCACATACCTGTCTTTTTTCTATGCATTACAACCTTTTCTCTTTTCTTTTCAGAGTAGAAGGTTCTGGATGTGTTCTGAGTGAGTGGGGTCAGTAAACTAAGTTTTTATATGGCGGCGCTAGAGCTGGGCGATATGACTTAAAAATATGATCTCGATATTTGTATAAGTTTGTGCGATATACAATATATATCTCGATATTTCTTGGTTTTTATCCAATCAAGCCACAAAATAAGACGAAAGACATTCAAACTACGAGTATTTCGTTAATCCTTCAATATGCAAAACTAATAAATACCACATGCGGGCTGTCATGGTAAATATATGCAGAATGCAACACATTACAGGGCAAGTGTTGTGTGATTACTATTACGTGTGATAGATTGTTATGGGATATACATATATATATATATATATATATATATATATATATATATATATATATACACACACACA
Organism: Amia ocellicauda; assembly: GCF_036373705.1. Taxonomy (NCBI): domain Eukaryota; kingdom Metazoa; phylum Chordata; class Actinopteri; order Amiiformes; family Amiidae; genus Amia; species Amia ocellicauda. The sequence goes on along the minus strand of NC_089867.1, from coordinate 25,455,854 downwards.
CACACACATAAGTTTAAAAATAGTTTTAATAAATCTTAAATGCGGGGTGCCTTATCCCAGGGATTTTATATAGAACAATTATCCGGTCAAGGAAGGACAGCAGCTCCCGTCTAAAAACAGTCCATATTCACCGATGTCTCAAAAATTATTTATTAGAGAAAAAGTGAACATCATAATGCTTACGCGTTTCGACTTATCTTCCTCAGAGCACATACATACATATACACAGTATGATTTACTGCCACATAACCACAATAACACAAGTAATAGTGATCACGCAGCACATGCGCTGTAAAAGGTACAGATTCAGGTAGATTTAGCACAGCCGGGTTTATAGCGGCGCATTAACATCTGCTGGACAGAGACATTTCTTTCTGACTGTCGCGTCTCGATTGTGCTTACAAATACAGCACGATGTTAATATAAAATTGTTATAATAATATTATTATTATTAATAAAATAATAATAATAATACAACTGTTGATCCACTTCACCATCTTAATAAATAGAAAATGATACTTTCTGCATGTGTTTGCATTGCTTTCCAATTAATTCAAATGCAAACAAACGTTATTATTAATTTTATACAAATTATATCAATCTAAATTAGCGGGGGTGCAGGGGGTGCTTGCGCATTAAAGTATCTCTTGGTTATGTTGGTTATTCTGTCAGTTCACTCTCCTCCATGTCTGTCTGTGTTTCTGGTGCTCATTTCTACCTGCATCCAGCACGTGTGGAAGAACCGGGAAGAACGCAAAGCGTCCTAATGACGTAAAGATTGCAATTTGCGACACCACGATATAAACGATATAGCATAATATGAAACGACAGACGTTTTTCTATCGTCAAACGATATATATCGTCATATCGCACAGCCCTAGGCGGAGCTCTGTAGCAGTATTGATCGTGGCATCAGAAGTCCAGATCATAAATAGCGGATTTCATAAAAAAAGAGATGTAACTTTGCACTGATACAGACATACAGCAGAGAGATCTCCAATTGCCACCGTGAATAATAAGAGCCGTTTTAACAAGCAGTGCCCGACTCCCAGTACTGTAATGTAAAAAAATCGTAAAGCTTCACACGAACCGTATATATTATTGGAAGATACTTTCTACCATTTCTAAATCAAAATGCGACGGGACAGCTTCATAATATCCGATTTGCGGGTGGGTCTCGGTCAGAGCAAATGCAAATGTAAATCGCCAATGTGGCCGCAGTGGTCAGTAAGGGAGGGGGCACGGCCAAGCAGGCAGGGCCCAGCGGCACCGCGTTACCCGGCTACAGAGCGTGGAGGTCAGAGGCTGACTCTGCAGTTCTCCATCTGTCCTACCCCCACCAGGCAGATTATTAAACCAACATGTGGTGTGCTCTCCCTAGCTCCGGCTGCCTCTCTCTCTCTCTCTCTCTCTCTCTCACTGCGTGTCCATTTCTGTGTGGGAAAAACAGAGGCCTGCGCAGGGGCTCAACTGGGCACCAAGGTCAACGTGTGGACCCGATTTTCTTCTTTTTCACGTTCATTTGACCTAAAACCCATCAGTGATTTCCCCTCCAACCAGTTTAAACAGCTAACCTCACTGGGATTCAATTGTTGGTGGAGCAGACATTGACGCATTAAACCAGAGCCTCACCTACCCCGGCCGCCCAGCATTAACTCGCACACTCGAGCATGAAATTAAGCACGCAGTCATCGCCCTGCCTCGCTCGTCCTTCTACTCTACGGTGGGGTGGGGTGCGGTGCGGTGCGGTGGGGTGCACAGCAGGATGGGAGACCCACGGGCGGCACACACAGCCTGCACTGTGCTGGGCTTGGGTTTGTCAAATACTCAAATGAATAAATGCATAATCACACGCATTTGAGGCAGCGCCGACTGGTTTTAACGCCAGTTCTGCAAGCCGCTTATTGGCACCATTGTACACGGCAATAACTGACCAAAGGGTGGACAGCGGCCAGGTGGTCAGTGGCCTGGCTGGGACTGTTGGTCATTTTCAATACAGAAGAGATGAAGGGATAACACTCGAATATAACTGCATTGGGAAGAGAAGACCTATTTATGACTTAATTGGCTTTTTGAGGTAACCTCAGAATAGATGCCTAGTTTGTCTCCTTTTTGAAATGAATATTTGAACTATTGTTGGATAAACTCCACACCGCATGTATCGTCTCTAGTTATTGTCTGCCGGCCACAGTCATTGCGTCTGTTGTTCGGATGGATCATTGTGAAGTGATACTGAACAACAGATACAGGGACTGGCATGAGATTCCCTTAAAACACTGAAAATACGGGTCCTTTATGGAAGAAACTAAATGACAGATCAAGATTGTAAATATTGCCAGGGTACCCGTCCAGCAGAAGACATTTTCCTTCCCAGATGGAGCCCACAGTACCGGCACCACAGCACCTCCTACACAACGCACTTCACTGCACAGGGACATTATGGGATGGCGATTCTGACGGTTTAAGATGTCGACACATTTCTGCTGGGGAGGTTTAAGGGCATTAGGATGTTTTGGGGACACCAAATTCCCTCTGAAACCCTCAGCTTGTATTTCCATTGCTAGTTTAGGCTGGTTTATCAGTGACACAATGTTCCGTATTCACACAACAGTGCAATCAATAAAGAGTAAGTTGGGCAGTTAAACCTACCAATCATAATAATAAAATTGATTGTTATAATAATACACTGAGCTACTTTTAGTTGGCATAAATCATGGACAGCTTAATTCACTAACTCTTATAAGAGTAGAGTTTCTGACCAAGGAACACAGAGCAGTGAATCTGCTGATTAAATTGTGAAGGGGCACAAAGGCAGGCGAGAACGAGTCGGGGTGGTAATGATTTAAACATTAAAATGGTTTCATTCTGGACATTCACTGTGGATTTAATAGCTTGTCATAAAATTGTATGTGTGTCAGCCAAATACAGTCTTTCTGAGACTCGTACCGCAGAGGAGGGAGAGGACATGAAGTCAGAGCATCTTTATGGACCAGACTTTACAACAGCGGATTCTAATAAGGGTGTGGAGGGGCAAAGGGTGTTTACACCTAACATCACACAGACTGATGACAGCTAGGGAAAAAACAACACATATATACACTCACCTAAAGGATTATTAGGAACACCATACTAATACTGTGTTTGACCCCCTTTCGCCTTCAGAACTGCCTTAATTCTACGTGGCATTGATTCAACAAGGTGCTGAAAGCATTCTTTAGAAATGTTGGCCCATATTGATAGGGTAGCATCTTGCAGTTGATGGAGATTTGTGGGATGCACATCCAGGGCACGAAGCTCCCGTTCCACCACATCCCAAAGATGCTCTATTGGGTTGAGATCTGGAGACTGTGGGGGCCAGTTTAGTACAGTGAACTCATTGTCATGTCAAGAAACCAATTTGAAATGATTGGACCTTTGTGACATGGTGCATTATCCTGCTGGAAGTAGCCATCAGAGGATGGGTACATGGTGGTCATAAAGGGATGGACATGGTCAGAAACAATGCTCAGGTAGGCCGTGGCATTTAAACGATGCCCAATTGGCACTAAGGGGCCTAAAGTGTGCCAAGAAAACATCCTCCACACCATTACAGCACCACCACCAGCCTGCACAGTGGTAACAAGGCATGATGGATCCATGTTCTCATTCTGTTTACGCCAAATTCTGACTCGACCATCTGAATGTCTCAACAGAAATCGAGACTCATCAGACCAGGCAACATTTTTCCAGTCTTCAATTGTCCAATTTTGGTGAGCTTGTGCAAATTGTAGCCTCTTTTTCCTATTTGTAGTGGAGATGAGTGGTACCCGGTGGGGTCTTCTGCTGTTGTAGCCCATCCGCCTCAAGGTTGTACGTGTTGTGGCTTCACAGATGCTTTGCTGCATACCTCGGTTGTAACGAGTGGTTATTTCAGTCAAAGTTGCTCTTCTATCAGCTTGAATCAGTCGGCCCATTCTCCTCTGACCTCTAGCATCAACAAGGCATTTTGGCCCACAGGACTGCCGCATACTGGATGTTTTTCCCTTTTCACACCATTCTTTGTAAACCCTAGAAATGGTTGTGCGTGAAAATCCCAGTAACTGAGCAGATTGTGAAATACTCAGACCGGCCCGTCTGGCACCAACAACCATGCCACGCTCAAAATTGCTTAAATCACCTTTCTTTCCCATTCAGACATTCAGTTTGGAGTTCAGGAGATTGTCTTGACCAGGACCACACCCCTAAATGCATTGAAGCAACTGCCATATGATTGGTTGGTTAGATAATTGCATTAATGAGAAATTGAACAGGTGTTCCTAATAATCCTTTAGGTGAGTGTATATACACACACACTCAATTGGCTGTACATAGGCTGTCTAGCCCCAATCAGTACAGTGTGTCTATGTTTTATTATTGGCTTTATATACAGACAGCTGACAAATTAAAGGACAAACCAACACAGAGTGTCTCAGTGAGGTCTTGGCACCACGAGCCCCAGAACAGCTTCAATGCTCTTGGCACAGATTCTACGGGTCTCTGGACTTTCCTCTTGCCATCTTGATCCAAAATCGAGGTCAACTGGGCCTGCTCAGCATGTTTATACATGCCACACAGCATGATAGGATGTTAATTGCTTAATTGTGACATGCAGTACACCTGTCTGGAGGCATCTGCATTCGTTATGTTTCTCCACTCATTGATTCAGGTTTTTCCTTTAATTTGTCACCCATCTGTATATATATACTCGGCTGGCTGTACATTGGCTAGCCCCAGTCAGTACAGTGGGTTTATGTTTTATTATTGGCTTTATACATATATTAATATGTAAGTGATCATTATAGAGATATTGTGCTTGACACTTGGGGTGCCCTACGGTAACTCTCAGCTCCGAGCCGGAGGAGATGAAGTGTGGTAAGTGAACAGAGGAGGGCACCAACACACTGGTTATATCTTTCTGAAGATGGCTTGAGAAATCTGATGGGGTTTCCTCCAGTGCTCCGGTGACAACTGAGTTCTTCCTTCCTTTTAGGAAACTTTCAGATAATTAACCAAATTATTCCTGGTTTAGCACGACAGTGGCAGGAAGCTCCTGGGAATATCTTCACAAATCTGTCTGCTGGTGGTTGTAAGCCAGGTTTAATTGCCTGTGTGAGGCTGTATTTGAACGCGTTCATTTTTTATCACTTTTCAAACACTCTGTATTCAAATTGCGTGAGAGTGCCTTTATAAAAATGCCATCTGAAATCTCTCCTCTTGTTGTGATTATTACAGACGTCTCCCCCAGATTTGTTTAATTACAGACCTAATTTAATGCGATGATAACTCAGATCAGGAACCTATTTAATTCTGCTCAAGAGGAATTTAAAGACTCTCAGCATTTGTCTCCTGATGTATGGGTGTTCAACGTAATCTGCTCTTTCTACACACACAAAGGAGAGGACAGACAAAAACCACATCCTCAGTTCTCAGTAAATCCTCAGACGTATTTATCTTCTATAGGACCGGGCTTCAGGAAGCGTGTGTATGTGCCCCGGCTGTTGAGCATCCTCTGTCTGCGTGTGGCGAGGGCTGTGGAGGGCAACAATGAGTGGCATTGTAGTCCTGCCGGCAGCACACAGAGGTCAGCCCAGGCATGTAGGAGTGGTTCCTCCCCCAACTTCACATTACTAACACCCGAGCAGACCTGAGAGAGCGGCTACTCGACTACCCGGCCGCTTTCAGCAGACTCTCTGTGCATCACCCTCAGAGGGAGAGCTCATCATGCAAGCCCTTGCTGTTTTATAGGCTCAATCGGATCAGCCTGGTTTGGGGTCGCACAGTCAGAGTCGTACGTTGTCCTGCCTTTTTTATTTTCCCACCCTAGTTCTTTGTAAACTCCAATTAGATTAGGCAGATGTGGAGAATATGCTGGCGTTTGTTTTTCTGTCTATGCTTTCCTTTTTTCCCTGTTCACTTCTCAGTTGTTTTTCATGCTGGTGAGTCTCTGCGACCGTTTTCAAATGCTCAGAAAATTCAGTACAAGCTGAAGCATATTGCTGTTGCACAAGCTGTGGTGCCCAGTGTGCAAGATGAATTTGTTCCCCCCTACATTAAGGAAGGTTGAAAAACTGACATCAGATCACCTAGATGAAACAAAAGTCCGAATTTCAATAAAAACAACTGTGTGCCCAGTTGTCAAAGGTCTTAACAATCTTTCTCTTCTGTGGGTGACCCCTGCAGTTGGAACAAGAAGGGGTTGTCTTGCAAGAACAGTTTCAATCCTCCAGGTTCCTTCAGAGACGCATGTTCTTACAGATACATCCTCCCCTTACCTGATATCCACAAGGTCTGTCACATGGCACAGCGGGCAAAGTTTGATTTAATCCTGCAGACTTGTGTGGGGAAAAAATGCACTTGTAAAATGGATATGTAAGAAATACTTGTAACAAACATGGTTCCTCATCTGAAGGATCTCTTTAGAAAACTAATTTTCCATGTGTTTAATCAAAGGCCGCACACCGTGTATATAGCTGGACCCAACAGAAAGAACAAGGAGATCACCTGAAACAAACAGACCCCCCCACACTGTCGCTCTCTCTGTAATCCTCTTCCTGAAGAGCTGAAGAGAACGTAAGCAAGATTAATAGTTCCTCTGTGGCTCGCCCAGCTGTGAAATGCAGAACTGTTAAAGTGTAAAGCAAACCTACTTCATCTCTGACTTCTTCACAGAAAGCTTTAGGAGTCCTGTGGCTCCCTTATCTTCACAGCTGTGCAGTAAAGTGATCTTTTAAACACAATAGTGATTTCTCCAGTCCTCTACAAACTATAAAAATCAGCCAGACCCCAATCCCAAAAGACCATATTTTACCCAAAGCCTTGTATGGCACGGCTCATTGTAGTAACAATTGGATCCACTCACTAAAACAAAGTGAAACAAAGTGAAACTAATTCCTTTGTTTTTGGAATTTAGTTTTTAAAGAACAGTGCATACAGTCATTTTTCTTAGGCCAGAAGAAAGGGGCGGTGAACTAAAGCAGGCAAAATCGCGTTGACGGCTTTCTGACTGGCACGATTTCCCATGCAGTTCTGTTCAGCTGTTTTTAAACCTTTAATCGGTCATGCTCTGCGGGTGATTTTACCTCATGACATTTCTCTCTGGAAAGCATAGTTTTTTACATTTTGTTACAACAAAGGTGTTCTGCAAAAAGGAAAATGAAGAGAATGCAAAGCAAGCAGACAGAACAAAAGCCTGAAAGACTGAAGAACCGGCTTTCAAACTACTAAAAAACAGCAAAATATCCTGGTGGATATCCCTCTTTAGTTTTATCTGTTTTTGACCCAGAATATCCCACAAAGAACGATGCAGTGCACTACGGTTTAACGGGCGGCTCAGCATCAATCCCAGCCGATAGTTGTGGCATTAAAACAGAATTTAATCAAAATAGGGAAATCTAGACAGCCAGGAAATGATGCATTAAGCCAGGTCTTTTCCAGTTGAATGGGATAAAAACCCAACAGCCCCTTCAGTACTCCACATGAAGGTAAATAACAGACAGAGAGGGATTAACATTCTGCAAAAGGATAAGGATAACCATTTCCTTATTTACCACTTTATTTCAAGTCCTTGCGATTCCTCTCTACAGCACCAGAGGGGGCAAGACAACACAGTGAGGACTTCATGGCTGGAGCCGTCGGGTTATTTTTGGGTGTTGCGGCATCACCGGGCACTACGGCTGCGGTCTGACATCGACTCCGGCTGCTCAGGCAGGTACAGACACTGCACAGCGAAGCGCAGCTGAGTCACGGGCAATTAGGCACTATTTGTAAGCGCAGACTCTCTCAGTATCACAACGCGATGGCTGGTAACTGTAATTACCATATTTTACACGATCATATGAGCTCCCCCTCATTTAGTTGTCATTCTTCCATTGAAATGCACTGTAATTAGTAACGCAACATCAGTGAGAAATAAACTAGCCAGCAAAGGCAGCTGAGAGACACGATGCAGCAGAGTCCCGTGAACCTGGAAAACCCACCGTTCGCCATCCAGATGAATGGATTCCAGATACCAGAGCGCCGCGGTGGAAATCCCGGCCACTCCCTGGTTTGGCCTCATAATCGTGAATGGCTTCCAATATAGACAACAGCCGCATTAGTCAACGGCACTGAGATGCCAGCATGGGAAAGGGCAAAACTCAGAGAGCGTTGGTGAAGTTGGTGAACAGCAATGTGCAGCTAATTATTGTGATGAGATTCCCCGTTTGCAACGGTGCAGGCCGAGATACTGAGGGTCGGGCCAGTTCTGCTCCCTCCCCATCAAATACCCTCTGAGGAAATTGCTGGGCACGAAACATCTGGATGTCTTTACAGCAGCGCCTAGATCATCAACCAGATTAAACGATTATTCACCGAATTGCTATTTTACCGCTTTCCTGTCAGGCTCAATGTCAGGATGGCTGGTGCCGCGAGTCTCCGTGCTGTAATTGATGTCGGGTTAGAAGTCTGACTGTTGTGAACGCGCGCTGTCAGCTGTTTCCTAGTGTCCCCTCAGTCACGAACCCGACTGTGCCCGAGGCAGTGATGTCAGAGCTGTGCGGAGACTCGGTGTCCTGAGTGGCGAGTGGACCACGAGGCCCGGCTGTCCATGTCACCCACAGTTCAATCACACCGGCCCAGCTGTCGGCCCCCATCAGGGTCTGAGATGGGCTGTCCCACATTACCTCTCCTCTGCGTGCGCATTCACACAGACATCTGTCACCCCTGCTCTCTCTCCGTCTCTCACACACATTACGACAGCAGAAATAACCTTACCCACCCACCCCTACTGTAACTCAACACTGCCAAAAAGGAAAAGTTGTCAACACTTTTGAAGCCAGGTTTCAATGTGCTGTTAAGAATATCGAGTCTTGGCAAAGACTCATAAGGACACACAACACAAGGAAAGGCGTTCCAAACGTTAAACATAACATAAAAACGGAAGCTTTACACCCCATCACAGTCGAGCATTTCACCATTTAATTACGCTTTTACAAGAGACATGCGGGGTGCGGTTGTACTGTTGTTGAACTTTCCCTCCACCTCGCTTGTTATCTCAACACTTTCTGACGAAATTGGTTACTCAAGGATAACATAAAGGATAAAGAGGAATTACCACAGTGAAACAATTAAAAACGACCCCAGAAGACCGCACTGCCCAGCCTGTGTGTGTTCCGCCCTTTCACTCCCGCAGAAACACACACACTTATTTCAGCAGCACTGAATCTACAGCCATTGTGAGCCGGGGAGCCGCCGAGCCGAGACCCGAGCGGCTGAGAGACGGCCATTCATTCGGACAGCGCCGGGAGTGTGCGCGCCAGGCCCAGACGAGGAAGCAGCCCCGCCCTGTGGAAACCGTGCTGGGGACAGGGGGGTGCCCACACCGCAGTGGTGCACGGGCGCTGAGAAGCACAGAGACGCTGGCTGCGGACCCTCAAAGGGCTGCATTGTTAGTTGGTTTGTTGGGGTGTCGGGGGAGGGAAGAGTGGGTGTTGGGCAGCTGCCTAAAAACACAGATTCAAGACAGAGTCATAAACCTGGCACTGTGAGGCCGAGAGTGAGGAATGAAGGAAGGAAGGAACGGACATCATCAGGAACCGAAGGAACGCAAACGCTGCAACACTGTAACAGTTACACGCCAGAGTGAGGAAAAATCCTCCGAGGGGCCCGAGAGGTCGAGGTGCCGCCCCAGCGATAACGGGGCTGCAGCAGCAAGAGGCGTCTGCTCACACGACCCGCACAGAATGAGCTAAATAGACATGACGGACATGAAGCATGGGTTTCAGTTTTGAGTAGCCAACCCTCCCCCAGGTCTCTCCAGAGCCTTCTCAACACCTTATCTTTGGCCCAGAGATCGAGCCACAGTGCAGCAGGTGTGTCCCTCAGTGCTGCACCGGCTGGGTAATCGCAGAAAGAACACGTTATTACAGAGGGAACAGCCAAAGAGCTTTCTTTTAAAATTTTTTTTATTGAAACTGTATGAAGAAAAATACTGCAATTAAATAGAACAACTCTGACAGTTCTAAGTCCATTAGTTTGTACATAGAGCAAATCATATCTGGCCACACTTAAAAGGACAACTGAAAACCCTGAGAAGCAGGTCACAGTGCGTCTGTGACACCGGCCATTCGTTCTGAAGAGAGTGAGCGCTTTTACTGACCGAGGGTTTACAGTACAGCGTAGCTTCATACACACGCAAACATGTGCAAATGGATGAAACAAACAAAGGATCAAACAACAACAACAACAACAAAGCGGTGTTGTGATTTTCTAGCAGATTTGTACAAAAACTGACAAAAAACAAGCCGTTCTAGCTGATCAGAATGTAAAACACATCAGGCACGTAACCTGTACATTAACATACTGGCACCTGCAGACCAGGGTGCTGTATGTGCGTGTACACAAGAGCACGTGGGCACTGTGACACCTCTTAAATAAGCACTATAACAGTCTTGTGATATGATACATGGGACATACCCACACGACAGAGCGGGATCCTGACAGAGTTGAGTTGGGTTGGGTGTTGAAACTGTTCTGCCCAGACTCAGTTTGACAGGTGACGGGGGGGAGGTTACTGAAATGCACGTTAGATCGGTTTGACTTGACTTGACCGGAAGCAGCAGGTATGACTCACGCTCCCTGGACTGCGTCGGAGTGGCGGCCTTGAGACTGTCCTGCAGTCCCAGAAACACCGCACTGAGGGGCAGCGCTGGCAGGACGCTGGTTATCCTGACGCTCAGCCTGCTGCCCAATCCGAGGCCCGAACTGCAGCCCCTTGACGTACTGTATGGATCATGGTGAAACACATTTTAATGATACTATCAATACTGTTGTTGTGTGCTTTCAATTACTGCTATTTACATTAATTTAGTTATCTTTAATTAATTTTGCACTTTAAATCAATGCTGTCAGTGGCTCTACACAGCTGAGGGCTTATGTCTCTTTTGTTAAAGGCTGATGAAGCGATGTATTTCTCCATGATCTTTATGAAACAGGTGGGTGTCTGGCTTCCTATGCAGTTAGTGGAGAATGATTGTGGAGTCGTTCTCTGATGAAGCAGGGGGCTGGAGACTTCACTACAGCTCCACAGATTAGAAAGACTGGACGGGAGGGAAAATCTGGACAGTTTCCATAATGTGATGGATAAGCCATGTGTCCTGTACACGTACATGTGTGTGTGCACGTGTGTGTGCCACATACACCTCAAGAGCAAGTCACAAAATACTGTTTCTTTTTGTACAAAATGTGGGTTTGTGTGGCGCTTCAGCCTGTTATAAGGCGATCGTTACAGCGGGTTCAGAAATATTTGACAATACAAACATTTACTGCAGCGAAGATCACTCGTATAGGGTAAGCTTCATAACCACGTGAAAGGCCAACGCAGGATATAAGATGGTCTGGTGAAGGCAACAATGTGTAAAATGCTTTACTCCAGAGTGTGTGTGTGTTTGAGTTGGGGGAGTGGGGGGTTGGCCCTTGGCAATAGTCCAGAATCGGGGTCTTTTACAGGGCTGGCAGCGATGGTTGTTGACAGGACGTGAGGAGACTCCATATCCTGATCGCTGGACCGTCTTCCTGTCCTGCTGTCCTCAGGGTCTGGAAGAGAGAGGGAGAGAGGGGCAGAGGGTCAAAAGGACAGGACAGGAACGGCACTTCCACAGGACGCACGGCAAGGTGTCCAGCGGTATCCTTCTTGTTATAGCCCTCTACGGTAACAGAGACCTTTCTCACTCTGTACTGTGACATTTGCTGGTTAATTATGAGTCACCTGAGATCAAGGGGCTACTCAATAATAAAACTAACACCACCAATAATAATCAGCAGCATCGTTAAGGGACTTTTAAGCAAAACCTCTTATGACAATCAAGTGAAGTTTGCCTTCCCTCTCTAAGAAAGCAACAGCTGCTCTTTCTGTCCTGTCCACCGCAGAGACAATGTGATAGAGCAACAGGATTTATTTCTGGGAGGGAGGGGGTTTGCAAGCCGGTCCTGAGGGCAGGATCACTCGTTCACAGGCCACCGAGGAGTGTGTAGAAGGAGAGTTTTGAATTGCTCGCTTTCAAGACTCAAAAGGCTGTTAAGCGTCAAAGAGAGAAGTTTTGGGTCGGAGCAAACTTGGACTCCTGCCACACTGTCAAAGAACATGTTGCTTTTGGAAAATACTCCTGCCATTCAGTGATGAAGGACGCTGGGGGAACTATGTTTTGCAGACTCATGTTGTTGTTTAAGTTTCAACATCCTCTAATCTGATGATAAACAACGTGCACCCGGTATTTGAGAGCTATCTCCTGCTTGCTTGCGTAAAAAGATGATGTAAGAATAACAGTTTTATAACCACATTTTAGTGTACAAATATCTTTGTCTTTTTGTAGTCAGAGAAACTTTGTAAGCCTAAAACACTGTTCCTCTCCACGCTGCGTGAATAAACCAGGCACTGCAATGAACACAACCACCTGAATAAAGACGGCCTTTTATTCCACAAGTGTAACTGGACTAATGTCTCCTGCAGTAACAGCTCCCCAGCCATGAACGTCTAATCAGCCGGTCACAGGCTAAAGCCACTCCCCCAGAGAGACGCAACTCAACTACCGAACGAAAAGGAAATAGCAGCGTTTCCCACTGTCGCACACAAAGCTTTAGTGAAACGCGGCGCCGTGAGGACATGGAAGGCGAGACGCCGAGCCCGAGAGCTCCCCACGGACAAGCCTGGGCTGAACCACAACGGGCCGGATCATCGTGCGGTGACAGGTCCTCTCAGCGTGCTGTCAGTCAACGCCCCCTCTGGTCCCACCGGCGGAGCGCTGCAGATCTGGATTAGCCACGCGCTGGGATCCTCGTGGGCTCCGGCTTTCGAAGACTCGGGCAAAGGGGTATTAAATCACAATGCCTGACAAGACTGATGGCCTCACCTTTAACTGATACCGCAGTCATCCTTCACTGTTGCAGAAAGCTGACACAGGGCGAAGGAGGAGAAGAAATAATACAGAAAACCCCTCCGCACACTTGACTTCCTTCTGACGAACTCCCTGGCTGAGGTGCTCTTAAAAGCATTCACTAGCCGGGACTGTTTTTCAGCGATTTCTCCTCCAAGTGTGTATTTAGGCTAAACAGTTCTGTTTAAGGACCAGGGCCTAGGTAAAGCTGCTTTAAAGGATCATATTTGACACTAAAAGGAAAAATTTTTCCCTTAAGCAGGGCTCTCGAACACAGAATGGAGAAACTAAAGGGACCCGTAACTCACAATTCTGTTCAGAGCACATCTTCCAGAACATCTACGGACTACATCAACTAGAAAACATCCCAGGTGGGTGACTGAATTGCCCGTTTCTCTTAGGCGTTGCTGCCGTTCAGTTCTACAAGCTTTATGAAGGTCAGCAGCAGTTGGGTGTTTGTGAGCCGCGGTCTCGGCTGGAGGCGGATCAGAGGTCGGACGGCCACGGCAGCCGGTCGGGCTCCCTCTCATGAAAGGCAGATGCAGAACGATCCGTAACTGTCAGCCAACATGAGCTGCAGGAGTCTAATTGTGAAACTGTACCGTCAGCATTCGTAAGAATAGAAACCAGTCGTCTCACAGCACCGCCACTGCTCAGCCGCGGAGCAGGACAGGAACACCATGCAAAACACAACACTGAGGTGCGACTGAAGATGAGGTGAGCAGGACACCTTTGGAGACCCTTTTCTGTGCCCTCTTCAAACACCACCACAAAGATCCCCCCAAACTGGTATTTGCAGTAGAGTACAGGTGAGTAACACTCCACCACACTCAACGACAAAACCACAAAAACACGCAATTCCCACCCTTTATATTTTTTTAGAGATGTATGGTCTTAGCATCAGTCACAAACGCTCCTCGAGATCTAATGTTGTTTCTTTGGGCTTCTTCTGTGATGTTTTATAATCTCTCTTCCTCAAATGCCCTGCTGCCCTTCCTGTCAAGAGCGGGGCCTGTGCTATTCAGTGTGAGGCACCGGGGAGCTCTCTGCAGGAACGGGTCAAATCCCGCAGCGCTGGTCTGTACTTACGAGTAGCGGCCCATCTTCCGGACCACCATGTACACCACAGCGATGACGATGACGAAGGCCACCACGGACCCCGCAATGATGGCAATCAGCAGCAGCAGGTTCCAGTCACCTGCGGGGGAAGGAGACAAGGTGAGACAAGACAGCGGACATTGACTTTGGATCGGTGGCAATAAACAGCAAAACAATGAAACCAAGTCGAAAAACATCAATCCTCTCTGAAGGATGTCAGGTGTTTTACAGGATTCAAACACTATAAAGATTATAATCTTCAGAGCACTGTGAGAGACGCGCCACTGCCAGCTGGGCCTTCTTACCGCATGTCTCGACTGCGACCGTCTGTGTGGAGTTTCCCTCAGTGCTGCTGTCAGGCGTACTGGTCCGGTCCCCCTGCGTGAAGCCAGGCAGCGCGGTCTCTGTCCCCACAGGGCTTGTCCTCATGGTGGTGACCGGCATCGTGGTGGTGAGGGCAGAGACGTTTTTCTCCTCACGCGCTTGTGTTTGGCTTGGGGCTGAGGCTGAGGTTGAGGTTGTGGTTGTGGTTGTGGTTGTGGCTGGGGTGGTCCCTGTGGAACAATACAGCAATGAAAGGCGGTCCCCACCAGTCCCCTTACTGACCCAAAGACAGTGAAACATGGTGCCCTCTCAAGTGAGAGAGAGTTGAAATTGACTGTACAAACACAAACACTGTCTCTGTTCGTTAACGATAATGTGGTTCATCATTGTCCTGATAAACAGTCATTGTTACATGGTAATATAATTCTGGTTTCCTCTTTAAAATGACTCTTGGGTTTAGCCAGGTCTGAAACCATACAGTTCTCCCCAGTCTGATGTCTTCCCATGGATAGACTTGCTATTGTAAAGGTACATTAGTGGGTCCAAATCTGTTTTACACCATTACAGTGTTCAGAGTTCAACCCCAGTCCGAATGTAACAGATTTAGGTAGCAATTTGATTGGGTTCACATTATGTTAAAAAAAAACATGACTGTGATCTAAATAAACTGGGCTGCTGTGAACAGAGCACTGACGCTGAGCTGCCAAGTGGTTCCCTCGTCTGTCACAGGCTATTGTAAGAGCTGTCTACTGAGAGCTGTTCTCCAGAGAAAACTCCGGTCTTTTCCCTCCTCCCCTCCTGAGAGAGAGGGCAGTCTGACTGAGCTGGCACCCCCTGCCAAGGCCTGCCATCTTAACTGCGTTTCCTGTTTCGGCTCAAAAGACCACCGGGATGCCAGGCCTGACCAGCAGAGCCCAGGAAAAGTGGCTGCTTCCCTGACAGAGACCGGCACCTCGCCAGTGGAGAACGTGGCTGGTGATGTTTTCCAGGAAGCCCTAGTGCTGTGGCTCCTACAATCGACAGCTGTGCTTATAAATCGTTCCAGAGAGGAAAATAAATGCAAAAGTGACACTTATCATTCAGGAAGATATTTTAGATGCTTAAAAAAACTTCAATGAGAGATGGGTTTATATTGCTCAATATAATAACATCATCAAAAGTTTAAATATTCTTGTTAAAAGCTAAGGATAAACAAAAGATTGAATAGTATAGCAGTTAAACATTTATATTCAATTATCAACTAGAAATATTAACACAACCTGTGAAACATTGTATCCATGTGCCTGTGATCTAGTGCTTCTGTACATCCGTGTTTAATTCTGGTGGCTTCTAGAAGTTACTTGATGTCCTGCCAGGGAGTACCACGGCTTCCTCTTACTCAGTCCCTACTCATCAGACTTTTTCAACATCTGCAGAACTCAGTCTTGTTCTCTGATCCGTGATTAGGTTTCCTGACCTGCAGATTTAGAGACCAATCTTTCCTTCACTGTCCCCTGGCATCCAACGTTTGGCCAATCAAGTTGGGGTATTTCAGATAACAGGCAGTAAAATCAGGTGACAATAGGCAGATAAAGAGCTTGGTAACAACAAAATATGTTACAGACACTTTAAGAGTGTATAGAGTGAAAACAGACTCTCCTCCTTTTGCAAGGATCATAGAATTACAACGACGGGGACAAGTCTAATTGCGACCCTCTGAGAAAATCATATAGAAAACGAACCCCCACCAGGGTGATCAAAATCTAGAAACCTGGCCCTAATTAAGCTCTTATAAGTTCCATCTTCTCTGATCAATCTCACGGCCTATTGTCACTGGATTAGGAACCCTGTGGTGCACATTGCCTCTAAATGATTCTTTGATCTTAAAACGTACCACATTTTCCACCAAGTTCGGCTGATATTTTTTTTAATTATACTTTGACTCGCAGAAACGTTCACCTTCAGAGCCAGCAAAACATCACCTGTCATTTCCCCCAACTCAGTGTAATATAAATCATCTTCCCCGACTGATACTTTTCTTCCTAAAAGCAGAATTCCCTTTGCGCCTTTTACACTCAACAGCCTCAGTGCAGGAAATGTGAACTAAAAATAAGAGTTAGCTCACAGTGCGACCGATCCAGCCCTGATTCAGACAGTTGATGCAATTCTTCCCGAGTCGGGGGATTGTTCTGCACTCTTTTCTCAGGGGGCAGGAAGTAGCAGTTTGAAATGGGTTCCAAAAATAAAATAAAAAACGCCGTCACACTTCACTGCCGCTGCCCAGAGAACAGTTTACTGTCACGATCCAAGCAAAGCGAAAGAACAGCACTCTTCAGAAGAAGGATGGGGATAAGACAGTTAATTGTGGACATCTGTGCTGCTTTCCTAAGGGTGGACATAAGATATTACTAGAGGGGGAGGCAGATATAGATGCTTTAACGTGAAGAGTAATTGAGCGGTTTGGGATCGCATTGTGCGTCCGAGCTCTGCCTGCCGGTGCTGCGCCGATGTGGAGCTCTTGGCCAATTGTTTCTCCACGGCGCTCCACAATGAGACAAACACCGCTTCCTGCCCATTGTGTTGGGGGCACACAGCTGCGGCAGCGGCGAGAGACGGACAGAGTGAGAACGGAGAACGGGGGATAGGAATACAGTGAACAAGGAATCCACAGCCCACCCTGGGAAAGAGGACCTGAAAGCAAAACACTGTGATGAAATTATCTGTGATCCCATCGGTGTCCCGAAATGTAACTTCTCAGTTGTCGAGTAGCCTTTTTCAGTCCCGTCTGAGTTGGTAATTAAAATCCAGACCAAGCCTAATTGTTTTGTCTCTCCGGCAGAAACAAGTTCTACCCGACGAGGCACAGAGAGGGAGACGGTCCAAGCGTGAACGCATTCATCGCTCATTCCCGATGCCTTATTAATCAGTGCCATTCATCCAGCTGGCTCGTTCCCCCGCCCCACCACAATTAGGCTGTTTTCTTCCTTTTACAAATCCTGGCTGGTTTCAGTATGGCTTCGCATGGGAACCTTCAGGAACAAACCACTCTGAGCTTCCCTACGTGGGCCCTGGGTGCACAACTCAACCTGGACCAGTGAAGCAGCGCAGCCCGAGCACCTGGGGTGATTCTCCCGCTACGCCTTGATTGAGAAAGACTCGGTCTAACTCATGCACACTTTCAGGTCTTTGCAAAGCACTGGGGCACTCGAGGTCAGAAGACCTGCCAAAATCAACAACCAAAGCTAAAATAAAGCGCCCATCGTGAAAGCTAGCAATTCCACAGTCTCCCCACGCTATACAGCAGGTGAGAGGCACTGCGAAAGGAGAGGCCTTCACTGTCCAGAGACGCAGGATCCGTCCCACTCCCGCGGCCAAGGGGACAACAGGGACACTGCAAAGAAGGGACAAGGCCAGGTGGATAGGCTTGGACTTTCAGCCTTGAGCGACTCGAGAATCTCATCAATCTCCCCCCTGCTTGTGCGCTCTTGAACAGCCCCGCTTTGAGGAACACAACAGCCCCTTCAGCCCAGCACGGAGACAGGAAAGCCCCCATTTGCAGGCGTGTGCTGGTGTAGGAGAGCGAGCGTGTGGCAGGAGAGGCGCCGGGACAGCTGTCTCTAGGAGAGGAGACATCTTTTCTAACGGTCTGCGTGCCGTGTCGTTGTGCCTCTCAGCAGCCTCCCATGACACAAGACATGCTTTTGGCAGCCCTGACAGTCCCACAGGGACAGCGGCTCTCCCAGGCAGAGTCCGGCAAAGGTTTAGGAATAATGCAGGCCATTATCAACACAAAACCTATATTCCTCCACAGAAGTTTGAACTAAACACAGTCAAGCATTCAGCACATAAAAATTGAATCTAAAAACTACAATACTAAAAGAATCAGTCTGGTGAGACGCACTTGTTGAACGTGATGAATACAGATGGTTTTCTTCTATTCGAGAGGACAGACCTGAACTGAAGTCGGCCAGTGGGGAAGATATTAATGTTCAGTGACACACACAAAAGAGACGTTCAGACTCTCACAGCCATTTCACGCTTTGACAGACTACGGGCTGGAAGCGACCGTGAGAGAGAGAGCAGCGCCGACCAATCATTGCATTTGTGAGACAGAGCGTTAGCGTGAGTTTACAGCGAGCGATTACTGCCAGCAGCGACTGCGGATCTGCAGAGAGTCTAGTGTAGGAGAGAGAGCAGGCTGGCGTTTCGGCATCGTGGCGAGAGAGTCACTGATGCCATTCATATGCATTAGGTGCATCGTGCTACTGTAATTTAAAAGCCCTTATCTCCGTGTTCGGTTGTAGCACTGAGGGCCAAGTTGACAGATCTTCAAACGGGCTTTTTTTCCTCGTTTAAAAACCCGTCGGATCCGTGTAAGAGAGCCAGCGATATTTGTTAGCAATAAATTGACACGATAGCGTTCGCAAATCGATGGCAATTCGTCGCCAGCAGTTACTGAAGGGAAACGTTAACAAGCACAGCCCATTGTAAAACAAGCGAGAGAGGGGAGAACAGCACAGCCATAGTCTTGTTCTCTGACCCGTGATTAGGTTTCCTGACCTGCAGATTTAGAGACCAATCTGTCTTTCTTGAGAGATCAGCTGCTGGTGGAGCTGCTGACGTAAAGGCACGGACGTGATTCTGGCTGGCAAGAAAAACATGGAAAGCAGTATGTTTCCTTCACAGTCCTTTATCTATCTATCTATCCATTTATTTATGTAATCTCTGCTAGTACTTTGCAAAGCCCCTGGAACCTCCTCACCCAGCACCCTAATCTGACGCAGCTCCAGCACAAACAGAAAGTCAGTGACTTGAGGAGCCAAATTGCTCCCAGTTGGCCTCTATTGACCCCGCACTGGAAACCAAACCCAATGAGCAGCTCATGAGCCGCCACACTGACGGGGTGGAGAGTCACCCCCAGCCCCCCGGGCACCACAGTCACATCTCCCTCACACGCAGCCGAGTCAGTGTGAAGGAATCCAGGAAGCGCGCAGACGCTGGCGATGCTAATGTCTCTCCCTGAACGCTGCCTGACTCATGAGCGAGTCGCTGCGGAGGGAGAGAGGTGCCGACACGGCTGGCCGTCAGGAAGTGTGTGGGCGAGGAATGCAGGGGTGAGTGAGGGTCTGAGAGGTGCTAGCTTCCTTCTCACTTCCTCTCCAGCTCATGCTGACCAGCCTGGAGGTTTTCCACACGCGCTCGGTGGATGCTGCCTCAGCAAAGGTCACTGGTTGGCCCTCGCCCATGTGCTAAAATACTCCCTCGACCGGAGAGCGCTGGCGTGACCGTTACTTGGGGCTCGGATTTAGGACGGACGCGGGCCTGGGAATCCTCCGAGGACGCCTCGCTTTGACAGGAGGGCGCTGGACGGACGGACGGACAGCCCACCAGACTGTGTGGACCCTCGGTGGCTCATAAATAGTTGGCTTATATATAGACCGCCTCTCCCTACTTACACACACGCAAAGCTAACAGCTCTCCCTTCTCAGAGGTGGAAAGGCTTCCCTTCCCATGGATCGTCTTTCAGGCACCGTGTGCGCGGTCCCGGGCATACTCTTCTCTCCACAAGACTTCACACTCTGACCTGATAATACAGCCCCACAAAAACTGTGCCTCGTCTTACACTATGGGAGGGGGATATAAAATGATCAGTTTTGAGTCGAGGGATCTGTCGCTCTCATATTTAAATGAACTCTTTTCTGATCCGCTTCCCTGCGACGCAGAGGAGTAAAGAACATAATTTGTCATCCCCTAAAAGCGCCGACATGTTCACATCATGGGAATAGGCGAAGAAAGCAACCCTGTAAGAACCTCCTGCTGCACAGTCACAGCACACCGAGTCTGGAACGAGCGACTGAACGCAGACAAGAACGACTACATGCACAAATAAAAGACAGAAAGAAAACAACAGCATCTGTACAGAAGGAAGGCAATGTGTGGGAACCGAAATAAGGAGGAACAATATAAATAGTACACTTCTCAAAGCAGAGCCAGAGAAATGCAATCCAAACGAGGACAGACGTGGGGAGACGGTGTGTCGCTGAGGGGCCAGCGGAGGTAGACACTTACCATCGAGAGGGACGGCCCGGAGCGGAGCCAGCAGGGCCAGGAGGAGCAGGACGGGCAGTGCGGTCATCGTCGCGGTCGAGTCCGGGCACCAGAGCAGCTCAATACGAGTCCAGAGGTCCGGGGGCCACTGCTTCAGCGAGGGTGCTGGACTCCCAGTGAATGTCAGGACAGAAAAGATGTGGACGAAATCTCTCGGCCTACCCCTACCAGTCGCACACAAAGAAATACTCACTCACAGCACACACACACACAAGTTACAAAGAGGAGTGCTCTTCTCTGCTGTAGCTTCTGAAAGTTGTGAAAAAGCAGGAGCCTCTTAGAGCAACTGATATGTGAGAGAGAGAGAAAGAGAGAGAGAGAGAGAGAGAGAGGGAGAGGGAGGGGGAGAGAGAGAGGGAGAGGGAGGGAGGGAGTGAGAGACTGAGACTGGCGCTGTCTGAAAACAAGGCGGGGGTCCGGCGGTGTTAGGTGGTCTCTGCTGAGCTTCGGCCCTGCCTCCTGCTCTGGCCGGGCCTTGAAAGCCGATTCACTGAGGCGGCCCTGAGGATTATTAACTCAGATTGCAGGAATAACTGTGGCCTGGGCGGGGGCGGGGGGGATATTAATAGGTTCAATGAGACAATTCAGAGGCAGCGCTGGGAGTCGGGCTTTAGTCTCCTCTTAGCCTCAGTCTGTTTCTGTTTCCCCCACATAGAGAAACACAGAGACATACATGTAATTAAAGTAGTTGAATTCACTTTCTTTTAAATCCAAAGTTCAAGCGAAAGACATGAACTTTAAGACCCGTCTGCTTTTTACCCGTTTAAATCTGACTCTCCGTTTCATTCCAGTCTGAACATTTATTTCTAGACGGCCTGTAACTGGTTTCTCTATTTCCTTCCAATTTTTTTTTTCTTTTTCTCAGCGGTTCCAAATAATTCTGCTGCCAACAGAGGAGTCCAATTCCAACGCTCTGTTAAAGAGACATTAATGAAGATCTCATTACTGTAGCGGATAATTCATTATTCAGTGAGATTTTAACAGGGTATGTTTTGCTTCCAGACATTTTTAGATTTTTTTCATGGAACACAAAAAATCCTTTATTTCAGAACCAGGTTTGGGCATTTCGGTCTGTATTTTGTGCCCTTCAGGATTCAAATATAAGTCTTAGACCGTTGTTAATGTAACCTGTTTCTTGAATTTTAAACTACACATGATAATGCATCACATTGTGAGATTCTCTCGTGAGTCGAGGGTACATTATCAGCGTACTCAGCGTGTCTTACCTCTGCAGAGTGTTTGATCTGGAAAACATGAAAACGCCATCTGCACAATCGTGCACAACAGAGACTATGCGCCATGAGGGAATACATTCGGAGGCTCCTGTATAAACCACCTCACGTTTATACAGGTAAAGTGGTTTTGTGTTTGTGTGACTGAAACCTTTACTGGAGTTTATTAACCATTAAAGATTTCAGCCACACACACCACAGCAGCAAAACACAAAATCACTCAGATGCCGCTGAAGATCACAAAGGGACGTCATTTGTCTCATTGTGCCGCTCTGGGGTTACCGGCGATGAACGGCTCTGGGAACATCAGCCTCGTATTAAAGATGTGGAAACGATTTCCCAGGGGTCAACGGATTAGTCCATCCACACGACCCACCCCAGGAAGCGAGACACAAACCAGGACAGATGTGTGACAGAAGAGGAGCGGTGATCCAATCACTGAGAACATATGTCCTACCGCACGAGTCCCAAAGTCAAAAATACATTTTATATATATATATATATATATATATATAAATATCAACAGCCACTATCACCAGATAGTTTTACTTGCTTTGGTTATATTTATCACTAAATGATGGCTGGAGAGAAGCCAGAAGTTAGGGGGCGGTCTGGGAAAGCACCAGCACTCGGAGAGACTGCGGGGGAGTGAGAATATCGCTTTCCTGCCCGTGTCGGTATGCCATCCGCGGCTGGCAGCGTTCGCGCGCTCCGCTTTGTGTACGAACCGCGAACACCGTCTGCGTTTGGCGAGAAACACGTCGCAGGAGTTGGTTTTATTTTTGTTAAACACATCTTCGTCAGTGTAATGAGTCCCCTGTGGTCGAGTAATGGACCGATTCAGCCCATCGCTGCCACACGTCCCCGAGCCAGAGGGACAGAAGATCAATCGCAGCCTCGACACCCCCCCGCAGGCCTGGCGGCTCTGTGGTGAGGGTGCTGGTTTTAGGCCGAGGGGAGGGCGGAGCGGGACGGAGAACTGACCCGAGTGACTCACGCAGAGCCGCCGCAGACTAACAAGCCATTAATGAGGCTGTTGTATCCCTACTGTTCACAGCCGGGGAATCCCATCACACCCTGAAAGCAAACTGCTAGTTTACTGATCAAACGTCATGGAGCGAAGGTGCCGCACCGGTGACTGTCCATCAGGGTCTCTGCACAATGATGGCATTCAGAGACATTAACGGACACAATAAGAACACGTCGAGGAAATTAGTTCTAAAGGCCCATTTTTTCCAAGACTTTCTTTCCACAAACGGGTTCATTCAGTGTGATACCTTGAGCTGTGGGTTCAGTCACACAGCTCCCCTGAGTCAAACTCGAACTGGCAGGATGGAAAACAACAATGCGAGAGCGGGCGCCAGGCCCTTCACAGACGATTGGCCCTGGAAGATCACCAGCACACCAAGTTCAACTTGCATGACAGCGACACCTACTGGCAAAGACTGAGCAGAGCCTGGGAGCCGAGGGTCACACAGGACTCTGAATGCACAGCAATTACAGAAGAGGGACGACGACAAGACAAAACCAAAAACAGTTACATGAAAGGGGAGACTTGAATCGGACAGGAGCCGACCTCATTACGAACTGAGACACGATAAGTCCAGTCCATATTGTACATTTTGTGTTCCTAAGCTCACCTGAGTGACTCGCCTGTCCAGCCCAGGTTTCTGATCCAGTTGGAACGATTTACACACATCTACCCGGCTGTACATTTTGCCAAGCAGTGAGTCCGCTCCTCAAACACCAGGCCGGGACAATGGCAGGGTTTCCCTCGTCACTAAACCGTGTCTGTGGCTGTGTAGCTTTGTCAAACATGTTTGGGGGAAGGGATTAGCAGAGGGAGATAGGTGTGTGTGTTGGGGGGCTTTATAGAGAGAAAGTGGTTGAAATTAAATATGCAACACATGCATCTGAATTGTGCGGATGTTGCCAATTCCTCAGCTTTTAACCCTGCGACGGTCTCCCCCGGGGGCCGGCGAACAGCAGGTGCAGTAATCGCATTATTGTGTAGCAAGTGTTCTCCTGATTAACTACCCACTTGATTTCGGGCTGTGCGACGTCGAGGGCAGGGAAGACGCCGGGCTCGGAGAGGAGACGTCAGGGAGAGGTGTCACAAAAGTAGAAATAGATAAACCTTTTTTTCTTTTTGCCGTCTAATTAAAATTCCTTCTCTCTGATTAGAGGCATTCCATCACCCTGCCTGACAAATTGGCTTACAAAAAAAAGAAAGGCGCAGGAAAGAAAAAAGAAATCCCTTGGGCCCGCCTGCCTCAGCCGCGTAATTATTCCTGTTTAAACGGACACTAATAAATTCCCCCCGGGGCCACTGCTGTGTCATGCGGTCATAAATAATTGACTGCCTTTAAAGGGAGAGCTGACAGGGTTTCAATTATTAACCAGGCTAGAAGAGAGCGCAGTGGCGGACCCCCGCACACACTGCTGATTACGGGGGGAGTCAGGTTTAAATACCTGTCCCAGGGATGGACTGGAGGCCTGGATTCAGCCGGATCCACTGGACCCGTTGGCCGACTGAGATTCGACAAAACATCAACCATTAAAAACATTTTTTATGCCCGGTCCTCTCCGTG
The DNA here is from genome assembly GCF_036373705.1 of Amia ocellicauda. Classification (NCBI taxonomy): domain Eukaryota; kingdom Metazoa; phylum Chordata; class Actinopteri; order Amiiformes; family Amiidae; genus Amia; species Amia ocellicauda. The sequence goes on along the minus strand of NC_089867.1, from coordinate 25,431,596 downwards.
GGATTTCAGCTTCTGTGATATGGATTTAAAAAAGCAACTATCAAGAATCCGTTAGGGTTTTGAACTTTTTTTAACAGCCATTTACGCCAGCCCACTGAGGGACAGCCCCAGCCGGCCGGGCAATAAAGAGACTCGGGTTAAATACTTGTCAGTGTTGCTCCCAGTAAAACTATCTGAGTAAATGCATCTACACTCCCCTCTGTAGTGGTTTCAGTCAATCCCAGGATACACCAATGAAGAAGCAACACATTTATTATACAAAACATAAACACAGGTTAACCTGCAGCTCCTCTCACAGAACCAGCGATGAGAGCTGGAAGAAGCCTTTTTGTATCTTGTGATGAACAATAGGCTACAGTTGTTTCTATTGGAAGTGAGCTCATTAAAATCCAGTTGTACGGGTTTTCAGTTTAGCACATGCATAATAATACAGTCATTGATTAAGTCTCCAAGAGATTGAAAATACAAAAGACTGGTTAAAGTGCCTCTCAGGCAGCAGTTGGCCAAGTATTCAGAAGATAATGGCCGCATGCAGTTCCAGAAACCGTGAGCCGGAGGCGGAGGCAGGGTAGCATGCTTTTTGAAGATTTCTGTAGCATTCGGCGTTTAGTACGAAACTACAGATGAAAATATCGATCGTCTCTCTACAGATTCACGGACACACTCGCCGTTCAGGACAGACCGCCGCTGCTGCTCGAGACTGACATTCACGTCAATAAAACTATAATAAACAAGACTGAGTGCGTACTCACGCCTTATGGGCATTCAGGGGTTTGAAACCCCTTCCCACACACTGACAGCCAGGAGAGCGAACAGCCGGCCCAGTGCATCTCGGGACACGACAGATGGAGCCTATTGCTCTACAAGGTGTAGGATTCTGGTCCATAGTTATTTTTCCACCGCCTTCTTTTTCTCTCAACCTGTAAAAGGGGAGGATTCCAGCAGCGTCCTGTATGCTAAATGGGAAACGCAGACTATCTCACTGAAGAGTCCCCGCCACTCCCAACCCCATCCTCCCATCCTCCCTTTCTCAGCTCGACATCTCGTTTGGCCACCGGTGTCTTTTCTAAGCTGTGAAAACAATCAGACACGAATTGCTCAAGGCCCCCGCAGTAGCTCGGTCCTTTTCTTCATATATTTTGCAAACATCGAAGACCTCCTTTTCCCTTTTGATCGGGAACGCTTTGAGCTGGACTTCCTTACATAGCATCGTTCACGACTTGCGCACTCAAGGAATCCAATCTGACACAACCGCACAGTGTTCTAATGAAGCTCTTCCAAGCGACATGGACAGAAGTCCAAAACACAGACTCTTCCACCCAAAACACGTTTGTAAATCCCCTAATCTTAGGCCGCTTACAAACAGGGGCAGCTGTTTATACAGAGCGGTAAGACGTGCACATACAAAACAGCGTCCTGTTCACACGAGCGACACCAGTTGGGTGGATCTGGATTGAGCTGGTCGGTAAAGAATGGAAATAAATATGGAGATGTTTACAATATGAGTTACATTCTCCCCATGAATGACGCCAGACGTTACAAATGATTAGACGGCAACAGCTTCGTCTTTCACCGATGACATCTGATCGGTATGGCCATGACCGTTAAGGGTGTAAATCTTTAAGAGAGAAAACACGCTGCTGTGAATGAGGTTTCTTCTGTCAAGCCCTGGACACACACCCTGCTTGTCTGACAAAAGAAGAAGAGCTGTAATTAAAATAAGAGAATTGGGATTGTTTAAACCAAAGAGCACATCAGAATGGAACTTGAAATCTGGTTCATGATCGGGTTCAAGCCTTCAGAAAGAAAACAAACATACTTCCTTTACATTCTCTGGATTTAAAAAAAAGCTTTGTAGACGGCTGTGAATTGAGGCCTTAAAGCTGCGATGAAAGCGCCGCAGACAGACGCCGGCGAGTGGGAATCCCATTTCCGCCAAAGTGCGTCGATCCGCTCCTCGGCTCAGAGACACACCCCCGAGGTTTTTCTGCATAAAATACGATCTCCCAGTGGCTGCCCGAGATCCGCCCACATTGAGGGCAAAGGCTTTATCTTCAGGCAGTGGTTCTGGGGAGAACGAACTGTACCAGCACTGGAGAGATGAAGACGACACACTGTACACACAGCCTCTCTGACACGCGTTCAGCACTGTGTGACTGTGTGCGTCGGAGAGGCTGTGTGTACAGTGCGTCGTCTTCATCTCTCCAGTGCTTGCAGAGAAGCGATTAATCATCAACTTCCAATTAGGGCGACACGAAATGATACATCAATTTAAAAAACAAATGCTTAGATCCATAATCCATACATTCAACAAACGCTCGTGTCACTCCAACACACACACACAAAAGAAAAGGAACGCCAAACGATTCCACAGTGAAGTTAACATTTTATTTTTTTAAGTGCCATTCATGCATATCGGGGGGGGGGGGTTCTGGCAGCGACAATCCTAATGACACTTCGGAAGTTATTTTACAGCACTAAACTGATACAAAGAATAGCTGTGTCATTTCATTGGACAGCAAAAGTAATAAACCGTGCAATAACAAAAAAGGAAACAAAAAAAGAAAAAAGGAAACAAAAAAAACTAAAATAAAAAACAAATACAAGGAAAATAAAGTACAAACAAAACCTTTATAAACATTAAAACACTGACTAGAACTGCAGTTACAAGTAAAAGGTAGTGTCACACAAAAAGCCAACGCATTATCATCACATATATACAATATAGATATATACATATCACCCTCTGAATGAACAATAACAAAATACTCTGTATTCTTTCCCCCCCACCCATTTATTTGAATCTATGAGCCCCGCCTCCTCCCATAGTTCCCACCCACCCAGAGGAAAAAAAGGACGATTGAAAAGACACATATTTACAATAAAGCACAATAACACACCAACATTGAATAAAATAGGCCTCAAATACCAGTACTTGTTGGCAGTTTTCTCCCTTACTGTAACAAGGCGTCTCTTTTGCCATTTCCTCGTCTTCTGTGTTTAAAATGTTTTAAAATCTCTCTGGACGTAACAAACCGTATTACATCTCGACCGGTATAGCAAAATTGGATTCTCTTTAAAAACACGAAACACACACACGCACACATACACACAAGAATTGAGGGACCACTGTTAAAAATTTGGATGATGACTGTGTAGTTCTTTTGTTATTCATCTTTTCTTTTTTCACCACACCCCCCCACGCACGCACACATTTCCCCACCCCCCCGCCCCACACACATAAAGGGAAAAGACCCTCTGACCCCCCATTGGTGCTGTTTAAACCATAAGTTGTGCAAAAACTGCTCACTCTCTCCCACCCAGCCCAAGGCACCATAGAAGAAGTGCTGAGTTCAGGATTGCCACCTGGACAGAAGCTCGATTATCAGTTATAAAAACGCACCGCGATCACAGAGAGATCCGTCTGACTTGTCGAATTGGCGTCTCGCTTCAGGCCGCTTGCGGTTTTCAGCACCACGGAGGTGGCAACCCTAACCACGAGGCACCACGCAACCCCAGGCCGAAGCACAGAGACGCGGCGGAGAGGTTACCGCACGCGGGTGACGCAGAGATCCATCGCCAGCCGACCGGTGACTTTTCTATGACTCCGATTCTTCAAAGACAGGAACCCCATCGTGATCGTCTTCTCTCCAGTTCTATTTTCTGTCGTTGTTGTTTTGTGCAGTTGCTCTCTCTTTAGATTATAAAATAGGTCAATGTTTTAATTCACCACGAGGGGTTTGAATGACTGTCAGCAACATGCACTGCCTTCAAAAGACTTAGATTAATTGGGAGAAGGGGTGAATTTTAACCAGTTTATGGCCGAATCGGCTTCTCTGGTTCCTTAGCTTATTATTGGGCTGGTTTTGCCACTGATTGTAATGTTGAAAGCATGATTTTCAAAATGGACAAGAACCGCACAACACTGGCGCCTACGATCCGCTCCAATCTAACAACATGATAGAGCACAGTCAACTACCTAGATAAGTAGCAAACAAAACCCAGAGTATATTTTCAGTCAGAATAGTTGAAATAGCTCTTCTTTTTGGTGATGCGAGGTAATGTATAGAAAGCAATCACTGTGGTGGAAAAAACCCACTAGAGACACTACACAGCTTTACACAGTGTAATCCATCAGGTACAGCTGCGTTAGTGCGCCGTGAAAACAAAAACACAACACAGCTTGGGTTTCTGCAGAAGTGAAGCGAACATCTGGAAGATGGGAATGATGGATTGTTATTATTGTCCGTGTTTTCTAATATGCAGGATTGTCAATAATATGTGCTTACTCTCAGTGGTCAGAGACGTTCATCAGAGATGTCCAAACACACACGCTTTCAAAGATGTGCCATAAAACAGGACCATCACAGGGCATTAACACCACACCTCGCTTGTGCAACTTGAATCAGAGAGGCTCTTGGGTAATTGCAACTCGCTAATCTAGTCCAATTCGGTGGATGTAAACTAAACCCCATCTCTCTGTGCATTTTTGAAGAGATTTTCTTTACTTGGTTTTACTGAAGTGAAGAAAAACACAATCAGAGAAAAGCCTAGGCTGGGGCTGTGCAAACTCTTTTACCATCAATATATGTTTTTATTTTTCTGTATATATACATAAAAAAGGCTTAACCTTCAGGGTGAGAACTGCATAATGACAGAGCTGTAGACAGGAAAGTCTCAGAAATTAATCTGATAACGCCTGCAGTCCAGCAGCTCGAGAGCAGATTACACTGTGTTAGTTGGGGACAAAGACACAACCGATCCGATATATACAGATGTTTTAGATATCTCTTCACTTCCATTAATTTGTCATAAGAAAGTTTACAAATGAGAGGAGGCCATTTGACCTCATCTGTAAATCCATGATCGGTATTAGTATATTTCCAATGATCTGATATACAGCCGGATCACTACATCACTTCAGCCTTCAGAAAAACTGCCAACATGATGTCCCAATCTGTGCCATTTGGTTTCAGGAAAAAAAAGCGTCAACGACAAAATACCAGCAAAATTAAATGAAAACAAAACCAACAAACAAAAAACAGCAGCAGCAACACACTTGTACGTTAAGTCTGCTTCACTGCGTCAGAAACGATGGGAAACGTTACAAAAGCCTGATCGGAAAACCTGCAGCACAGCAACGCACAGTGACAAAAGAACTCCCGGCGCGGTTCTGCCACGACCGCGCACGAGCTGCACACGGCAATCGTGCTCTCGTCCCGGCTCCACCCCAGACCTCTGTGATTGACTACAGGCAACAGAGCGAGAGAAGGAAAGAAAGAGCAAAAGAGAGAGAGTGTGCCAAGTGTGCCAGCCGCCACCGGGTCAGGCAGCTGTGACATCATTAGCTTAGACTGCGTGTCTTCATCTGGCACCAATAGTAACGTCTCTCTCTCCCTCTCACTCCCCCCACCGTTTCTCCTTTGTGCTGTAAAGCCAGCTTCCGACAATTATCTCCTTCTAAAAAGCAGCCATATGCACAGATGAGTGCTGAGGGGGAAGGAAAAAAAAAAAAAAAAAGAAGAGTGCTTGGCTTTCAGCATCCCTGCACACACCACCCACCCCCTGTGTGCGCCTCCCCTTCGAACGCCGCGCGGTGCTCAGTCAGGGGCCCACACTGACCAGTGGCGGGTTGAGGCATCACCCTCTATAAACACAGTATAAACTCGCGGGACCCCCGCTCCCCGTCCCGCCGCCTCCGTGTCGTTGGCCCTATGCTCTCACTGCTCCAGTCCCCTCGTGCACAGCCGGGTCACAGTAAGGCACAGGGAGTTGCCCTCGGTCACAGCGATTCAGAGATTAGAGTTCGGATGCTCGACTCTCTGGGGAAACCGGCAGATTCACCCAAAGCTCGTGAACGTGAGTCTCCATGCGACTCCACGATCAGCGACCGCAGACGCCTCGAAGGCCGAAGGGGCGATCCGAGCGATTCGTGATTCAGCTCCAATCCCTCCCTTTCCCAGAAGCTAATTTCAGTGAGGAGAAGATACCCAGGGTTTCCCCCAGAACTTAGCATCCGTTACCGAATCGGCTTAAGCCAGGCAGGTAATTGAGACTATATTAACATGATATTACGTTATATCAACAAACAATTCCTGATCAACAGATTGGCAAGAAGAAACTAAATGCTGGGCGGTGCCAGGCATTTCAGGATCAGCACAGGTGTCATGTGGATTATCGGTGAATCCATGTTTTGGGAAAAAAAACCTCTAAAATCAGCTTCTCCTCACTGCAATGAGCTGGGACTCTCACCCCCCCCCCCCCCCGCACTCCTGGCTCTTCTCTCACACACACACACACACACACACAGTCTCAACCCTGGTTCAACAGCCACAGAAAAAGGCCGAGCAAAAGGATGTGATCGCGCCGACTTTGTGCTCGTGCCACACAATGTACCCAGTCCCCCATCCCCGGTCACGTGCAGGGAGTCTTTCCGCCGGGCTGAGGGGCAGCGCGTCGCCGTCCCAGGGCCGCGAGCGTCGACGTGCGAGAGACATCTTGGCAGACCGACCCGAGCAGATTGTCAAAACAAAAAAAGCACCCACGTCTCGCAAGATTCAGATGTGGCTCTCTGGGGTATGAGAGGGACGCGTATAGCCGAGATGCCTACAGACATCTCTGGAACAGGTGAACAAAGGAGACTGGGAACCTTATGGTCTGAGAGAGAGAGACACAGAGAGAGAGAGAGAGAGACGCACACAGAGAGAGAGAGAGAGAGAGAGAGAGAGACTGCTTAATTACTCCTAGTTTGCACACCCACCACCTCCTCCTGCACTCCACCCACCAACAGTGTCACGGTTGTGTTTGTTTTTCTAAATACGTCCCAAAAAGGGGTTGTCAATTAAAGCGTGCCCCTTCGATTCCCGATGTGATCCACTAGTGAGAGAAACTGGCTCCTGCAGGGGCCCTGAGTTGACGCTGGACTCGGTGCTTCGAAACGACGGAGCGTCACACGCGAGGGGGGGGGGGGATTGTACTTGCAGACATTCAACCATATTTAGCCAATTAGTAAAATGCATTTCAAAGAAAACAAAACACACAAACAGATAGAAAAACTACCAAAATAAAAACCAGTTTCAGAATCCTGGATGCACCCGTTCCAGAACCGCTGCAGCGCCGGTGATGACGTTAAGATACTGTACAGGAGGAAACACGTATAAAGTGGGCTCAAATACTATGAAGGTAAGGATTCGGGGTTCCGGGGTGGGTTTGGATCGTGTGTGATGGAGGGAGGGGAGGGTCGTTCCCACAATGCCATTGAATGGAAAGCGCCAACTCTTTGCATTGAGGTTCGTCTCTCTCTTCTCTCTCCAATCGGGTCTGGGGGGGTTCAAGAGCGACTCGTCACGCCAGGCGCTGAGACCCTCGCCAATCGACCCAACCAGCGTCTCACCGGCCCTGCCGCCCCCCGCCTCGGACATGGCCAGGCGGCGATGTCCACCCCGGGGCCCGGGACGGGCCCAATCAGAGGCTCTCTGTCCCCTCCCCGTCCCGTCGAAGCGTCCAGGACTCCCCTCTTCCAGGACTCCCCTCGGATGTTTAAAAAAATTAAAAACGAAGAGATGGCCTGGTCAGTCCACAGGAGAGAGAGACGCGAGCCCATGAGAGTCGCTCACACCGCACGACAGTTCAGGAGCGACAGAACGAAAGGGGATTCGGCCCTGGGGGGGAGTGTGTGTGTGGACAAAAAGAACATACTACTTGCCCCGCGACAAGTACAAAAGCGATAATTTAAACTCGTCCTACTAAATATGATTGTCTTCAAAGTAACATTTTCTTTTTTTTTCTTTTTCTCGCATTTCCTCATAAAAAGACCGGGACTCCGGAGTTCCTCGTCTGAAACGACGCCCGCACTCCCGGAGGCTCCCGTCCGAGATTGTCTCCCTCTCCAGAGCGCGGGACGCCCCCCCTCCCCCCCCCAGGTCCCTCCGGGCACTGGGAGGGGGGAGGGGCGGCAGAGCGTCGGTGGGGGGGCGGGGGGCGGAGGCTGGGATGGAGGCCGCTGGGGGTGGGGGGGGCCTACACGATGGAGTCCCAGTCAAAGTCGTCCTGGATGTCATCGGGAGGCAGCCGACGCATCTGGAAGTTGGCCGGGGGAATCATGTGCTGCGGGTTCATGGGAGGGTGGTGTCCTGTGGAGAGGGAAAAGGGCTTGAGATGGGGCCACTGCTGGGGGGGACTGAACACAACTCAGCTGCGCACACACACACACACAATGCACACAATACACACACGCCCACATGCACAGTCCAGTAAAGTCAGCTGTACCTGTCATGGTGGGGCCGGCGCTGCTCAGCGGGGCCATGTGGGGGTATCCAGGGGGGCCCATCATTGAAGTCGGCATGTTTTGTCTGGAGTCCATGTAAATATTGCCTAGACAGAGGAGGAGACCGTAAGACATTGAGCAGACAAGACAGGAAGCACTGCTCTGTCACAGCCAGAGTCATGCTGTGATAATTATTCAGTCTGTTGGCATGAAACAAAATAGGTAAGAAGATAAAAAGACATTCAACTGATTCCTTTATCTAATAATCTCCAGTATGAATTAATTCATTAAATCTTTATAGTCTGAGTGTACAGGTCAGGTGGGGGTGTTTACAGTCCTAGTGTTGCAGCACATACAGCTATACAGCTATATATACCTGCGATAAATAAAGCCAACAGATGTAGGTGCTGTGCAAATGAAAGGATCTAAAGAAGAGTTTTATCAAAACACTACGATCAACAACACTCTCCTTCCTGGCTATGAACACCCGTACTATTTTGCTATTCTGTGTCCGTGACCTTTAATGTATTTGACACACATTCACAAGCCCTCTGTATCGGGAGTCTGGATCTGCGTTGGGCAGGTCGGCCATATGATGTCATCGTGGTCTACTTCATATGATGTATTACAGGCACGTTGAGAGTGCAGGACTGGGGGCACACAATGCGCACGAGGCATAGGGACGGCGAGGGGGGGGGCTGACCTGTGGGGAGGTGCTGGCTGGGCTTGTTGGGGTGCATGGTGCCGTGGCACACGGGCGGCTGCACTGCCCCCTGTGGCGGGATGACTCCAGTCCGGGTGAAGAACTGGTTGATTGAAGAGCAGAGGTCTGCAATCTGCGCCGGGTCCAGAGACCAGTTATTGAGATCGGCCTGCCTCATGCTCTCCTTCAGCCCTACGGGAACAGACAAACGACAGTCAACATCAAGCGTTGGGTGGTACAGCGCCTTGCAGGAACTCAAGAGGGCTGGAGAACCCAACCCGTCTTTATTTGCTATACTGCTCCATATTTTCCATCTCACAAAATGTACAACTGTTAAAAGGACACGATTTGCCCCATTATTTACCCACCACTGATTTCAGGAAGTGAGGAACAAGTCTTGTTCTGGAGCAGCTTTGACATTTCTTTAAATTGCCCTCATTTCTGAGAGGACTTAAATAAGGAAGTGCATGTTTCTTCTTCGCTAATTGGCTAATGTGGGTCAACTAACCCATCTAGTTAGAATTAACCTGGGTGATATTTGTCCTGTTCTACAAAACTGTGAACTGGGACTTATGAGCCACAACCAAACTGCCACACTGGCATCTCTGGCTAAAGGGATTCCTGATGTCCAGCGAAACACCAAGCGAACACAGGGCGCAAGGCAGGGGGACGCCCTGGTCAGGACTGGACACACACGTGCACATAGACGATGCAGAGACACGCAAAGAGACGCACGCACACGCATAGACTCACACAGACTCAAAGATGGAGTCAAACCTGGGTCCCAGGAGCTGTTAGGCAGCTGCACTAACCACGGCGCCACCCTGTGTGTCCAACATTCAAGTCCTAACTGACCGGGAGAGGCGATTCAGACCAATGTCTTCCTCTTGAGTCTTTGAAACGATCATTAGCGAGTCAAAACAGGCCGAGACAGAGAATCACAGACAACACAAACTGCGTATGAAGTGTGGATTGAAATGACAGGGGGTGGGGGGGGGGCAACAGCTGACAGAACTAGCCCTTTTAAAATGGATTCAAACAGATTGAGCTTGAAAAGAAGCGATTCCTCACTGGGTCAAACAATAGGAATGACCTCTGCAGGATTTATTTTATTTTATTCAAAACCACCTTGCAATTTAATTACATCTTTGGAAAATGGACTTGATCTACGGAGAACAACTGCATTCACTAATTAGACTTCAAGCCCTTGTTCTTTAATTGAAGAGGCACTGAAAATTAATCGCCCCCCCACCCCCCTAATCAGCCTCACTTCACCCCTCCCAGAGAAACCACGGATTCACTTCGAGCCGAGAGAAAGCGCTCAAACGCCAGGCGCTGTGTGAGCAAGACTTCTTCGCCAGGTCGGCTAATCTCATTAAAGAGCCTCCTGCTCCCGCCATCTTAATACGTCTCGGGCGCTCAGTGTCAGCCGTCACCCATCGTTCTCCATTCACATTAAAACATATCGATGTTTTCAATATTAATATTGTTAAAGGCTTTTCTGGTTGTTTTTTTTAAGAACGAGTCGCGCTCTAATTAATAAGAGCCCAAAGCAGTCCTCTCTGAGGGCCGAGAGTCACGGAGAGAAACGAAAGCGTGTGGAAGTGCGTCTGCTCTGCCTGAGGTCACTGCTCAGACGGGAGATGGATACCAGGGGACGATCCTTGTGCTAAACACGTGGAGAACAGGGTAAATATCTTCATCGAACAAGACTGATTGTGAGCAATAGCCCTGAAATAAGCAAGCGGCAGATTGGACTCTTCATTTCATTCAACCATTTGTTAATTTGTATAGCTGCCTTACCAGCCCATAGCAAACAGAAGCAAGCAGAAAAGAAATGCATATTCTGTGTCTTTATAAATGAGTGCTGTGATACACAACCAAGCATTTCTACAGTCTGGTAAACAATGAACACTCGTGATTGACCATTGTGGTCGTTAAACACACAGAGCCTGCAGCCGGTCTCACCTTGAAAGGGCGAGAGGTCCACATCGGCCCAGTTGTAACTGCTGGCAATGCGACAGCTCTCTTTCAGTGCATCGAGATTGGGGTACCAGTCTGTGGGGAGACCTGCGGGCACAGACAGAGGGGCTGGGTACTCATGAACCAGTGTCTGCACTCAGCCTCACGAACAAGGGGTTGTATGGATTATAATGTGTACACACACACACACACACACACATATATATATATGAATATACACATATATAATACATATATACACACACAGTATATATATATATATATATATACATATAAACAGCAAAAAAAAAAAAAAAAACATTGAGGCCACCTGGCCACTAGGAGTCACTGTGGCCTCAGTCAGGCATGTCATGGAATTCTGTAGATGGAATACATACATATATAAGAACTAATTTCAAAGTCTTTATTAACCTGGTAAAAAAGACAGTTTGCAACAAAATTGTAAATATATTAAACCTAAAAGCAAAAAGGACAGAAAAAAAAAATCTACTAAACAGAGCAAATGATGTGCAATGTTTGATATCTGAACTCCCCTTGCAGTGAAATGTGAGGTTATGTTGGACAAACTGCGGCCTGTTCCTCTGATTTTAAGTGTAAAAATGTAATAAATAGCATATTTTGTGCCCTTTGTACAGAGACACTAATATGACAGACTTGAAAGTGTGTAGCAACGGGGATTTACATTAACATTGTTTCCATAAATGCAGCACTGCTCTGTGACAGGGGGGTGAACAGCCTTTACTTCACACCCCAGGAGCAGCACTTCCTGCCCCTCAGCACAGCGGCTTCACTGCCACTCATCGTTTCAATAAACGCCAATCAGAGAGCACACAGAAATACTGCACGTCTGAGCACGTCCCGCTGCAAGACACCAATACTGAGCACGTCCCGCTGCAACACGACCAACACTGAGCATGTCCTGCTGCACGACGCCAATACTAAACACGTCCTACAGCACAACCAATACCAAACATGACCTGCACGGAAACCAATACTGACCGCGTCCTGCAACACAACCAATACTGACCGCGTCCTGCATGGAAGCCAATACCGAACACATCCTGCATGATGACAAAAATCAGCGGAGCAGCACTGCAGAATTATCAAGTGTCTTAAGATCTTAAAAAAGCTTCCGTTTTCTCATTATCATTTTAAAGCTACAAAGGAATGAGTTAAAGTGAAGATGGGGACGTGTTGGGAAAGCCTGTGGGCCAACAGCTAAGCTCTACTGAACACACATCATCAACGCATTAACTCAAGTCACAAAGGTTGGTCTTCTGAAAGTATGGAATCCAAACTGCATCGACGTCCCAAGAGCAGAAATGTGTGCCAACGAACGCGTTCACAGTGTTTGCAAGCTCACTGTTCTGCAGCGCAGACCCTGACCGGTCCTGAGGCTTTATTTGCGCTGTTCATTAAGGTCTACCGACCAAAGGAAGAGCGTGAACGAGGACCAGGGCTCGTGCTGATCGCTCCCCTCCTCACAGCTGTACTTACCAGTGTTGCAGGGTATCTGTTGCTGGGCAGGGTGGGGCTGGTGCGACAGCGACTGGTGCTGGTGGTTTTGATGCTGTTGTTGTTGTTGTTGTTGTTGCTGCTGTTGTTGCTGCTGTTGTTGTTGCTGCTGCTGCTGCTGCTGCTGCTGCTGGGAAGGGTGTTGCCCGTGCTGCTGTGCATGCTGGGTGTGCTGAGGTGCATGCTGGGAAGGGTGCTGCCCATGTTGCTGTGCATGCTGGGACGGATGCTGCCCGTGCTGCTGCGCATGCTGAGAGGGGTGGGAGGGGTGCTGGGAGGGGTGCTGGCCGTGCTGTTGGGGGTGCTGTGAGGGGTGCTGTCCGTGAGTCTGGGCGTGGGCGGGGTGCTGCGAGGGGTGCTGGCCGTGTTGGGGGTGCTGGCTGTGCTGAGCGTGCTGGGAGAGGTGCTGGCCATGCGGCGAGCTGTGGGCCGAGTGGGCGTTCTGGGGCTGCGGCGGGGCCTGGCCGTGCAGCTGCGAGGGGTGCGAGAGCGGCACCTGGCCCGTGCTGTTGGTGAGGCTGTTCTGGCCGCTGTGGGGGTGGCTGCTGACCGTGCTGCTGGGGGAGTGCTGGTAGGAACAGGAGGTGTGGGTCTGCTGCGTCGACTCCGAGGGCAGGTTGATCAGACCTGCGGGGGGCACGCACACACACACACAAGGACACGCGTCACAAAGCGTCCAAGAGGGTTGAGAGGGTGAGAAGAACTGATTCAACAACACACAAAAACCACGTGCGTTTCGTACACACACAGGAGAAATGTCCCTGTCGTTGTGGTGCAGAGTGTTTGCACAGAGTCCGCACCGCAGAGGGTTAACCTGCTCTGCAGCGTGACGTCGCGTGTTTCACTATGTGCCGTTCTGATGTATGCCTTGTTAATAACAATTTATATCATTTCTTGTAGTGGGGCCCACAACAGATGTTAGGACATTCATCATCGAAGAGACAGATTCTTGATTCCGTCTCAGATAATTGTCTTAACTATGATTCCAGGTGCAAAACCATTTGAAGGCAGATATGTTTGAGAATCTTATTATGAGGAATTTGAGTGCCGGATTTTGCGTGTGTGTGTTTGTTTGTTTGTTTGTTTGTGATCAGCAAAAATGTGTTACACTGAGAACAGAAGCTAAAGCATAAACATCCAAACAAAGTTTCCACAACTACCGACAAGTGTGGCGGTGCTCTGTCAGCTGTCACAGTGAATTCATTTGATTGAAGGGCTTTTAGAGATGACTTCTCACAGTGCTGCCACCGCTAATTGAGAACATTCATTTCAGAGGTGACAGAGGCGATCTCTTATCAGGTAAAAAAGCCTATTGTCCTAACGGGAAATTTGAGAAAGCAATTAGCCAACAACCAAGAATACTAACCTCAGCTCATTAGCTACTATCAAAGCTGGTAAATTAGCTCACTGTCTGCAGTGCAGTCATGTGCAATCCACTTGCAAATGCATGAATTTTAATTGCAGAAGGCACATCGAAGCAAGAGATTTCACATTAATACATATAAAAAAAGGTAACAAAACGAAACCAATAACATGTACATGATTTAAGCAATTAAAATAAAGAGGAGCGGGTTCAGATTCTATTATTAGCAATGAAGTCTTTTTGATTTTGAAACTAGGCTGCGGAGCACGCGCTCACAGTAATTTGCACCTAACCTACTTTGTCAGTGCATTTAGTTTGTCAATCTGATTATATATATATATATATATATATATATATATATATATATATATATTTAAAAAAAAGACTTCTGGCAATTTTACTTCGACTTAAGGTGTAAACAATATATATAAACTTTATATTTAATGAAGCAACAATGATGGTGCTGAACAGAGGAGCAGGATCTCAGGTACCGTTTTGGAGGAGGGGGCTATTGTTCTGTCATCATGGTGTGTGCGCGGGGATATCTGAACCCTGAACGGACTCATCACAAAGTTCAGGTTTTAAAAAGCAATTCTTCTCATTGAGGCAGTCATCAGATAAGAGTCATTTTTTGGTGGAAATGAGCTCAAGGCAAAGTCATGTTTGACAAAAAGCTGGCCTATAAACAGCCATCGGCCAACTGTGTAACAGGCCTACCTGTACCCGAGAGAGAGAGGCAGTACTGAGCACATGAGCGTTGCGTGTTCATCTGCAGGGGACAATTCCTCTTGAAAGCACGCCTCTTGCTCTCTGGACTGCCTGACCCTGCATATATATTGTGTGGCTCGGTTAACAGAGGGCTACGCAAGAGAAAATTAATATTTCTATGAGGCGAGAAGGAAAGAAACACTGTGGCGTCTTCTTTCGGAGTCTTATTTTACAGATTTTAGTTGTTTTGCTTTGTTAAAAATCAAACCAGGCAAAGGGCTACAGTCTGGAAACCTCTAATTATGAGACTTATCAGAGAAATTAAAGGCTGCGATGGTTTTCAGATGGACGCCATTACACTCAGAAGATTTTTTTTTTTTATTGCGAATTAGTTCATCATATTAGACAGATAAGCCCCCTGGCCAGATTGAAAACGTAATTAACAGGTGTTGAGGTGTGAAGTAAGAGGATTTGGCTACAGTCAATTCTGAACTTCTAAATATATTGAAAAGCAGCCGAGGGTGCTCCTGTTGAGCTCAAGTTTTCTTTTTCCACCCATTATGGATGCCCGATGGGGAACAAACCCACAGTGCTCGGCAGCGACTCACCCTGCTGGCTGAAAGACTGCTCGAAGACGGACTTGTAAAGGCTGCGGAAGGAGGCACTGAGATCTTCGAAGTTGTTGTCGGTGAAGAGAACCTGTTTGTCCCGCTCCGGCATGCTGTACTGGGGCTGCGGCGGCTGCTGGAGACTCATGGCCTGGGACACGGGCTCGGGGTGGCTGGTAACCTGCAGGGGAGAGAGTGTTATCAGAGGATCCATCGCCCGCCCACTGGCCAGCACCCGCTGCCAAACCCCCGCTCTCCCAAAACAAAACAACCACCATTCGTGCCTGCATTCATATTCACACACTTTTCTGCTCCAAACTCGTACACGGACTTCAAAATTCAATTTTAAGGAGTCTCTGTATCAATTAATGTGGTTTTGTCAGCTTGGTACTAATACTTTTTTGTAATAAGCACATGGGCGTTCATAACATTACATTATTTGTCATTTAGCAGACGCTCTTATCCAGGGCGACTTACATTTGTACCCATTTATACAGCTGTGTATTTTACTGGAGCAATCTAAGTGAAGTACCTGCTCAAGGGTACAACAGCACTGCCCACCCGGGATTTGAACCCACAACCTACCAGTTATGAGTCCAGAGCCCTAAATACTACTCCACAGTGCTGTTCAGCGAGAGCCGCTATCCCTCTCGCGTTTATGAGAATGGAAATGTGTCAGAGTCTGCCACTCCGAGCCCCTGTCTCCCGTGAAGAGAAAGCTGCTGCGACTCGTGAGATCCTCCGTGGCACTGAGAAAATGTCACAAGTGATCAGCTTCACCGGCACGCTGCTCCGGCATCACCCATACTGACTAACGAGGCAGAGCGGACTTTGATCTTAAACGACGTGACGTGAGGAAGGTAAATCTGGAGGACTTATCCTGATGCCTCGAGGCCCTGCGGAGAAGACAATGCTCACCGGTTCAGGGAGGCGGAGGTTAAAGACAGGGAGCACGGGCCACAGAAATCACGACACCGCAGTTTTATGCACACTTCACTCGGGAACGCCATGCTTTTCAGCTACATCCTTCTAAGATTACGCCATCAAAGGGTTCAAGCCAATTCCCCAATTTAATTCAGTGCTTTGTTGGAAGGATTCCCACACAAACTCTGAGATCATGAGGACCTGACCTCCAGGCCACAGTGGAGCTGTTGCCAACATAGCTGCGTTAGCGTGCATTGAGACGATGGGAGACGCGTGTTACTTGGCCGCAGATCAGGGCTGAATCTGTTAATATTTGTACAGCGACGGTCAGAAACAGGTCTGCCATAAAGCTTCACACGAAGTAAGCTTTACTACAAGAGCCACCCAATCCAAAGAGTAACGCAGAGCTGACGCGAATGTTTCATCGCTGGAGATACGCGATCTAACCCCCATAACATGACTGCATTCCTAAGACGCCACAGGCGGCTATTTAAACGGCTTCAAGACCTTCTGGGAATACCGCCGGGGCTTCCCAGGCTAGAGAGTGTGTGTTGTTTGCCCAGTGTGGACAGCTTGCGAGTGCAAATACGCAGTCTATTTAAAGTGCGGGGAGTCTTCTACTGCAGGCCGTGTCCCCCGTCTCCGCCCGGGTGTAACACTGCAGTGAGAAGTGGGACAGACCCTTTAGATCCATTCAGGGGTCAGAAATCTCCCTTTCCAGAGTTCGGAAGAATGCCGCTCTTCCATAAACCGTTTTCAGTCTCCTCTTGGTACACTTCCGCATGACTGCCACCCAGGAGACATTTTTAACAGCAGCATCCAAAAGCTTAGATCTCTTGTAGAATTACTAGATGCAAATTAATAAATCATGTATTTTCAACTGACGCAGTGGTGCAGAGAGAAGAACATAAGAACATAAGAGTGTACAAAAGAGAGGAGGCCATTCGCCCCATCGTGCTCGTTTGGTGTCCATTAATAACTAAGTGATCAAGGATCCTATCCAGTCTGTTTTTGAATGTTCCCACATTGTCTCTTCAGCCACATCGCTGGGGAGTTTGTTCAGATTGTGACGCCTCTCTGTGTGAAGAAGTGTCTCCTGTTTTCTGTCTTGAATGCCTTGAAGCCCAATTTCCATTTGCGTGTGTCCTTGCTCATCTAAGAGGTCTGGGGATGTGAGCATCTATACTAACTGCCATTGCCAATTAAAGCAATGAAAGGGCAGAGGACAAGTATCGAAGTATAGGAGTTTAAACACTATCTTTGCTTAGTTTGTGGATGGAGGTGCTCTGAGAGTGACCCAGAAGTAAACAGAAAAGAACCCTGAAGGCAGTATTAATCTGTTTAGGAATACACAGATGATGGGTACATTCTAAATAATCGAATCTAATTGAAAAACTCTGAGAAATATCAGATGTAAAGTAAAACTCAAGGAAAAACAACAAACTAACAACCAAAAAGAAAACATCCCGTCTTTCAAGCTGCCAAAGCATATCCATTTCAGTGAGCATTCAGTCGATTGAAGTGCTGGAAGGAGCCCGGAGCACAGATTGACCTGTGACAGTTTGCTCGCGCCTTGACTCAAGAACAAACCATAAAAAAAAAAAAAAGAAAACGGAGAAGGATTTCTGGCGGGATTTAAAAAGCCTCAGATGTCCTTTACCAATAACTCCGAGCAAACGACACGTAAGCACAACCACCAGCGGGCCAGGCGTGTGTGTGTGTCTATGTCTGTGTGTGTGCAGCGTCCCGGGCATCCTGCCGTTACCGTCCGCCGATGGCCACGACAGATGAAGTCAGAGTCAAGAAATGGCTAATTCGGAGGCAATGATTAAGTGCTTCGCATCTGCTCCGCCGAAATCTAATTGCTTGCCCTTTTGATACCGAGGTGCTGACGAACAGAGCGCATGTGAGGAGAGGGAGACCAGCATCGATTTCCATCGCTGCGAGAGAGGGCTGTGCAATCCCAAAAGAAGACAGTTTTATTAATGAAAAAGAGGAGAGAAAACTAAAATTCGGGACTTAAAACCCGCAGCCTGGCGTCGGGAGAACATCACACTGGGCTTGAGACCACTCTGCTGTTGAAGATGGCGCCACTCCACGCTGCCAGGACTCTTACCGGTGTGTAGCTGTGCACGCTGCCCACGCTGTTCAAGTTGACCGACGCCAGGCTCTGGTCCGAGAGGCTGTTGTTAAGGCTGCTGCGGGGGCTGTCACTGCCATCCTGCTCTGGGTTGTAAATGGATACCTGGAAGGAGGAAAACCATGGTTAGCGCTCTGACACTGCCGTGCCTCAGGGCGGGGGGGGCAGAACACTTTCACACAGGGATGAGAAATGGTCATAGAAATAATCTAGTTCTTCACAGAGACAAAAAAAACAAACTGAGCAAAAACAAAAACAGGAAACAACTGGAGCGCAAACGCAATTTGGAAAGTAAAGTAAAAGGTGTGAATTCCTCTCCATTAATATGACAAATATCTTCACACCCAGTCTGCAGATGTTTCTGTTATTTCACAGGTCAAATTGCACCGAGGTTTGTCTCACCAGAGATTAAAATACAAACATCCATCCATCACCGCAGACAAGCAGGCTTTCGTACCTGCAGTGCCACAAACACAGAGAGGGTCTGGAGGCAAAACTTCCCGGGGATAAAGATCTGACTGCTGGTCATGTCAAACGCATCTGAGCACAGAATATAAACCCTGGACGGCAGACACGGCGTTAATCACTTGACCTGCCGGACCTACAGGCATAACCTCAACCACCACCAGATGGATTTTAACTTATATTCTTGCGATCCTGCCTTTCAAACATCGTCAACGGCATTTAAATTTAGGAAAAGTCAAGAACAGACAAACGTGCATCTTTCACAACCACAGAGTAACTGCAATATAAAAGTGTTACCCGTCAAATTGACAGCCTTGGCATTTCTAGTGATAGTTACTTGATAGTTGAATTTTATAATGAAAAGTAAAAAAACAAACGGAAGGTAACTTTAGATGTGCTGTTATTTAATCCAACGTCCATGTAGGTAGTACAACACAACTGGATGGAATTTACAAGAAAAACAGAATGTGATTTAAAAAAAAGTCACAAGACTTGGGGTATGTTAAAGATCACACCGGGACAGGTATTTTGTGTCGCCCCTCGCGCTGACGAACAGAAGACTGTAGCCGGGTGTAAGCCACCGAACAAACACACGCGGCGCTGCGACAGGACGTGAGCTCAGAGAGGCTCCTGTCTGACACGCTGCTCTGGGGGGCTCTGGCAGCATTTCAAACACCACCACCAGGACATCAGAGAGCTGACACGGACACGCGTTGGTCGTTGTAAGGAAGCCACTGAAGGTGTGACCTGCTCAGCGGCAGCGCGCTCGTTTCCCCAGAGGGAGATCATCTCGTCAGCGCGTTTGTAGTGTCTAACATCCAGACTCTGCTCATACCACCCTCTCTCTCTCCGGTGCCTCGCCTGTCCCTGTCTGCCCTGCAGTGCGCTTTGCTCATCTTTCACCAGCTGCTGGGATATACAGATCGAGTCACGGACACCTTGGCTGAAATCCTTGGCTCTTCGTGGAAAGTGACTGCGTTGTATCTGTTCATACTCTACTGGATAATTCACTGCTTTACGGTAGACTGTTTCTTGTTAAATGTCTTTGTAAGTGTTAAAGGTCTTACTGTGTACAGTTCTGGGCTCCACACTTCAAGAAAGATATCGCTGCTCTAGAGGCAGTTCAGAGGAGAGCAACCAGACTTATTCCAGGTCTGAAGGGAAAGTCCTACTGAGAGACTGAGGACCTGAACCTTTTCACCCTGGAACAGAGGAGACTACGTGGGGACTCGATCCAAGTCTTCAAAATCATGAAAGGCATCGACCACATCAAACCAGAGGAGCTTTTCCAGATCAGCAGGGACACACGCACCCGGGGACACAAATGGAAATTGGGCTTCAAGGCATTCAAGACAGAAAACAGGAGACACTTCTTCACACAGGGAGGCGTCACAATCTGAACAAACTCCCCAGCGATGTGGCTGAAGCTGAGCGTTTTTTATGCCCTCCGTTATACTTGTTTTGCAGAACACTATTAAGCTCCAATGCATTACGTATAGCCACCATCGAGGGAACGCTATAGAAATGTTTACAACACCCTTCGCATTTCCTTGCTGCCATGGACGGTCTCTTCTCTTTTGTGGGCTCCCACAAAACACTTCTGATTGGTTCATGTATCCAATTTCACAGCTCAAGACTAAAGGCTTATACATGCCTGGAGTTCAATTGTGCAGAAATGGTAACGATTAAAATCAAACACACAGGAGGCTGGAGAAGTAAAAATGTTGTGTAATTAAGTCACAAAAGGAGCTTTTTAGCCTTAAGCACCTCGCCACAATCTATTTTTCCACGGTAAAGCAGAAGAAATGTGTTTTAAGAGCCTCGCAATAAAAAAAGTGTGGGTTAGTTTAGATCTCAAATCCCTCATGCCATACAGACATTCACACACATCCACTCGCTACAGGATTAAGAGATGTTTCACTGATATTGCTGTGCGTTCTCAGGGTTGATTGTGTGTTTGTGTGTGTAAGCAAAGTAACAGTATTTTTTGTTTTGCATTAAAGTAAAACCCCTCTAGTGCCCTGTGCATGCTAGTATAAGCTGATGCACAAGGCGTGGATTATTAAAACCCATCCTGGCACATAATGCAATACCAATCCAGCAACGCCCGGAGGATTCCCTTCGCCACACTCCAGTGTCGTAAACACGGGGGGAAAACAAGGTCAGAGGCTGCATGTCGGGTCCACAGCAGATCCTCTTAACACAGCAGGTTATAAAGCACAACGGGAACCGTCTGGGAGGGGAGACCAATGCGATTGGGTTCGATACATCAGAAAATAAATACCCCAGTTCAAGGGGGTGGAACCGTGGTGGTCAAGCACCCTGACCAATCACACCCAAGTCTCAAAGACCAATCACAAGAGGGCATTCATAATCTCTTGCATTGCTTCCCTGTCTCTGCTGCTGATTGGATCTCTCGCTACACAGCAGCAGAAAAAAAGAAAGGAAGAGAGAATTCCTGTGGTTTGGCCCGCTGTGTTGAAAGAGGAGTGGTGTACAGTTTGTTTACAGCGTACTCGCACAGACAGAGCCCCTAAGAGTGCTGAGGCCTAAACTGCTGTTCTCTTCAGTGCAGACCCCCGGTTCCCCTCGAGTGGAGTCGCAGCGAGGTGCCAACTTATCAACTGCGCATCGTGCACGAAGACTGCTTTTCCTCTGTATGCGCTGCATTAATTTACTTTAAAATGCATTTTAACCTCAAACGGGGGTCTGGGTTTCACCAACTATTGAGGCTCAACCGTGAAGAGGCAGTGAAAGGTATAAGAGCGAAGGAGGATATTATTTGTGTTTCTTGCAAAAAGGTACATTGCTATTTTCTGTGAGTAACTTGGCCTTCAGCCATGTACACACGATCAAGAAAAAGATTAGATAAGATCCTGGTACTAAATGCTGTCCCAATAGTTTGATTTTCCAGACAAATAAGTGATTTGCAGGAATGGTGCTTTGTAACACAGCCACAAAAACACAGCTATTTAATGGCCTCCTGCAGGGAAACCCGGGCTGCTTTACATACAACCATCTTTAATATTCCAGTTTTATGGGACTGTGAAGAACCATCCAACAGGGGCCTGCCTAGCTGAGAACATCTAACAGACATTTTGTATAATTTAAAATACACACACAATCAGTAGGATGAATCTTGTTATTCTGCTTTTCTCATTTACTTCTAAAAAGAAAGCATATGTTGATCTCTCACACTGAACACTGGCTGCATTTAAAACTGAAAGCTACTCGAACGCCTTCAAATCCAGGTGTTTCCCCCTTGTGGCTTGATCAATACTGTGATTTATTTTTAACGAAGATCAGGGTGTGTGCATGTTTGTTTTGCGATTTTTAATCAGTCAAGTCACCCTATGATTCAGTGACCTACATTCAACAGCCTGATGAAACACGAACCAGTACCCAAGATGATGTCATTTCTCCTTGACGCATTTACCTGCACCTTAACAACTGGCTGAAACAGGCGTGTGTTACAATGACTGTGTGTGTGTGGAGTCGGCGCCGTGTGGAAAAATCGCATCTGGTCCACAGGGAGGATTGTGGCTGTCCGCCTGCGCACGGTGACATTTCATAAACCGATTGTGCAACTTTCACAAGCGATCGTTTCTTAAGTTCGCGGAAAGTACCATAGTACATCATGAATAGTATTACTAAACAACTTCCCTCAAAGAGGATATACAGAATAAATATATCCGATAAATAAACACATTTTACACTAAAATGCATTTCCACATCTTCATTCAAGGCTCAGTCGGCCTCCTAAAAACTGCACTGTATCGTGTCAGGAGTCTGTGACAAATAAAGTAACCAGTTATCACATTCTCCACAGAGGCCGGCCTGGCTGAAACCAAAACACACAGCCCTACAGGGTTCGGCTCAAAGGCCAGACTTTCATCACCTGGATTTGTGAACGTTTTAATGGGCCTTGTTTTGATCTTGACAATTCATGCAATTTAGCCAGAAACACTTGCAATTTCATTACAGCTGCCAGAGGGTTAATAAAGGAAAACAGCCCCCTTTTGCAATTCAGCCTGGCGTGATGTTTAAGACAGTTATCAATGTGTGTGTGTGTGGGGGGGGGGGCGTAAAAATGATATAAGATGAGATGATACCCTGGCAAGAAACAGTACCTTGTTAGTCACAGTGTTGATGGCCAGAGTCGGAGAGGCACTTCCAGAGATGATGCAGTCCATTCCCAAGGGGTCCGAGTCCAGGCGCGGAGTGGAGGCCTGCGGAGCAAGACAGCCAGTGAGAAAAACATGACGAGGTGCTTTACTTCTCCAAGTGTTTCCACACTGACCTCAATGCTACGGCCACAGCCTCTCTGTGTCCGAAATACCCTCCGAAACACGCTCCGTCACGAAGTCACTCGTGGACCAAAGTGTCACACCGGACCTGACCCGGGCTGGACCCGAGAGCAGCGCCACGCGGAGGAGATTATCTGCAGGAGCGCTGCTCTAATGGACACAGACATCAGTAGTTGACCTGTTTTTGTATCTGCTGTGGAAGGTTTGCCAATAAACCTCAGCCTTGCCACGGGTAGACAGCCAACGATCAAGGAGTAAATGAGTGTCAATTGGGGTCAGAAAAACAAGTTAAATAAAAAAGCAAGAGGCGGAGAGACTGGACCACCTTAAATACAATGAAGGAAATGATCCACCTTTATTTAGGTCAAATTAAAAACCATTTGATGGTGGTGTGGGGGGCAGAGGAAACAAACTTAAAAAAAAAACAAAAAGAAAATCAACCTCTTTCCTTCCTAGCTTTGGCGTTGGAAGATAACGCCCTGCCTCCCTCACAAAACTGCTTACTGTAAGAGGATTGGCTCGCAACAATAAGATATTTAATTCATGATAAACATTAAAAAGATTTCGGTAAGTCGCAATATTCACGGCTTTTTAATGGAAATTAAGAGCTGCATTCATGAAATGCAAAAACAGGAGGGGAGAGAGAGAGAGACAGACACAGACACAGAGAGAGAGAGAGAGGAGAGAGAGGGGGGGGTTCTCTCTGCCAAGGAGTCTGCAGTTCTCACAGCAGGGGGATGAAGCCACGTGGGCCAGACATGGGAGATGTGGTTTGAGTGCGGCTCCAGTGCCTTTCATTTGGTTTCATATCAGAGCTGATCAAACATCAATTTTTATTTGCTAAGTGTGGGTGGGGGGTGGGGGACAAACACTTGGCCCCTCCATTAGAAGCCCCCATTGTGACAGAGGAGTGGAGTGGGGGTAGTGGAGCCCTCCTACAGTCGGGTTACGGGGGGCAATGAATAAATGGCCGTTGGGGGCCTGAAACATTTTGAAAATGTATGGTCTTTATTGGCTGCAGATTGCGGGGGTCTCGAGTGACTCCATCCTAATTTAAAGGTTTACAGCTCTGCTCCCCGCTGGCATGAGATTGTGGTGCGGGGACTACAGATGTTTATGTATTCCTAATCCGAGACGGTATTTAATGGCCGACACAGCGTTTTGTTGTCAGGAGCTAAGGGGTGCTTTGAAACGCTGGGATGAAAGCACTTATCTCCTACAATACAAACTTGTGTGATAAAAGAAGAAAATAATTGGCCATTTATGTCGATTATACATACATTTCCAGCATATTCTGGGGGGATAAAAACCTCCTGTAATGTGAGTGTGAAAGCAGGCATTCTGGGTTTCCCCGTTTCTCCGCTCGCAACCAGAGCAGGCAGACTATGGGAAACACGCTGGGCCTGCGGGCCATTCAGGGGTTAAGTTGAATTAATGATTATACAGCATGGAGCCTCACTGACACAACAGACACCCGTGAAAACCACCTGCAATTACAGATAAAAGGAGGAACAGAGAAGAAACCAACAAACAAACAAAAACGTAATGTCTTACATTCTTACACTTAATCCAGATAGGAGGGGCAGACATCTAAGGAACCTAATTCATGAGGGCGGATGTCAAAACACTTGTTTAAAAGGTATTCGGTGAAACTCTCCGCTGTCGTGTGTGTCAGTTTGCGTGTTTGCGTGTGTGCGTGTGTACAGGGACTCGGGGTCAAAGTTCCCTTATTAGTCACCACTGACACTCCCATCGCAAGAGTCTCCCTCGATACAGAGGTGATTGGCCGTATGGGTCTCGCACTAAAACAACTGGGATTTACACAATGGATTAAAATGTAGCACAACATCCCAACCGCATCAGTCGTTACAAATAGAATGATATTGGAAGCCTTTCTGTCATTTAGGGGAACCAGCAAGGCCATGCAATATCCCCCCTGCAGTTTACATTAATTATTGAGCCACTAGCAGCCTCCATACGTAAAAAACTACCACATTAAAGGAATTCAGACAGAAGCAATGCATTACAAAATCAGTCCATATAATGCTAATCTACTTCTTTTCTTCCAAACCCTCAGATATCATTGCCATCAGTTTTTAATCTCATAAATAGTTGTAGCACAAGTTCTGGATACTCGATCAAATGGAGCAAAACTGAAGCCCCGCCCCAGCAAATTCAACTGCAAGTCTTGAGGCGTCCCCTCGAACGGTTAAAGAAGGGGTTTGCATCTACAACCCCGAATAACCTCTAGTATCTAAATTACATTCCTTTAAGGAACTCAATCACAAAAGACTTAGAAAGATGGAATATCTGTCTCCACGAGGTCGACCAGCAGTAATCAAAACGAACAGGGGCCACTTATTTCTGTCCCAAGATCCCACAGTGGTTTACAACACTAGTTAGAACATTAAATACATTTTACTGGAAAAATAAATAAGCACAAATTAAAATGTCCACATTTCAGCAAGCCAAATCTATTGGCAGTTCAGCAGCAACAAACTTTCAGAATATGTGTTTAGCATTTCAGTTACAATATCTTCTGAGATGGACCCAGTGCAGAGAAGGAAGAAAATTCCTGGTTGAACCCAGAATTAGAGTTTTGACCTTCTAGATTAGTGAGATTATAAAGAGAGAGAATAATCCAGGTATCTCAGCAGCTTCTTAAACCTGGTGGAAATCATTACAAATATGGTAAAATCTCCCGGTTTATTAACTCCAATTTGGCACAACATCGATCTCCTCATTGAGGGCAAAACCATTCAGATTAAAAACCAGAAGGAAAATGGCATAACCTATAATGGATGATGCATTTTGTATTTATTTAATTAGTTTACATAATTAAATTTAATAAAGACAGGCAAAATTAAGGCAGGCAGAACCGTCCGGCTGCTGAAACGATGATGCGTACACGGCGAATAAATATTTAAAAACCTCCAGCTCAAAATAACCTCGGCAGAAAGCGGCATTAATTGATGTTTGTAATAAAAATCACCACAGAACGCAGTGTGTCTAATGACTGCCTGGAGTGCCGTTTATCAATACGGCTCTACGACTCCCAGCCAGGCTCTGCCACGGAGAAGAGTGGGGTTAATATTTCACACCGTACGCAGACACCGTTACCGGACACGAGGCGGGAGAGGAGGGGTCCCCATTACAGAGGGCGAGGGAGGCGGGTCGGGAGGCGTGGGGGCCGGGCAGGGGTCCGTGGCCTGTGTGGGGTCTGCAGCCCAGGGTCAGACTACAGCCCCCTGCATACCTGGGACCCCTGCGCTCACACAGGCGTGGGGGATGGGTGTGAGGCAGGCAAACCTGTGCCAACTGAACGCTCTCCACAGACTCCCCCCTGACTCCTGCACCTGTAAGCCCCTCCACAGTGCTCTTACTTTAATGCACTTCTACTTGGCACTAATATGCTCCCTTTTGTTATTTGGGTCCTTTTATCGCATTACCGTAACTGCTTCTGCACGGTGAGTAATTTCTCCGGCTCTGGCCCCACTGTGCACAATATTGTGGTAACTGTAGTGCTGTGTTTCGCACTGATTTTATTTTACTTTAAGTAGGACTTATGCTGTCTATTGTACTTAACTGCACTTACTGTAATATACTTTTTAGTGTTTTTATTTAATGGAAGTCTTTTTGCAACCACTGTAGTTTGCCCTGGGTACGGATGTAGGGGAAGGAATAAAATACACCTAACGGACTATGGCTCTGCCTTTAAGTGAAATACACAGCAAACGGACTGGGATCAGCCAGACCCCCTCTCAGCCGAGCCGCACAGAGATCCCAGAATACAATTCAGCCCGACCTCGTGTCTGCCAGTCAGACCTGCCGGACAGAAACCTATTCTGCAGAAATCTCCGATGGACTACAGTCCAGTGGTCATCACTTCCTCGCAAGAAAAATGATTCACAATAGCTTATTCCTGGAGAAGATATCGTTTTCCATTCAACTGTAGTAATTATGCAGTTTCTCGTGTGTCGTCAGGACAATCAGAATAAAAATCGAGAGAAGGAAAGTCAATCTTGAGCTCGGTCAGACACTGAGATCGATAGACACTGTAAGACTGAAGCTCACAGGCGTGAAACAATGCAAGGTGAGAAGTCTGCATGTGCTACTTTGTTGTACAAACAACAACCAAAAAAAACGGAAATTCCAG
Organism: Amia ocellicauda; assembly: GCF_036373705.1. Taxonomy (NCBI): domain Eukaryota; kingdom Metazoa; phylum Chordata; class Actinopteri; order Amiiformes; family Amiidae; genus Amia; species Amia ocellicauda. The sequence continues at coordinate 25,404,458 of NC_089867.1, read as the reverse complement.
ATATATATGATAACATTTCAACAATACATTGACATCAACCTATCACAGCAGTCTCACAATCACACAATGGGCTTTGTGATTCAAGCCCAGCTCATCTTGTGTTATTGGAAATTCTAGTCATTTCTCCCATATGTGTTTTACTGGAGGTAATTAGGGGACGCAACATTATTGATCATGGATGGCCAAATAAGTTGGGAGAAGAGACAAAGCCTACAGGTTTAGTCTCCCTGACCTGGATGAGAGTCAGAGCTCCCTGGAGTCGATTAGGTGACCGGGGATCATGGGACTCTGAGAAAGAAGCCCAGCAATGAGACAGACGTGCTTTGAGCTAAGCTGTATGTAAATGCCATTAGCAGAAACATCCATATTTGATTTGGCCTCAGGCCCCTGCACCTGGCTCAGTCCACTCACCCGCTCTCCAGATCGTGGCCTCTTCTTTGGCCGGGTGGGCAGCGTGTCCTCCTTCGGGTTCGTGTCGATTGCCCAGTAGGAGCCCTAGGAAGAGAACACAGGGCGCATTAGTTCAGAGAAACCCCGGGGACACAGAGCGCACCATCACATCACAGGAGAAAAGGGCAATTATTACAGTAATAAGGTCTTTAAATTGTGTGAGAGAGAGGGAGAGGAAGAGAGATGTGTTGTTAACCAGGAGACAGGACTCAGTACCACCAGAAGATGGCTGTTGACAGCTGGATTCAGTGAAATGGTTTGGCAGTGAGTTTAGAGACTGTTACCTTGGATCGCTCTGCGAAAAAGCACAAGGTCAGAAAGCCGTCTCTAATAACATTTTGCACAGAATCAAGTCTTTATTAAATGGCTTTAACGTCATAATCTTGTGTAATACATGTTTCTGTGGCCTGCTGTCAAACAGAGCACTCACTGGCATCAGACCAAGCAACACCTAACAGGATTGAACCTCAAACAAAGTGTGGTCACATCTCCCGCTGTGCTCATGACCTCAGCTCTCACGGCTAAATACAGATGAGCTGGGTTGTTGTTTTTACCTCCCCAGACTCACGGCTAACTCTCCGTTACATAACAAATGGCAGGAGGTCCAGGAGATGTCCAGTCAAGCCCCTTTCACAATTGCATCCATGAAGAAGTGGGAGGGGGTTCTGCTCAGATCCTGATTTGTTTACCTAATAAAAACATGACCCCAAGGACATTGCAAAAACCGGCCTTTCTGGATCCGCCTGCCAAAGCCCACAAGCATTGCTGCTTCAGAAACAACTCCATATAACACAGCAGAAGAGCTACACTGACTCCCCGAGTCCACCGCAGTCCATACGTTCCCCCTGCGACCTTCAAAATCCTTGAAAGATGGAGCGCCAGGCACAGAACCACATCCAGCTCAGTATTTCTCACCCTGGGTCTTATCGATCCGTCTTTCCAGGGGTTGCGGTAATGTGGTTAAGTTTCAGGTCAGGTCCGTACGTGACTAATAAGGCAGAAAACACTGCTCCTTTGTTTTGGGCTGGAGGTCCAAGCCCGAGACCCTGCCTGAATTATTCATCGTGACTCTCTCTTACAATTAAATGCATTTTTCAATGGTTCACGTCCCCAAAGCATAATGCAAGATGCCGTAAGATTTCTAGAATGTACTTCTTGGCCCGAGGTCAGTAAATTGTATTAATATTGCATAGTATTTATGCAGCAAGAACCAAAGCTGTTGATGAAATTCACGATCAATAGCTTTTAAAAATTACATGTGAGCAAATCTCGTACAAATTAGCTCGGTAGTTTAGAACAAAAATGGCGGGAAAACAAACTATCGCAGGGATGGCGATGACATCTAACTATCGCTCTCGTTCAGAGTGATGAAATATTTAAGCCATTTTCCTCAGTAGTAGGTAGGTGAGTGGATTGTGGATTCAGATCCAATTAACCAAGTTTGTGAATTAGGTGAAACACATCGACACCAAGTCCTAGCCAACAAACGCTGCGTAAATCATTTCGGGAAATTGTAACGGTAACATTAAATAATTAACATCACCATTATCTTGCAAAGGGGGTACGATTGGAGAAGTGATCTTATCCTGAAAGAAAATCCTGTTGGATGTGGTTTAAACGGTTAAAATCCCAAGTCGGAGACACAGTGCCGAGCTTGTCAAACACGGCGAGAAGCCACACAGCCCCAAGTAACTCGCCGCACAAAAAATGGCTGAGTAGGCACAACACCTAACCTGCTAACACACTCCGCTTCAGATGCCATGGCTGAGGGGCTCGAATAAACGGGAGAGATTCTTGCAAGTTCTTCACAACCGGCAGCAGCGTTTCGAACACTGCACAGCTCAGTGTGTAATTGCAGCTCACACTGCGCTCTTGGGTCCGTCCACTTCTTTAACGGGAGGAAGCTAAAACAACAAAATGAAGCCAAAAACAGAGAATGACTTTGCATACTCGTCTGAAGTGGATCCCATCCACTTTAGACGAGCATGCAAAACTGGTCTCTGCTTTTGGTGGATGTTCAACATCAAAAGCCATGTTTCCACTCCCTTCCACCCCAGAGAAGCACACGCTTCTCTGCATATTAAAGCAACATTTCTAACTCCGGCAGACAGCGCTGCTCTGCTTTCGTACGTGACTAGAACTGAACTGAATCTGAAATGGTCCGGCGCGGGAATTTGAAAGTCCCCGACTGAGCCGGGGCATCGATGTTAAAATCCTGCTTGTGATGTGGAAGTCCCCCGGTTGGCCTCCTGCTGACGATACAGCACCTGCAACAGGGAATAACCCCTTGAGATCTTCAAAAGCTGGTTGGCCTGCTGTTGGCTCCTGTCTGCTTTAAAAACACAGGTGGCAAAGCTTTTAACAGCTCTGCTGCAAGACTCCGGAGCGATCCAGGATTATATTAGTCAAGCTGGAGTTACCGAGGCTTTTGAAAAGCAGACAGAATGCATCCTAGAATTAAGTGTTTGCTGGTTTTATACTGTGCTTTGAGAGGACTTTAGCTTGAAAAGTGCATAAAAAAAAAACTAAAAATTAAACACAAAGCAATTCATGTACAGTAGTTATGACAATATATACTCCTCTCACTCAATTGCATGCTGGGAGACACGGTTCTGACTCGGAAAACAGAAACTTGCAAAATTCCATCCCCGCAGATTTCGTCAAGTCTCGCATAACAAATAACAGGATTACCGCGACAAGGGAATGAAAGTCTTTAAGGTAATCGTGTGCCATGTACGGCTGCCGTTACAAACAAGAGAGCAAGCCTGATCATGTCAGCAGACGAGCTGTAGGTGCCGAGAGAACAGGCCCGTGAGTCAATAGCACAGCGCTGAGTGTTTGCGTTGGGGTTCGCTCCGAGCCCCGTCGCGGAGAGAGTGGGCTGAACTCGAAGACCGGGGTCTGTGCTGCGGGGGCATTTTTTTGAAGAGCAAACATGACTGATGTGTTGCAGAACTATTCAGGCTATGTCACAACATTGAAAAGGAAAAAAAGAAACTGCTCTAGAGATTAAGAAGCACAGGTAAGGCTCAAAGGCCCCGATTACTCAAAACCGACAATGAATTTCATGAGGACAAATGTGTTTCAAGATAGAACTCTGTGCTGTCATGAAACTTTGAAGTCGCATACCTCCTCCTCATTTTTATTGTACCCACCAGGGGTCAGTATATCCACTAACAGCTCCATAATAAATGTCAAGCACAGGAGGAGGGGGGGAATGTGAGCGAGTGTGTGTGCGTGTGTGTGTGCGTGTGTGTGTGCATGTGTGTGTGCATGTGTGTGTGCATGTGTGTGTGCATGTGTGTGTGTGCGTGAGAGAGAGTGTGTGTGTGTGCATTTGTAGAGATCTGAAATAAAAATCACTTCTCGTATCTGACAGGTGTCAGGAGTGAGAGACTCAGCGAACACGGCTTTCAATATGAACGGGGGGCAGAAATCGCCCTGCCGTGCAGTGTGGGGGAAAGGGGATTTTAATAATAATTACAGCATAAAAACCAGCAGCGCAGTGTAAATACTGTAGATTCTGGTAGATAGCCGGGTGGATAGCAGAGCACATACACTGACATCTGTTAACCCTGCATTCCCAGCCCCTAAGCGCGTTTTCTTCTAAATAAATACATTCACAATCAATCGGCACATTACGTACCCAACATAACAAACTTAATGCATGTGTTGAGGTGCATAAATACTGTGATAATTAATAGGAGTATGGCAGTTACATATTCAGATTTAGCTGCTTGGATGTCTTTTAATTGAATGCCTTTTCTGACGCAGTCGTACTCTAAACTGGGTCGTGTGGGATTTCCTTTTAATCAGTAACGTCGTCTTTAAGCCCCTACCCCAGGGACCTGCATTCTTGCGTTTTGTTTTGTTTTTTGCATCTTTTTCTACGTCTTCAAGGGCTCACGCAGTAATAACGAAGCCTTTTAAAAGTTCTGCCTTAAATTATTCATCTGCAGTCGGATTTATTCCCCAGGTCTGTCGAGTTACACAGCGTATTCACTCAAACGAACAACTTCCCCTCGTTTTACAGCAACGTTCTCAAGAACAGCTTTTTTTTAACAGCAAACCAACACAGAGCACGAGAGGCGATTTAATCTGGTCTGGATGCCCCCCAGTTGCAATTGACAGCTGAAATGTAATCGGTATTTAATATTTTGATATGAATACTTTAAAGTGACTGAAATCTTTCTGGTAAAGGCAAAAGGGTTAAAAATAGTAAAAATACGTACGGTAATTAGGATGATTATGATTTTAATAGCCAAAACTATGAAGCATTTTCAAGCACTTTAACTGAAGCGTTTTATTTATTTTTCTTTTTCTTTTTTAAAAGGAAAATCACTCCAGGTCTAATGCTGAAAACTGCCTACAGGGAATTTTAAATTACAATCCTGATGTTAGTATCATTTTACAACTGCTTTCTTCCTATTAGGGAGAGTGAGAGAAACAAATTGTAAGCATAACATGCATAAAATGGTGTTAAACGTGTAATGAATAGGGCTGTTAAGTATGACAATTATAATATTAAGACATTAAAATGTGCAAAATGTGTGAAAAACACAAACAAAATAAACCACACAAAAAAAGAAGACGAGCAGAAAATCATCTCTCTCTCCACTGAAGAAAAAAAAAAAAAAAAAGCAAGTGAGAAAACTGAAATTGCCTTGAAAAGACGGTAACAGAGCAGTCTTTGACCCCTAGGTGATGCAACGTGCCCGGCTGTAAAAGTCATAAAGTTTCTCGGGAGCAGAGACAGGCGGACGGAGAGATCTGGAGGGGCACTCGGCTGTAAGTCAGCCTTTATGCTGTCCTTATTGTGCCGAAACGCAGAGGGGTATTAGGTTGCGGGGGCCGAGCGCAGTCCCGGGCCCCCTGCAGCGAACCTGGCACATGACTCAGTGCTGAGGAATGCGTCTGTGAGAGGTGTAAAGGGCCACTCTCTGCTGCGGGGAGATGGCCGCTCCACGCAGCGCCTCCGATCTGGGGGCCCACCCTCTTTCCACCGCGCCAGGCCCCTCAATAAGCCCGCCTGCTTACAGATCTGAGCCTCATAAAAACGGGCGGGAATGCACAGATAAACAGGTTGCAGCGCCGTTTCTGCGGAAAAGGTTATTTGCAATCTCGAGACGGAGGCCTGTCTGAGAAGCGATGAGATTTCTGTTATCATATTCTGGCTGCGCAGGCATATTGAAGCACGGGGAAATCGAGTCGAGCCATTCACGAGTACATTGATTTTTTCCCCCATTATATGGCACGGCTTTTCATAAAAATAAATAAATAAACAAACCGAGAAATAAATAAATATATAAATAAATGAATAAAAGCCGCTGCAGAAATATCAAGAGCTCCGAGTTCCTGGAGTGATCCTTTGAAGTTCTTCGTGGGGGGAGGGGAGGGAGACGGGTTAGAAATTGAACATTATGGATGCAAGCATATTGGCTTTGCAACTTAAACTGGATCCATACCGCAATAGATTATTTTTTATTTAGCAGAACGGTTCCCAGGAGTGTCAATATCAGAGGATTACAGCCAAACACAAAATTAGCATCCTGTGAACATTTCATATACAGCTATACGCGTGTGCTCGTGTGCGCGCGCTACATTTGTAGCTCTCGAAATTCAAAGACTGAAACAAAAAACACATCCACACAGTCGTATATACATCCCTTATAGTGAGCGCAGTTAAAACAGCTCAGTGTTCAGGAACAATGGGACCTTCATGGGGATTTGAGAGTCTGAACTCCCTTACATTCTAATTAGCAATGCATTCGTTTAAAAGAGCTCCTTGCAGGAAATCCACTTGGTCTTGCCTGTTAATTTGCCGTTATGCTGTATAAGCACAAAGACCTAGCGCGCTCCCTGGAAGAGCACGGATGCTTTATTACAAGGCTGTCTCGGCCAGATACGAAGAAAAACCGTCTGAATATACAGCTTGACACTAACCAATTAAACATAAGAATGCAATCAAACCTGAGCTATACCATGCGATGTTCTGATCTCTGGAAGGTTCGCACAGACTACACATGGCTGGGCCTGGTCTTTGGCTCTCTAAGAAAAGGCTGTGCTTCAGAGTATGACTCTCAGTCCCTTCCTCTCATGTCTACACAATGTGTGGGCCAAATATTCAGTCCATGTGTTCTAGAAGCTATACATAGATAATGAAATGTAGGAAACATCCACATGGCAATGAGTCTAGAAACTTTACGGTCACTAAAAATACATACGAACTTAATTTACAAACGTTATAATCATGATTAAAATGGGTTTGCTTTTTCTAGGTCTATATACGTTGACATATTACTGTCACTTTCCATCGCCTACATGAGACGCTTCACCTTGGCAAAGGAATAAACCCAATAAAATGAGACACTCACCTTCCCTGGGTCATCTTTGGAGCGAGGCACTTTGAGGAAACACTTGTTCAGTGACAGATTGTGCCGAATCGAGTTCTGTCAAAAAGAGAGGGAGAGATGCACGTGAGGAGCAGGCGAGTGAGCAGGGGCAACATCAGCAGCCTGGATCACCAGCTCAGCACCTCTGAACGGGGCAGGCATGGCTTTATTGAGGCTGAAGTCCTCCACAGCAGCTGGGCCTCAAGAAAGACATGTGCCACCCTTTGAGGCGTGAGGAGACCCTATGTATGCACTTAAGTCCTGACACCCCAAGCCCTACTTCACACAACTTTCCAATAGTAGAGCAAGAACATTATGCATGCATGAAACCATAGAAACAAATTAAAAAACTAAAAAACAAATCCCTGATTGGCTAAAGTGGGCTTTCGATTGCCAAGCTCCGTCTAGGACACACAGAGCCGGCAGGTTCTCTTCATACCAGGATCAAAACCTCTCTGCAGTGCTATTCACCTCGGAGTTAAAAGCTTTGAGTCCTTGATCCTGGGCCTACAAGGTAAACTGCAGGGAGGAACATGATGTACTATTCAATCTGTGCTTGAATAATGAAACTAAAATGTTTAAATGGAAAAACAAAACATACGCAATTAAATGCAGAAAGGACATCGCCAGTGTTAGAGAAATATCTTCCGAGTGGAAATGCTGAGGGGGGAGAACACACTTCTGAATTATCTAGTCTCTCATTGCATCAAACATCGTGTTTTTCTGCTCCAGCTCTCATTTCCCTTGAAAGAGTGATCAATGGACTGACAAATACAGAACCATCACCTGCCACGGACTTGATCGACGTATCAATGCCCTTCCAATGGATTACCCCGGCCTAAGCAATCATCACTGAGTGAGCAACAAGCTCAGACAGGACGTTCGGGCAGTTCCTCTACCGTCGTCAATAAGAACAGAAAGCAACGGTCTGCAGTCTTTTACTGGCAACACCCGAAATGATCGAGGTTTCAGGTTTGCCGCTCAGTTTCATGTGTGCAGCTGGAGGCAACACTGGCACAGATTAGCATAAGGTAGTGAAGATGAACTCCAGTAGCTTCTTCACACTATTGATCACTTCACCTGGACAATAAATAAATAAATAAATAAATAGGATTTCACCAGGAATCTTTACCCGATCGGATCTGTTCTGCACTTATTTGGTTTCTAATTGGATCGCTTGCATAGCAGCATATTTCGCAGTTAAGGATTGCTCGTGGTCTGTTTCAATAAAGAAAAATACTAGACAAGTATCCCCCCAACCAAAAAAACCCTGAACGGGATGTGACAGGGAAGTGTACTGTCGCTCCCTGTGAGGCGGTCTCTGCACCGTACATCGCCGCATCGTCATCTTCCTGGCGCTCGGCTCTGAGATGCCATCAGGAGTTAATTCTCCCAGAAGTGCTAGTTAGCTTGACAAATAAAAACGTCAGCTGAAAGTGCAGCAGAGAACGAGTCTAAACAAAATATCGTAAGAAAGTGAAGTAAGAGGAAAGTGCTTTAATCCAGCGATCCGGCTCCTGCCTGCGTGTTACTCCTTTTGATGCATCGACACCATTATCAACAGTGAGCCCTGTTTCCCACTCAGGAAGTTCCCTGTTGCGGGTCATTCCTGCACTTCATCTACAGCCGAGACTCAGAGACCGGAGCCAGACACGGGACGAGAGTCGGGGAGGCTGCCAGCTTCCTCCTGTATCGGCGGAGACCCCCAAGCAGGTGTCCGGAGCGGTGCAGAAGTAATTGCCTGCGCTGAACTCTGTCCCCTGGGCTTAATTAGTCATCAACAGCTCGTAATTGGACTCAGTGGATAGAGAGACTGTAGGAGAACTCACTCATCTTGCCTTCTTTTTTGTTTAGATGTGCACTGCAGTTTTGGGGTGAAGTTTGAACTGGGGATGGGTAGGGTACAAAGCAAACAATAGCAATTTTAAGACATTTTCATATTCTTAAAAATCAAGAGTAAAAACCAATTCCACCCAACCACTGTTGGCAACACACAGCCAGGCAGCATATGTTGTGAGCTCTCCTGCACAGAGACTATTCATCGGAGCCCACGTAAGCAGTTAAACCCAGACAAAGGGAGAGATGCAGTAAAGAAGAATTCTGGTCTCTGGCTTGAAAAAGAACAATGTCACAGGCAGATAAATAAACAGTTACGTCAAATCAGCCACAACATTGGGGAATCCAGCTTCTTAAAGAGTTAGACCTCGGCCATTTGCCAGGATTGAGAGAGGAAGTTTGTACCTACAGGATAAAGGATGGCTGGACAAGATTTCAAAAAAAAAAGAAAAGAAAAGATTTCTCAAAACAAACCTGACAACGTCGGCACATGAAACGGACACACCTGGTGGAATATTACTCAGGGCAGCAACCAAACAAGCCCTTCCGCAGTGCCACGCCGTGTTCAATGTCAAAACCAGCACCGTTTACGACAGAAGGAAGTCATTAATAAAGTATATCCACAGATATGCCGTACCACCCCATGTAGGCAAAGGTGATTAGCGATGTGTCATGCTGAGGAATGAGGTGTACGAGGTGGGTTGCAGTAGTTAACCTCATTGAGGATCACGAGTGTCCTGCTTCAACACGTTGTCTGTAGTGCTGCTTACAGTTCAAAGGGCCAGTCTGACACAGGGCAGCCGCGACAAGAGATAATAATCGCCATTCAGTCGTCGTCTGTCAGTCTTTCACCTCGCTGGTGGTGGGTTGTACTATATTTTGCTTGACTGCATCACCTATTGTATTACACCGTATTCTGTTATACTACTGCACACTATGCACATTTTGCCCCATGTAACATTGAACAGCTCCTCGGAAAGGCGTTATGCATGTGTTTTCCAGCTCGACTCAACCAGGGTGAAGGTGTCAGCTACGCAAATAAAAAGGAAATTCTATGTGAATCAGTGAGAGCTGCACAGTTTAAAAAAAAAACACTTAACTGCATGACAATGGAATCAATAAATTAATAATCTGTATAGCGCCCTTCGCAGGGTAGCCACAGAGTGCTTAAAAAGTAAAAAGTGGAAGCTGGTATGTGATAGTTTCATCACAACATAACACGTGTAATGAATCAGAGGACTGTTTATTTTATGTGATGTGTAGTGAGAGACTGGACAATCGGGAATAACAAACTAATCTTTATAAGGGAGACAAGTACTGCTCTGTCATACTTTCAATAAATCACATTAGGCTGCACATTCAGGAAGTGGAGTTCAGTGGAATGCAAGAAACTAGCAAGATCCACGAGCCTTGGATCACAATGCACAACTAGAACTGATCCCCATAGAGGCAATTTCACCGAGAAGACCCATAATTACAGACAGCCGGGACATGAACATGCAAGAAACTCATGGTAAAGGGCTCAGGGACACAGGGGCTGCTGGAGGAGCCCAGCAGGAGAGGCAGGAATATAGGTCAGATAGAGACGTGCTGTCAGGGTTGGCAAGGCTGGCATCTGACAGGTCTCTCTGCTGGGATGCTGGGAAACCTGCCGTTCAGGGCCTGGGCTGAATTCCTGCAGACAGCCACAATTAGCAATACTCCCGAGAGCCTGTGTTGTTTTACAGAGTATTCTCCCTGCATCTCAGGAGCTGCGTCTCAGGAGCTGCGTCTCAGGAGCTGCGTCTCAGGAGTGAGGCTCCGTTGCCCTTTTGTGCGATATCCACCCGGGCTGCGTTCACACACAGATCCCCGCAGCACACGACTCGTTCGCACAGGGATCCCATTTGGGCACGCGTTCATACCGAGCTGATCTGGAGCATTTCCTTGTTTGTTTGTTTACTCCTCAGCTGCGGACGCTTGCCAAGTTAACCCACACGTGACTCAACTTATCTTTGTTGTTTACCGAGTGCTTGCCTCACAATCGCACACACAGAGCTTCCTAAACGTGCACAGGGTTTCTGCGGGCAGCTGGTTAGCGTTATTGATGACTGACATATAAAACAGTAAAGCCCTGGGCGCATCTGGAGAATAACATATCTAGAACCTATAGTAACCCCTCGATGTCAAGCATGTACATCTTCAATGTCAAAACTAACTTATGAGATGTATTGGGGTTGGGGGATAACACTGACACCGACTGAACAGCATTGTCGCCCTGATCGTATTGATTGTATAAAAAACATCTGATAGAGAGAAAAGGATCGTACAGCACAGCGGTCAACGAGAGTGGGGGGCCACAGCGACAAAGGCAAATGTGCCGAAGAATACATGCAATTACTTGTGTGCCAGCGCTTTGGGAATACACCCTTCACAATTGTGACACGCTGCGTCACCGCGGCGTCGTCATCGCTGAAAGCACCGGGACGGATAGCGGCAGCTGAACCGATTCGAGGCGCAGCCGGGTTTCTATTATAAAATTAATAGAATGCTTATCAACTTGCCCTTGAACCAAAACAAATGAAAATGGAAAAAAGATAAATCTACTTTCCCCACAAACTGCAAATGGGAGCCAATTACTTGCTTTTCATCCTGAACCGTAGATGTGTCAACGAAAGGCATTGCAACACGTCTCCGACTGCTGTGTGTAAAATGCGGCAGGTGCATTAGGCAGGAATTCATTCTGTGCATACCTCCACAAAGCCCATCACGAGCACCTGAGTCTTGGCATAGTGGTGCCGTCGGGGCAGCGGGTGACCAGCGGAGAGGAGTCCTCCGGTCACAGACTGAACAGAACCCCTTCACAGGCCTCCACGTGCGTCTGGCTGAGCAGGAACTCTTCCGATCCCTTGATCCCCCTCCCCCGGGCCGTGAGGAGCTCTATTCAGTGACTTCACAGCCATGCAATAGAGATCACAGTCAAAGCGCTCCATTGCGATTGTATATATAGTTGTCACACCTGGTGCGGGTGTGCAGTGGAAGCTCTTGCCAGGGAAGTGAGCAATGCTGCAAATTTGCCTTTTAATCTTACTCCGGTTCATTACACTCACTAAGTATACAAAACAAAGTCAGCTAGAGCCCCAGTAATACCAGTAGATCTCCATTATTGTGCCTCTACAATCAAAACGCTTAAAACGCAGGATTCTCGATTCTCTTCATCATTACACATTACCAAGCGGAGGTTTGTCTAGGATCGTGTGCCTGAAAGGAACCCACATCCGAGCCGAGTCAGACGACAGGAGAGACGATAATAAAAGAGCAGAAGTATCAAAATAACAGACGTGACGAGCATCTCGGGCTCCAGTGCAAAGGAGGCACGGCAGCACCGAGAGGAACAATACAGGGATGATGAGAAGTGCCTGGCGTGGCAGGGAAGAGACTGACATGCGACTTCATCACAGACCTCCTCTGAACACCCAGAGAGAGATAATAAGGGGGAAATGAAGGGCAACCCTCCTGCAGGATAACTACAATTACAAAGAGGGGGAAAACATCTCGGCTGTGCTGTGTGTGCTCTCGAAACCTGGAGCGACAGATCCGTAAAAGCACAGAAACGATAGTCAAAAGGGATTGAGGGAGGAAGTCA